>NC_066585.1:435094290-435402321 GCF_024323335.1 Lathyrus oleraceus | reverse complement strand
CCAAACCCACAAAAAGTAACAAACCCTGCCCTGCTGTCAAAAACAAAAACTTACCTTGCCTTGCTAACATGACATAAAACCTGCTCAACCCAACATTTCCTCACCATTTTCTGCCCCCAAAACAAGCAGCATACCACAAGGACCTTCACTCATTTTTTCAACCTTTGCCTTGCTAACATGGCATGCAATCTACCATAGACCAACAAAAAGACATACCAACCGCATACACCCTCCCACCAATCACACCTCACTATTTGATTCCCCATTTTTCTGTCCAAACATAACAAACCATCTTGCCTTGCCAACCATAGCATTTTGTTCACCCATCATTGCCAAACAGCAGCCAAAGGCCATTGGTCACACACCCTCTAAAAACCTGATCCTGGCTTTGCACTTCTGGTTGTCTGTCAAAAAGCATCAAAGTTACAACAAACAACAGTTACAGCAGCAACACAAACAGCCAACACTTCATCTCATTCTCTAAAAATCCATCTTGCATTTTTCACTTTCTGTCAGAAACTCTCAAGGACAAAACCTTGCCTTGCCTAGACATCATCCAACTACATTTGAAACCTATTCTCACCACCATTCTCCAACTGTACAACCTTTTTCCATGGCTGTTCTTCCTCACATCTCATCCATGGCAGAGTTTCTTTTAAAGCTATGCAGGCCATTTCAAGCCAAACACCAATCATCATCCAGCACTAGAAGACGTTTTGCAGCAGCTGTTTTGAGCTTCAAAGACCAAACAACAACTGTTTCTCATTCTGCTTCAAAAATAGGTAAATTTCGACCCTCTCTATTTCAAAACCATGACTTGTTTTGAATAGGTCTTTCAATGCTGAGTTTAGTGTACTTTCACTTTTGGAAATGAATGCTTATCCATGAGATACATTGTTTTGAAGTTTAATGTTGAAATGTGTTTTTTTGCTCGATTCTTGATTTTGTTGGTGTTTAATGAAAATCAATGGTGATTCATGTTGACCTGCTTGCATGCTGATCATTTCCATGTATTCAATTTTGATTTTTGGGCAAGATTGTGAAATTATGATTTTTGAACACAAACCCTAATCCCAATTTTCCCAGATTTCTCCCCATTTTCGTGTTGCCTGGCTTTTCACTCACCAACCATGAAATTATTTCATTTTTAAGGCCAAAACGACCGTGTTTAGTTAAGTGGAGCCAATATTACAATTATGCCATTCTCGTTTTATCATTTCATTTTATTTTCTTCAATTATTTCATCAATCTTCAAAAATTCATAACTTGCTCATTTTGATCCAAATTCAATGGGATTTTTTGTGTTGTGTTCATCACGATCTCTACTTTTTTATCAATATTTTCCAGAATTTTTGGATGAGTGGTTTTTAAATGGCCTTAGGGTTTGTGACATGTGACCAAATTTTGTACACTTTGCCAAATCAATTGTGAAATGATGAGAATGTATCCAATGGCTCCCAAATTTTTTGTGCTTAAACTAGACACATTCATGGTGATTTTGGTGTAGAGTTTGTGAATTTATCATGTGTGGTTTGTAAGATATGATTTTTTGAATTAGGGTGTGACAATTTGTGTCACACCATTGATGTCCAACTTCATGATTTTCATTGCCATGCTTCTTGACCTCCAAATGACTTGAAATTTTGCATGAGCCTACTCTTGTATGTCTAGTTGACTTGTGAATTTTCTTGGATTTAATTGAACTATTTTCCATTTGTTTGAGGTTTTTCTTCCCTGCCTAGTCAAATGTTGACCTTGTGTGACACTTGTTCCCATTTCATTTGTGAAATTCTCATACTTTATTAGATGGACATGAAATTTTGCATGAGATAACTAGACATCCTCATCTTTTCCATGGTTTTAGTCCCATTCATTTATCATATGCCATCTCTGATTTATGAATTTTCTAAGTTGATACATGTTTGGTTGACTTCTTTGAGCATGTTCAAAATTGCTTTGACTTTCTGATTTTCATTGACTGCCTTCCACTTGTCCAAATGGGATGAAATTTGACATGCTTACCATGCTATGTGTTAGGAGTGACCATGATTTATTTGGTGATTTTTGGAAATGTTTTAGTTTGCTTTTGATGCAAGTCTTGCTGTTGACTTCTATGAGCTTCTAAATGCCATGTTTTGACCTAATTTGTTCATGAAATGATGATAGTGATTGATATGGATGTGCACCCAATTGAGTTTGTTTCTTGAATGTTTAAACTTGAATTTGATTGTATATCCCTTGCTGTTTGACTTTCTCATTCTCTTTTGACCCTAGGCTTGTCCTAGTGGTCCTGTTACTCACCTTTGAGCTTGTGTTTTCAGGTTGACCATCAAATGGCCATTAAGACCAATTCATTTGACTGAGCTTGCTTAAATATCATTGTCTAACCTCTTTGTTTTGTAGGTGGCTTGGCTCACACGCCTTAAGCTTTGTGCCTTGCACATTCACTAGCTGTGTTGACTGGTTGATGTCTGTTTCATTTTGATTTAACCCTGACTTGTATACTAACTGTGCTTGACTGATTTCAGGTACTTTAGTTGCTTGTAGTTCCTTGTGAACTTTTGCTTTGCTTTGCTTGTATAAGCAATTTGCATTGAGGTATGTCTCTTTTACTTCATGTAGTCTGGAAGACCTGGCCTGTTACTTGGCCAGGCAATTGTCTGAAGTCCTCCTTAAGAGGCAATGTTTGTGACTGTTTACTTTTGTCCTTGCACAGAGTCAAAGACCTCCTAAGTGAAGAGGCAATTGGTGGAAGGTAGGGATATGCAATCTATCCCCCACTATTCAGTGTGTCATCTGCTTTGCTCACACCACTGTGTTGATGCATTGCAGATACAAACCCAAGATCTTGTGCAACTGCACAGTTGAGTCAGTTTTAAATGTGTAGAAGGGTTCCCACTTTCTGAACCCACACATTCTTGTCTTGAGCTCTCCCAGGCCAGGGATAAGAGCCCCTTTTGTTTTATATCACCTGGTTTGTTTGTTACACATACCCACACTTTTGTGAGGTCTCATCCTCACTTCATCCTTTCATCTGCTTCACCTTAGCCCCTCAATGGCAAGGTTAAGAGCACATTCACCCAGTTCCAGAGGTTTGTTTGTCGAGGTTGATATGACCCCTTGACTAAAACCTAACCCTTGTTTGAGCCACTTGTTTGTATATAGCGTGTGCTATCTGTGCTTGTAGGATTGTTTGACTTGCTTCCTGTGCAAGATAGGATAGTTTGACTTGCTTCCTGTGCAAGATAGGATTGTTTGACTTGCTTCCTGTGCAAGTTAGGATTAGTTTAGACTTGCTTCCTGTGCAAGTTAGGTTTTGCTTGGCTTGCTTCCTGTGCAAGTTAAGTGTGTGTGGCTTGCTTCCTGTGTGAGCCATGCTTAGGATAGGTTGGCCCTTGTGCCATTTAGCTAGAAACCTTAACTTAGGGATGATTTGCATGACAACATCTAGGCTCGAGTCGTAGTCTCCTAGAGTTGTGTCTCCCTCTGTTATCTGGTTAGGCTAGTCCTTTATCCCTCCGTAGGGGAACTACATCGCCCTGATCTTCATACCAGATGAAGTATGTAGGCAGGAGATTGAGCTGATCTCTCCGGGCGCCCTTTTTTCTTTTTGTGTGCGTTGTCTGACAGTTGCTAGGCTCGAGTGCCTGACTCCTTAGCAATTTGTTGTCTGTCTGTTTGAGTGTGTGCTTGACAGTTATAGGCTCGAGTCCCCGACTCCCTATTAACCTGTTGTGTTGTTGTGTGCTTGGAAGCTGATGTAAGTCCATCGAGTGGCATTTGGGTTCCAGTGTGCGTGTGTTAGGTTCGGATGCTGATGTAAGTCCAGTGATTGGCATTCAGGCTCCATGTTTGCCTTCTTTGTGTGTGTTTGGTTCGGATGCTGACATAAGTCCAGTGATTGGCAGTCGGGCTCCACGTTTGCCTTTGCCTGTGTTTGTTTGTGTGCGTGTCAGCCGAGCTACGAATGCTCTGATTCTTCTCTCGTCCGAGAAGATACGTATGCATAGGATGCGATATCCTAGCGAGCATGTGTCGTTTCCCCAGTCCGAACTACTTCGACTCTGATGTCTATGCTTGATAGACTAAGTAGGCCCAGGATGCGATATCCTGCCGAGTCAGTTTCAGTCAGTTTCTTTTGTCTCTTTCAGCCAGTGTGTGTGTGAGTATGAGCAGTGTTTAGCAACCAATTTATCCTTCCTTTTGTGCGTGGATCCCGTAGAGTACTACGGATGCGTAGGGGTGCTAATACCTTCCCTTCGCATAACGACTCCCGAACCCATACTCTTTGGTCGCGAGACCATGTTCTTTCCCAGGTTTACTTCGAGCGTTTCCTTTCCCTCTTTTGGGATAAATAACGCACGGTGGCGGCTCTGTTGTTTCTTGTTTTCCCGCCGGTTTTTCGCGCGATGCGACAGCTGGCGACTCTGCTGGGGACATAGAGAAGTTGACCTGTGCTGGTCCATCTTCCCTGAGCGAGTCTCTCCTAGCGCTCTCTAGGTTAGGATTTTGGTTGCTGTTTGTTGTTGTATTTATTGCATTCATTGTATATATGTACATTTACTGTTTACATTTATTATGTGCATTAATGTTTGCATTCATTCATTATCATCTGCTGGTTGTCTGTTTTTCTCTGTGTGGGGGGGAGTCAGTTGAGGTAAAAGGTCCAATACCCAGACCATGAGTGAAAATCTAGGATGATTAGGAATAGAGTGATTCATGGGAAGCGGGTGGTATGGCGCCACTTAGCGGAACATTGATATCACGAGCAGTTCAGACCCTGGTGGGATATTATCAGTGCATACATCGGGTGTGCACAGGATGATATTCTGCGAAAGGTTATTTATGCTGCGTTTCTTTCGACCTTACCCTGGCCTAGACGACACCCGTGAGTGGGGAAGGGTTTGATCATTTTAACAGGTACCGTTGGTGACTTTGGTTCTGTTGGTGACTCTAGTTCAGACAACAGTGTGATCAGTTTGACCATAAGTTGGATTTATGTTCTGATCTTGACTGAAGCTTCGACCTAGTCAGAGTTTGCACAACCAGCCAGTCCAGTCTGCATCATGTGCATCATAGCATATTATTTTTCAAAAGAAACGCAATGAAAAAAATCAAAAAAAAAAATCAAAAAAAAGAAATCAAAAAAAAAAAGGGGAAGAAAAAAAGAAAAAAGAAAATTTTCAAGGAACTCAAAGGAGTTTATTTGCAAAAATTTCAAAACATGAAAAAACCGGGAAAATTTTTTCACCTGATATATCTGATGAGATATTCTCATATATGATCAAAATGCTAAATATTTCAAAGTTTGCAAATAAAACCCTCGAGTTCCTTTGAAATAAAAACAAGCATATGCATAAACACTTCATGCATCATTTGCATCAGCAGGTTCTGTTCCGGTCTCCCGTCCTGTGGTCTGACCCTGTGATCTTCATTTATTTTGAAGACGCACTTTGCCGGTATTATACCAGAGCCATCTCTGCCAGATTGATGGATCATCCTGAGCAAGAGAATCGTGAACTCAGAGAGATATTTGCCAGACTTTGTGCTGTTGATGGATTTATTCCTGGTTAACCGATCCCGGGCTGGTATTGGCTACTGTTCTGGGGCACTTAATGAGCAAGATTTGTTCAAGAGTGGAGGATTCGTCCATGACGATCAACCTGAAGAAGAGGATGCTGCTATCTTGGAAGAGGACGCAGAGGACTTGAACAATTTCACCATTCCTGGTGGTGTCTGCCACAATTGGGTCACTGTGGGCTTTCCTACAGTTGTTCATAAGTCTTTGTAATAAACACTTTGTTTAAAAGCCCTTCTCCCATGCCAAAAGGAGAAGTGATGACATTGTTGGCAACATTTTGTGCAATGATATTTTCATTCAAATAATTCATGTTAAACATTTGTTTTTCCAATTGTTTTCCCTTTTTGCTTTTTGCATGAAATTGGTGATCACAAAAAACCCTAAAAAACAAGAATAAAAGCAATCTTTTCATCTGCATAACGATTGTCTTGTTTGTTTCAAAAAAGCTTTTCATATAAAAATCTTTATGCAGGTTGTTTCTCAAACCCATCGAACATAATGATCGGACGTCATCTCCCAATTTTGAATTCCCTGTATTCGAAGTGGACGAAGATAATGTTGAAGGGATTCCTGACGAGATTTTCCGACTTCTTGAGCAAGAAAAGAAGATCACTCAGCTGCATCTCGAGAATCAGCAGAACAGCCAACTGGGGCATTATCAAAAAAAAATCAAAGAAAAAAAAAGAAAGAAAGAGGAGGGTGCAAAACCAAATCAAAAGAAATCCAAATCAAAAGAAAGAAAAAGAAAGAAAGAAACAAAAAATATGGCACCCTCAAAGTCCCAAGTTGACTGATGCTGAATTCGATCGAAAAGAAGAGATCAACTGCCATGTGTTATGGTCAGTCATATCAGCAAAGAGTGAAAAAACATTTGATAAGAAGGTCAAGCCTCGTGTGTTCTGAGAAGGTGACCTTGTGCTCAAGAAAGTCTTGTCTTTTGTACCCGATTCCAGGGGCAGGTGAACCCCCAAGCTATGAATGTCCATATGTTGTCAAGAGAGCCTCTTCAGGCAATGTTCTGACACTTACTACGATGGATGAAGAAGTTCACTCGTCCTGTGAATCCTGGTGCAGTCAAGAAATACTTCGCCTAAAACAAACAAAAAAGTAACAGCTCGCTAAGTTGAACACCCCAAAGGGCAACTTAGGCAAAAAGGAGCGTCTCGATGGATTGAAAACCCGAAAGGGCGATCCAGGCAAAAGTTAGAGACATTGAAAAAAAAAAAGAGAATTTGCATCCCGCTAGATTGATCACCTCACACTGGGGCAATCTAGGCAAAAATTAGGGATTTGGCAAGTAACTGCATCTTGACAAGACTGTGCTCTATATCTGTCATCCGTCAGGGATTCTCGACTCGTCGTCGACTGAAGCTTTGAATACATCGCAAATTCAGAATGGTAGAGGAAAGGTCATTATGTTCGATGTAGCCCTCTCCAATATATATCACCGATTTCAAACTTGTACAGATCTATGGAGTCTCGCCCTTTGCAGACTATCATTCCATCACATCAATTTGAGCTTTTCATCCAATTATTTGCACTCTTATTTGTTTCAACTCAACAAACGTTTTGCATGTTTTAATTGATAAAGTATCATTGTTTTCAAAATAAACAAATTTTTCAAAAAAAATTGTTCTTAAACAAAGTGAACGTTCACAATGATGGAAGGATACTTAGGAGACCCACGGTGCTCTCCCGGGGGTGGTATGATTACCAGCAGGTAAGACAATTGTTCGTATCTCGAGCATGACTGTATCTTTGTCCTGCAGAACCTCGTATGGTCTCTCCTCAGTGAGGTTGCTCAGTGCAGTGTTTGGTTGAAAGTTTTTATCTTCATGCCCCCGTAGTGCAACATTTCTCCCTCCAAGTCCCTATTAGCCCTATCGTGGGGCATCCCCAGTAGAGTGCTGTTTGAGCCTTATCATGGGGCATACCTGGGGCACGTTTTTTATCTAACGATCCCTGCAGAGCCGAATCAGGGGCAAGGGATAGTTGAACGGTGAAAAGGCAGTGAAGGATTACGACGACGATCCTGGAAGGTTAATCAAGAAGACTCTTCAAAGTCTGATGATTGGAAAGTATGTATGAATCCCAAGAGTTCGACCTCCGTGAAGTACGGACGAGTTGGGAATACAAGATGATGGAGCAGAAAAGTCCAGAAGAGTCTGGGAGTTCTTAAAAGTGGAAAGTTAACACTATGGGTGGATGATGGACACCAGTGTTCGACGAGTGGGCCGACATCCCTGTCAAACAAACTGTATCTCCCCAGAGGATTGAGAGTGTGATCTCCCTGGTAGATTCGAGATCGTTGTCTCCTCAGCAAGCCTGAAGGTCATCACATCCCCAGCCCAAGCCAGTATTGAAGCTATCAGAGCTATTTCCCCTGCAGAGATACCTGTGGACAGTACCTTCTTTCCCCAACAGATCTAAGGATTGCTTCTCCCCAGCAGGCCTATGCTTGCAGATTTCCCCAGTTGAGAATCCCCGCTGAGCGCCTGACAGTTATTTTCCTCGGGAGCACCCCAGTGGAGTTTATCTGTAGACCGTTGGTGTGTCCCCCAACAATTGGTTTTGTGATGCTATTATCTCCAGTATGGCCGTGAGTGCTTATCCTAAACAGGTTTGTGGGAATTCATCTCCAGTATGATATAACGTGTTATCATCCTCAACAGAGTTGTTACTCTCACCACTATGGTTGTTCTCTCCACCAGGATCGTTCTCCTCAGCAGAATGGTGTTGGTTTTTCCTCAGCAAGTTCCCCGAGTGGAGCGGGTCTCATGAAATACTTCTCCAGCAGTGATTCTCCTACATATGGATTGGTTGGGTCGTCCCTAGTGGAGTAGTACTTATTTCTCCAGCAGAGTTCATCCTACCAGTGGATTGGACGGGTTTCTGTAGTAGACTGATATCTGTATCCCCAGCGGAGTTGTGACTGTTTTCCAAGTCTGAAGTTGTCTTCACAGCAGAGGTTGTGTTGATGGTTTTTCCCCAGCAAGGTTTGTCTTTCCCCGGCAGGATGGAAGTTGACATGGTCATAGGATCCCCAGCACAGTTCCTGGAGTTCCCCGGTGTTGTCTCTAAAGGAGACGTGTGTTTATGCATTCATCATTTAGATAAGCATAGCATATTGCATCATTAGTGCATAGCATTTTCATGATCATGGGGCATTGTGTAAAACAAGAAAAACCCATGCATCAACATAGCAAGCATATCCATTAGCCCTAGGCCGTGGCAACCAGCCAAGGTTGGTTTGTTGGAAAGAGTTTAGCATCGCGCCATTGGATCGGCTTCAGAATTGGGTTCATCAGCATGGTCGAGAGGTTGGTGTTTTCCGAACAAGTGATTCCTCAGTCGAGTGGGTATCCCCAGCAGTGTTACTCCCCAATTGTTAGCGTCTTGCCAGCTTGAGTCTTTTTCCTTAAGCAGATATGGGTGTGTCCGATCTCTCCATGTAGAGTCTACCCCTTAAGCAGAAAGTGTCAATCTTTTCCTGCCATTTCCCCACTGAGATACGTCCTCGTGGATGACGGTTGCTTCCGTTCCCTCCCAACACACATTGGGATGGGTTTTCCCTATTGAGTTCTTTCCTCATTAGGATGAGTCTTGTTTCAGTCTGCCTTTTTGGATCGATCCTAAATTGGCTTCCTGTTGGCTGTCTCCTGTACTTCCCTGGGGCATAAATGAATAGTCGCTCACTAACCGACACTCATTCATCTTATCCTCAGCGGAATTTGTTTGGCCTCTACCACCAAACCGGTAGCTGTAAGTCCTATCTTTGTGGTTTTCTACCCACTAGCTGGTAGTTGTAAAATCCCACTTTCCTCCCCTTGTTGGAATTAACCCTTTGTGCTCATCCCGATGATGACTGGTTACTTTTCCGTGGTTTTCTGCCTACAAACCGGTAGATGTAATCCCCTCTTTGTGGTATTAATGGTCTTGTCCCCTTTGGATACTTGCTTTGATCAAGCAGTATTGTCCCAATTGGGTCTTCACTTTCTTTTTGGATACTTGCTCCAAGTTAGCAACTTTATCCTCTTTTGATTGGTCATCTTTTGCATACCTAGTCTGGTACCCAGATGCCTTTCTTTTCGGTCGATTGTTCATTTAGCAACCTACAACCCGGTTATGGATAATCTTCCATGCGAGTGTATTATCTACGTTTTGACGGCTATAGATAATATGTACTTATGATTTTCCGGTATTCAGACCGAAGGAGTTTCCGACGATCAGGTCGATGTACTCATGGCACAAGGCCAATTTTCCGGTATTCAGACCGAAGGAGTTTCCGACGATCAGGTCGATGTACTCATGGCACAAGGCCAATTTTCCGGTATTCAGACCGAAGGAGTTTCCGACGATCAGGTCGATGTACTCATGGCACAAGGCCAATTTTCCGGTATTCAGACCGAAGGAGTTTCCGACGATCAGGTCGATGTACTCATGGCACAAGGCCAATTTTCCGGTATTCAGACCGAAGAAGTATTCTCCTCTCCGTTGGTGTCGATAAACGTCGAGTTTTTCCCGATCATCCGTTGATGATTTGGTTGTGTCCTCCTTCCCAAGTGAAGTATTCTCCTCTCCGTTGGTGTCGATAAACGTCGAGTTTTTCCCAATCATCCGTTGATGATTTGGTTGTGTTCACTCTCCCCAGTAGAGTTTCCTCCTCTCCGTTGGTGTCGATAAACGTCGAGTTTTTCCCGATCATCCGTTGATGATTTGGTTGTGTCCTCCTTCCCAAGTGAAGTATTCCCCTCTCCGTTGGTGTCGATAAACGTCGAGTTTTTCCCGATCATCCGTTGATGATTTGGTTGTGTCCTCCTTCCCAAGTGAAGTATTCTCCTCTCCGTTGGTGTCGATAAACGTCGAGTTTTTCCCAATCATCCGTTGATGATTTGGTTGTGTTCACTCTCCCCAGTAGAGTTTCCTCCTCTCCGTTGGTGTCGATAAACGTCGAGTTTTTCCCAATCATCCGTTGATGATTTGGTTGTGTTCACTCTCCCCAGTAGAGTTTCCTCCTCTCCGTTGGTGTCGATAAACGTCGAGTTTTTCCCGATCATCCGTTGATGATTTGGTTGTGTCCTTCTTCCCTAGTGAAGTTTTCCTCCTCTCCGTTGGTGTCGATAAACGTCGAGTTTTTCCTATTCGTCCTATGACGTCTAGTTGTACCTATCCCCACGTGGATTTACCTTTCCGTTGGTCTTGGTAAACGTTGAGTTTTTCCCATTTCGTCCGTTGACGTATGGTTGTATCCCTCCCAGTTATTCAATAGCGTCTGGTTACCTCTCCGTTGGTCCCGATAAACGTCGAGTTTTTCCTAGTTGTCCGTTGGCATCTAGTTGCGATTGTTGTTCCCATTCACCGTCGTTGTGACGTCTGGGTGTAGCCATACCCTTTGAAAACAAAACCAAAAAATATATACCCAGTAATAAATATCAGCTCCCATTGGACGTTTCCATTGGTGGATCCCTGTATTGTGCAAATTCTACGGTTCTTGGTATTCAATCCCTGTTTACCCTGAAAGTCTGACAGCCGTTGCTCTCATCCATTCGGGTTCCCAGCTGATTGAATAGGGGCAGCTGTAGCACCTCAAATTTGCACCTATCATTGCACATACATTTTCATATTAGGTCATAGCATATCATGGTCCATTGCATAGCATTGCATTGCCTCTTTTGCCTCAAGTGCAAGCCAATCAAGAATTAGGTCAAACTAATCTCCTGATCAGTCAACCAAACAAGCAAAGGAATTTCTCATTGAACCAAGGCCTTGGGGTTTGTCCAACAAGTTCACATGGCTTGGAGGTCTATTTGAAGTATTTTGGTCAAGGGTTGAAGACTTGGAAATCATCAGTTCATACATAGACAGTCAAAAACCCTAAAAAAGTCAACTGTCAGTCAAAGCAGTGGATGGTGGTCATTCTTGTGGAATTTGGGCACCATGGTCAATAATCAAGAGTTCATACAACTTGGGACATCATTTGAAGTCAAGTTCTCAAGGAATTAGGGTTTGGAAGTCATCAGTCAATGCATAATCAGTCAGAAACCCTAAAAGTCAACTGTTGGTCAACTGTCCATTTAATCAGAGATTTGATGATTGGAATTGGTTTGTGAGAGTTCATTCATGTCCAAATAGTCATCATATATCATGCCAAACACCATCATGGAAGAATTCGAAGCCAGATCAGAAATTTCCAAAAATGGAAACTGGGCCTGTAACTGAAACTTACCAAAAATGGAAAGTTTTGATCCTCAAACTTACATCATGATACAAGCCTCAAATGAATTTTTGCCCAACATGAAAGTTGAAGATCTTGTTCTCCCATTTCCAAAAAGTCCTAGAACTCTCAATTCCCATGTGTGGTTGGCAAGTTATGATCGAATCGATTTCAGAAAATCTTGAACTTCAAAGGGCCATATCTCCCAAACCGTTTGGCCAATTTTGGTGGGGTTTTTTCCTACAAGTCACATTTGATCCCCTCTTTCCAAAAATATAAATTTCATGTGCCAAAACTTCACCAATCAAAATGGCATATTTTGACCTTTTTCATTTAAGTGTAAGTTTGACCAAGAGTTGACTTTTTGATTTAAACATTTTTTCAACATTTGGCCAATTGGAACAGCTCATAAATGTCATTTAGAATGTGTTTGCAAAGTCAAAATATGCAGTACATAAGGCCATTGCTTGTTTGCTTGAATTGTAAGAAAGGTACAATTTCACCATACCACTCCATGCTATCCACCATACCATGATTTGTACTCATCAAAACAGAGTTTTTAGAGGATAGTTGCTGTTATTTTGAACACATATCTGCAGCCAAAAACCAGTAGTACAAGGGGCCATTCCTTGTTTGTTTGAAATTGGGGAAAAGGTACCTTGCAGCCATTCCACACCATACCTCCACACTTTGCCTTGCACTATCCATAGCTGATTTTATGGATCAAATTTTCTGTCATTTGAGGGCTATTGGCTGCATAACACAGCAGACCTCATGCATCATGTTTTTTCTGTCATCACATACACAAATGCTCATTCTCTCTCATTGGACATGTTTGCCTCCAAATTGCAAATACTGTCAAGAAGGCATGGCACAAGACAACAGCAAGTCCTTTTCATCATACCTTTTTCTGCCACTTAACATGACCTAGCCAACATAATCAATTGCTACAGCAGCCACAAGCCACAAGACCACAAACAAAAACACTTCTCACTCATTTTTCTCCAACATCATCCTTGCTTGCTTGCATTTACCATTGGCTGTCATAACAAAAAGGAGCAAAAACCAAAAGCCCAACAGACCTCACTTGGGATTTTTTTCAAAACCTGTAAAACACAAAACCACAAACCAACAGCTCCACCATCCTATTTCTGTCATGAAACTGCATGAACCAAACCAGAAAACTTCGCTGATGCACATACGCATCCTTGGCCACTCTTGAAAAATCTGCAGCAAGAAAACCCTTGCTCTCCCACCACAAAACAACACAGCAATGGCACACATGACACAGATTTTCATTCATTGAAACTGCACCTTGGCTTTTCTTCCAAAGACCTGCTACCACCATCCAATTGCAGCCACAATAAGAGATTGCAACACAAGAAAGAGCATGGCTGGTACTGTCACAAAAAACAGCCATGAACCACACACCCTTGGCCATTCTTCCAAAACCTGTAAAAACTCAAGAAGAACAAAAAACCTGCCTTGCTAAATTCACAAAATCCAAGAGCTGCATTCAGTTTTGTTTTTGCATTTTCAGTCCAAACTCCCATTGAACAAAACCAGCAGCAGCATCAAACACATCATACAGCAGGAGGCATTGGTTCTCTCACTCTCTAAAAATCCCTCTCACTGGCATTTGTTCTAAACAGTCCAAACCCACAAAAAGTAACAAACCCTGCCCTGCTGTCAAAAACAAAACCTTACCTTGCCTTGCTAACATGACATAAAACCTGCTCAACCCAACATTTCCTCACCATTTTCTGCCCCCAAACAAGCAGCATACCACAAGGACCTTCACTCATTTTTCAACCTTTGCCTTGCTAACATGGCATGCAATCTACCATAGACCAACAAAAAGACATAACCAACCTCATACACCCTCCCAAATCACACCTCACTATTTGATTCCCCATTTTTCTGTCCAAACATAACAAACCAATCTTGCCTTGCCAACCATAGCATTTTGTTCACCATCATTGCCAAACAGCAGCCAAAGGCCATTGGTCACACCCTCTAAAAACCTGATCCTGGCTTTGCACTTCTGGTTTTCTGTCAAAAAGCATCAAAGTTACAACAACAACAGTTACAGCAGCAACACCAACAGCCAACTTCATCTCATTCTCTAAAAATCCATCTTTGCATTTTTCAACTTTCTGTCAGAAACTCTCAAGGGACAAAACCTTGCCTTGCCTAGACATCATCCAAACTACATTGTAAACCTATTCTCACCACCATTCTCCAACTGTACAACCTTTTCCATGGCTGTTCTTCCTCACATCTCATCCATGGCAGAGTTTCTTTTAAAGCTATTGCAGGCCATTTCAAGCCAAACACCAATCATCATCCATCACTAGAAGACTTTTGCAGCAGCTGTTTTGAGCTTCAAAGACCAAACAACAACTGTTTCTCATTCTGCTTCAAAAATAGGTAAAATTTCGACCCTCTCTATTTCAAAAACCATGACATGTTTTGAATAGGTCTTTCAATGCTGAGTTTAGTGATACTTTCACTTTTGGAAATGAATGCTTATCCATGAAGATACATTGTTTTGAAGTTTAATGTTGAAATGTGTTTTTGCTCGATTCTTGATTTTTGTGTGGTTTTAATGAAAATCAATGGTGGATTCATGTTGACCTTGCCATGCTGATCATTTCCATGTATTCAATTTTGATTTTTGGGCAAGATTGTGAAATTATGATTTTTGAACACAAACCCTAATCCCAATTTTCCCAGATTTCTCCCCATTTTCGTGTTGCCTGGCTTTTCACTCACCAACCAATGAAATTATTTCATTTTTAAGGCCAAAACGACCGTGTTTAGTTAAGTGGAGCCAAATATTACAATTATGCCATTCTCGTTTTATCATTTCATTTTATTTTCTTCAATTATTTCATCAATCTTCAAAAATTCATAACTTGCTCATTTTTGATCCAAATTCAATGGGATTTTTTGTGTTGTGTTCATCACGATCTCTACTTTTTTATCAATATTTTTCCAGAATTTTTGGATGAGTGGTTTTTAAATGGCCTTAGGGTTTGTGACATGTGACCAAATTTTGTACACTTTGCCAAATCAATTGTGAAATGATGAGAATGTATCCAATGGCTCCCAAATTTTTTGTGCTTAAACTAGACACATTCATGGTGATTTTGGTGTAGAGTTTGTGAATTTATCATGTGTGGTTTGTAAGATATGATTTTTTGAATTAGGGTGTGACAATTTGTGTCACACCATTGATGTCCAACTTCATGATTTTCATTGCCATGCTTCTTGACCTCCAAATGACTTGAAATTTTGCATGAGCCTACTCTTGTATGTCTAGTTGACTTGTGAATTTTCTTGGATTTAATTGAACTATTTTCCATTTGTTTGAGGTTTTTCTTCCCTGCCTAGTCAAATGTTGACCTTGTGTGACACTTGTTCCCATTTCATTTGTGAAATTCTCATACTTTATTAGATGGACATGAAATTTTGCATGAGATAACTAGACATCCTCATCTTTGCCATGGTTTTAGTCCCATTCATTTATCATATGCCATCTCTGATTTATGAATTTTCTAAGTTGATACATGTTTGGTTGACTTCTTTGAGCATGTTCAAAATTGCTTTGACTTTCTGATTTTCATTGACTGCCTTCCACTTGTCCAAATGGGATGAAATTTGACATGCTTACCATGCTATGTGTTAGGAGTGACCATGATTTATTTGGTGATTTTTGGAAATGTTTTAGTTTACTTTTGATGCAAGTCTTGCTGTTGACTTCTATGAGCTTCTAAATGCCATGTTTTGACCTAATTTGTTCATGAAATGATGATAGTGATTGATATGGATGTGCACCCAATTGAGTTTGTTTCTTGAATGTTTAAACTTGAATTTGATTGTATATCCCTTGCTGTTTTGACTTTCTCATTCTCTTTTGACCCTAGGCTTGTCCTAGTGGTCCTGTTACTCACCTTTGAGCTTGTGTTTTCAGGTTGACCATCAAATGGCCATTAAGACCAATTCATTTGACTGAGCTTGCTTAAATATCATTGTCTAACCTCTTTGTTTTGTCGGTGGCTTGGCTCACACGCCTTAAGCTTTGTGCCTTGCACATTCACTAGCTTGTGTTGACTGGTTGATGTCTGTTTCATTTTGATTTAACCCTGACTTGTATACTAACTGTGCTTGACTGATTTCAGGTACTTTAGTTGCTTGTAGTTCCTTGTGAACTTTTGCTTTGCTTTGCTTGTATAAGCAATTTGCATTGAGGTATGTCTCTTTTACTTCATGTAGTCTGGAAGACCTGGCCTGTTACTTGGCCAGGCAATTGTCTGAAGTCCTCCTTAAGAGGCAATGTTTGTGACTGTTTACTTTTGTCCTTGCACAGAGTCAAAGACCTCCTAAGTGAAGAGGCAATTGGTGGAAGGTAGGGATATGCAATCTATCCCCCACTATTCAGTGTGTCATCTGCTTTGCTCACACCACTGTGTTGATGCATTGCAGATACAAACCCAAGATCTTGTGCAACTGCACAGTTGAGTCAGTTTTAAATGTGTAGAAGGGTTCCCACTTTCTGAACCCACACATTCTTGTCTTGAGCTCTCCCAGGCCAGGGATAAGAGCTGTGAGGTCTCATCCTCACTTCATCCTTTCATCTGCTTCACCTTAGCCCCTCAATGGCAAGGTTAAGAGCACATTCACCCAGTTCCAGAGGTTTGTTTGTCGAGGTTGATATGACCCCTTGACTAAAACCTAACCCTTGTTTGAGCCACTTGTTTGTATATAGCGTGTGCTATCTGTGCTTGTAGGATTGTTTGACTTGCTTCCTGTGCAAGATAGGATAGTTTGACTTGCTTCCTGTGCAAGATAGGATTGTTTGACTTGCTTCCTGTGCAAGTTAGGATTAGTTTAGACTTGCTTCCTGTGCAAGTTAGGTTTTGCTTGGCTTGCTTCCTGTGCAAGTTAAGTGTGTGTGGCTTGCTTCCTGTGTGAGCCATGCTTAGGATAGGTTGGCCCTTGTGCCATTTAGCTAGAAACCTTAACTTAGGGATGATTTGCATGACAACATCTAGGCTCGAGTCGTAGTCTCCCTAGAGTTGTGTCTCCCTCTGTTATCTGGTTAGGCTAGTCCTTTATCCCTCCGTAGGGGAACTACATCGCCCTGATCTTCATACCAGATGAAGTATGTAGGCAGGAGATTGAGCTGATCTCTCCGGGCGCCCTTTTTTCTTTTTGTGTGCGTTGTCTGACAGTTGCTAGGCTCGAGTGCCTGACTCCTTAGCAATTTGTTGTCTGTCTGTTTGAGTGTGTGCTTGACAGTTATAGGCTCGAGTCCCCGACTCCCTATTAACCTGTTGTGTTGTTGTGTGCTTGGAAGCTGATGTAAGTCCATCGAGTGGCATTTGGGTTCCAGTGTGCGTGTGTTAGGTTCGGATGCTGATATAAGTCCAGTGATTGGCATTCAGGCTCCATGTTTGCCTTCTTTGTGTGTGTTTTGGTTCGGATGCTGACATAAGTCCAGTGATTGGCAGTCGGGCTCCACGTTTGCCTTTGCCTGTGTTTGTTTGTGTGCGTGTCAGCCGAGCTACGAATGCTCTGATTCTTCTCTCGTCCGAGAAGATACGTATGCATAGGATGCGATATCCTAGCGAGCATGTGTCGTTTCCCCAGTCCGAACTACTTCGACTCTGATGTCTATGCTTGATAGACTAAGTAGGCCCAGGATGCGATATCCTGCCGAGTCAGTTTCAGTCAGTTTCTTTTGTCTCTTTCAGCCAGTGTGTGTGTGAGTATGAGCAGTGTTTAGCAACCAATTTATCCTTCCTTTTGTGCGTGGATCCCGTAGAGTACTACGGATGCGTAGGGGTGCTAATACCTTCCCTTCGCATAACCGACTCCCGAACCCATACTCTTTGGTCGCGAGACCATGTTCTTTCCCAGGTTTACTTCGAGCGTTTCCTTTCCCTCTTTTGGGATAAATAACGCACGGTGGCGGCTCTGTTGTTTCTTGTTTTCCCGCCGGTTTTTTCGCGCGATGCGACAGCTGGCGACTCTGCTGGGGACATAGAGAAGTTGACCTGTGCTGGTCCATCTTCCCTGAGCGAGTCTCTCCTAGCGCTCTCTAGGTTAGGATTTTGGTTGCTGTTTGCTGTTGTATTTATTGCATTCATTGTATATATGTACATTTACTGTTTACATTTATTATGTGCATTAATGTTTGCATTCATTCATTATCATCTGCTGGTTGTCTGTTTTTCTCTGTGTGGGGGGGAGTCAGTTGAGGTAAAAGGTCCAATACCCAGACCATGAGTGAAAATCTAGGATGATTAGGAATAGAGTGATTCATGGGAAGCGGGTGGTATGGCGCCACTTAGCGGAACATTGATATCACGAGCAGTTCAGACCCTGGTGGGATATTATCAGTGCATACATCGGGTGTGCACAGGATGATATTCTGCGAAAGGTTATTTATGCTGCGTTTCTTTCGACCTTACCCTGGCCTAGACGACACCCGTGAGTGGGGAAGGGTTTGATCATTTTAACAGGTACCGTTGGTGACTTTGGTTCTGTTGGTGACTCTAGTTCAGACAACAGTGTGATCAGTTTGACCATAAGTTGGATTTATGTTCTGATCTTGACTGAAGCTTCGACCTAGTCAGAGTTTGCACAACCAGCCAGTCCAGTCTGCATCATGTGCATCATAGCATATTTATTTTTCAAAAGAAACGCAATGAAAAAAATCAAAAAAAAAATCAAAAAAAAGAAATCAAAAAAAAAAGGGGAAGAAAAAAAGAAAAAAAGAAAATTTTCAAGGAACTCAAAGGAGTTTATTTGCAAAAATTTCAAAACATGAAAAAACCGGGAAAATTTTTTCACCTGATATATCTGATGAGATATTCTCATATATGATCAAAATGCTAAATATTTCAAAGTTTGCAAATAAAACCCTCGAGTTCCTTTGAAATAAAAACAAGCATATGCATAAACACTTCATGCATCATTTGCATCAGCAGGTTCTGTTCCGGTCTCCCGTCCTGTGGTCTGACCCTGTGATCTTCATTTATTTTGAAGACGCACTTTGCCGGTATTATACCAGAGCCATCTCTGCCAGATTGATGGATCATCCTGAGCAAGAGAATCGTGAACTCAGAGAGATATTTGCCAGACTTTGTGCTGTTGATGGATTTATTCCTGGTTAACCGATCCCGGGCTGGTATTGGCTACTGTTCTGGGGCACTTAATGAGCAAGATTTGTTCAAGAGTGGAGGATTCGTCCATGACGATCAACCTGAAGAAGAGGATGCTGCTATCTTGGAAGAGGACGCAGAGGACTTGAACAATTTCACCATTCCTGGTGGTGTCTGCCACAATTGGGTCACTGTGGGCTTTCCTACAGTTGTTCATAAGTCTTTGTAATAAACACTTTGTTTAAAAGCCCTTCTCCCATGCCAAAAGGAGAAGTGATGACATTGTTGGCAACATTTTGTGCAATGATATTTTCATTCAAATAATTCATGTTAAACATTTGTTTTTCCAATTGTTTTCCCTTTTTGCTTTTTGCATGAAATTGGTGATCACAAAAAACCCTAAAAAACAAGAATAAAAGCAATCTTTTCATCTGCATAACGATTGTCTTGTTTGTTTCAAAAAAGCTTTTCATATAAAAATCTTTATGCAGGTTGTTTCTCAAACCCATTGAACATAATGATCGGACGTCATCTCCCAATTTTGAATTCCCTGTATTCGAAGTGGACGAAGATAATGTTGAAGGGATTCCTGACGAGATTTTCCGACTTCTTGAGCAAGAAAAGAAGATCACTCAGCTGCATCTCGAGAATCAGCAGAACAGCCAACTGGGGCATTATCAAAAAAAAATCAAAGAAAAAAAAAGAAAGAAAGAGGAGGGTGCAAAACCAAATCAAAAGAAATCCAAATCAAAAGAAAGAAAAAGAAAGAAAGAAACAAAAAATATGGCACCCTCAAAGTCCCAAGTTGACTGATGCTGAATTCGATCGAAAAGAAGAGATCAACTGCCATGTGTTATGGTCAGTCATATCAGCAAAGAGTGAAAAAACATTTGATAAGAAGGTCAAGCCTCGTGTGTTCTGAGAAGGTGACCTTGTGCTCAAGAAAGTCTTGTCTTTTGTACCCGATTCCAGGGGCAGGTGAACCCCCAAGCTATGAATGTCCATATGTTGTCAAGAGAGCCTCTTCAGGCAATGTTCTGACACTTACTACGATGGATGAAGAAGTTCACTCGTCCTGTGAATCCTGGTGCAGTCAAGAAATACTTCGCCTAAAACAAACAAAAAAGTAACAGCTCGCTAAGTTGAACACCCCAAAGGGCAACTTAGGCAAAAAGGAGCGTCTCGATGGATTGAAAACCCGAAAGGGCGATCCAGGCAAAAGTTAGAGACATTGAAAAAAAAAAAGAGAATTTGCATCCCGCTAGATTGATCACCTCACACTGGGGCAATCTAGGCAAAAATTAGGGATTTGGCAAGTAACTGCATCTTGACAAGACTGTGCTCTATATCTGTCATCCGTCAGGGATTCTCGACTCGTCGTCGACTGAAGCTTTGAATACATCGCAAATTCAGAATGGTAGAGGAAAGGTCATTATGTTCGATGTAGCCCTCTCCAATATATATCACCGATTTCAAACTTGTACAGATCTATGGAGTCTCGCCCTTTGCAGACTATCATTCCATCACATCAATTTGAGCTTTTCATCCAATTATTTGCACTCTTATTTGTTTCAACTCAACAAACGTTTTGCATGTTTTAATTGATAAAGTATCATTGTTTTCAAAATAAACAAATTTTTCAAAAAAAATTGTTCTTAAACAAAGTGAACGTTCACAATGATGGAAGGATACTTAGGAGACCCACGGTGCTCTCCCGGGGGTGGTATGATTACCAGCAGGTAAGACAATTGTTCGTATCTCGAGCATGACTGTATCTTTGTCCTGCAGAACCTCGTATGGTCTCTCCTCAGTGAGGTTGCTCAGTGCAGTGTTTGGTTGAAAGTTTTTATCTTCATGCCCCCGTAGTGCAACATTTCTCCCTCCAAGTCCCTATTAGCCCTATCGTGGGGCATCCCCAGTAGAGTGCTGTTTGAGCCTTATCATGGGGCATACCTGGGGCACGTTTTTTTATCTAACGATCCCTGCATAGCCGAATCAGGGGCAAGGGATAGTTGAACGGTGAAAAGGCAGTGAAGGATTACGACGACGATCCTGGAAGGTTAATCAAGAAGACTCTTCAAAGTCTGATGATTGGAAAGTATGTATGAATCCCAAGAGTTCGACCTCCGTGAAGTACGGACGAGTTGGGAATACAAGATGATGGAGCAGAAAAGTCCAGAAGAGTCTGGGAGTTCTTAAAAGTGGAAAGTTAACACTATGGGTGGATGATGGACACCAGTGTTCGACGAGTGGGCCGACATCCCTGTCAAACAAACTGTATCTCCCCAGAGGATTGAGAGTGTGATCTCCCTGGTAGATTCGAGATCGTTGTCTCCTCAGCAAGCCTGAAGGTCATCACATCCCCAGCCCAAGCCAGTATTGAAGCTATCAGAGCTATTTCCCCTGCAGAGATACCTGTGGACAGTACCTTCTTTCCCCAACAGATCTAAGGATTGCTTCTCCCCAGCAGGCCTATGCTTGCAGATTTCCCCAGTTGAGAATCCCCGCTGAGCGCCTGACAGTTATTTTCCTCGGGAGCACCCCAGTGGAGTTTATCTGTAGACCGTTGGTGTGTCCCCCAACAATTGGTTTTGTGATGCTATTATCTCCAGTATGGCCGTGAGTGCTTATCCTAAACAGGTTTGTGGGAATTCATCTCCAGTATGATATAACGTGTTATCATCCTCAACAGAGTTGTTACTCTCACCACTATGGTTGTTCTCTCCACCAGGATCGTTCTCCTCAGCAGAATGGTGTTGGTTTTTCCTCAGCAAGTTCCCCGAGTGGAGCGGGTCTCATGAAATACTTCTCCAGCAGTGATTCTCCTACATATGGATTGGTTGGGTCGTCCCTAGTGGAGTAGTACTTATTTCTCCAGCAGAGTTCATCCTACCAGTGGATTGGACGGGTTTCTGTAGTAGACTGATATCTGTATCCCCAGCGGAGTTGTGACTGTTTTCCAAGTCTGAAGTTGTCTTCACAGCAGAGGTTGTGTTGATGGTTTTTCCCCAGCAAGGTTTGTCTTTCCCCGGCAGGATGGAAGTTGACATGGTCATAGGATCCCCAGCACAGTTCCTGGAGTTCCCCGGTGTTGTCTCTAAAGGAGACGTGTGTTTATGCATTCATCATTTAGATAAGCATAGCATATTGCATCATTAGTGCATAGCATTTTCATGATCATGGGGCATTGTGTAAAACAAGAAAAAACCCATGCATCAACATAGCAAGCATATCCATTAGCCCTAGGCCGTGGCAACCAGCCAAGGTTGGTTTGTTGGAAAGAGTTTAGCATCGCGCCATTGGATCGGCTTCAGAATTGGGTTCATCAGCATGGTCGAGAGGTTGGTGTTTTCCGAACAAGTGATTCCTCAGTCGAGTGGGTATCCCCAGCAGTGTTACTCCCCAATTGTTAGCGTCTTGCCAGCTTGAGTCTTTTTCCTTAAGCAGATATGGGTGTGTCCGATCTCTCCATGTAGAGTCTACCCCTTAAGCAGAAAGTGTCAATCTTTTCCTGCCATTTCCCCACTGAGATACGTCCTCGTGGATGACGGTTGCTTCCGTTCCCTCCCAACACACATTGGGATGGGTTTTCCCTATTGAGTTCTTTCCTCATTAGGATGAGTCTTGTTTCAGTCTGCCTTTTTGGATCGATCCTAAATTGGCTTCCTGTTGGCTGTCTCCTGTACTTCCCTGGGGCATAAATGAATAGTCGCTCACTAACCGACACTCATTCATCTTATCCTCAGCGGAATTTGTTTGGCCTCTACCACCAAACCGGTAGCTGTAAGTCCTATCTTTGTGGTTTTCTACCCACTAGCTGGTAGTTGTAAAATCCCACTTTCCTCCCCTTGTTGGAATTAACCCTTTGTGCTCATCCCGATGATGACTGGTTACTTTTCCGTGGTTTTCTGCCTACAAACCGGTAGATGTAATCCCCTCTTTGTGGTATTAATGGTCTTGTCCCCTTTGGATACTTGCTTTGATCAAGCAGTATTGTCCCCATTGGGTCTTCACTTTCTTTTTGGATACTTGCTCCAAGTTAGCAACTTTATCCTCTTTTGATTGGTCATCTTTTGCATACCTAGTCTGGTACCCAGATGCCTTTCTTTTCGGTCGATTGTTCATTTAGCAACCTACAACCCGGTTATGGATAATCTTCCATGCGAGTGTATTATCTACGTTTTGACGGCTATAGATAATATGTACTTATGATTTTCCGGTATTCAGACCGAAGGAGTTTCCGACGATCAGGTCGATGTACTCATGGCACAAGGCCAATTTTCCGGTATTCAGACCGAAGGAGTTTCCGACGATCAGGTCGATGTACTCATGGCACAAGGCCAATTTTCCGGTATTCAGACCGAAGGAGTTTCCGACGATCAGGTCGATGTACTCATGGCACAAGGCCAATTTTCCGGTATTCAGACCGAAGGAGTTTCCGACGATCAGGTCGATGTACTCATGGCACAAGGCCAATTTTCCGGTATTCAGACCGAAGAAGTATTCTCCTCTCCGTTGGTGTCGATAAACGTCGAGTTTTTCCCGATCATCCGTTGATGATTTGGTTGTGTCCTCCTTCCCAAGTGAAGTATTCTCCTCTCCGTTGGTGTCGATAAACGTCGAGTTTTTCCCAATCATCCGTTGATGATTTGGTTGTGTTCACTCTCCCCAGTAGAGTTTCCTCCTCTCCGTTGGTGTCGATAAACGTCGAGTTTTTCCCGATCATCCGTTGATGATTTGGTTGTGTCCTCCTTCCCAAGTGAAGTATTCCCCTCTCCGTTGGTGTCGATAAACGTCGAGTTTTTCCCGATCATCCGTTGATGATTTGGTTGTGTCCTCCTTCCCAAGTGAAGTATTCTCCTCTCCGTTGGTGTCGATAAACGTCGAGTTTTTCCCAATCATCCGTTGATGATTTGGTTGTGTTCACTCTCCCCAGTAGAGTTTCCTCCTCTCCGTTGGTGTCGATAAACGTCGAGTTTTTCCCAATCATCCGTTGATGATTTGGTTGTGTTCACTCTCCCCAGTAGAGTTTCCTCCTCTCCGTTGGTGTCGATAAACGTCGAGTTTTTCCCGATCATCCGTTGATGATTTGGTTGTGTCCTTCTTCCCTAGTGAAGTTTTCCTCCTCTCCGTTGGTGTCGATAAACGTCGAGTTTTTCCTATTCGTCCTATGACGTCTAGTTGTACCTATCCCCACGTGGATTTACCTCTCCGTTGGTCTTGGTAAACGTTGAGTTTTTCCCATTTCGTCCGTTGACGTATGGTTGTATCCCTCCCAGTTATTCAATAGCGTCTGGTTACCTCTCCGTTGGTCCCGATAAACGTCGAGTTTTTCCTAGTTGTCCGTTGGCATCTAGTTGCGATTGTTGTTCCCATTCACCGTCGTTGTGACGTCTGGGTGTAGCCATACCCTTTGAAAACAAAACCAAAAAAATATATACCCAGTAATAAATATCAGCTCCCATTGGACGTTTCCATTGGTGGATCCCTGTATTGTGCAAATTCTACGGTTCTTGGTATTCAATCCCTGTTTACCCTGAAAGTCTGACAGCCGTTGCTCTCATCCATTCGGGTTCCCAGCTGATTGAATAGGGGCAGCTGTAGCACCTCAAATTTGCACCTATCATTGCACATACATTTTCATATTAGGTCATAGCATATCATGGTCCATTGCATAGCATTGCATTGCCTCTTTTGCCTCAAGTGCAAGCCAATCAAGAATTAGGTCAAACTAATCCCCTGATCAGTCAACCAAACAAGCAAAGGAATTTCTCATTGAACCAAGGCCTTGGGGTTTGTCCAACAAGTTCACATGGCTTGGAGGTCTATTTGAAGTATTTTGGTCAAGGGTTGAAGACTTGGAAATCATCAGTTCATACATAGACAGTCAAAAACCCTAAAAAAGTCAACTGTCAGTCAAAGCAGTGGATGGTGGTCATTCTTGTGGAATTTGGGCACCATGGTCAATAATCAAGAGTTCATACAACTTGGGACATCATTTGAAGTCAAGTTCTCAAGGAATTAGGGTTTGGAAGTCATCAGTCAATGCATAATCAGTCAGAAACCCTAAAAGTCAACTGTTGGTCAACTGTCCATTTAATCAGAGATTTGATGATTGGAATTGGTTTGTGAGAGTTCATTCATGTCCAAATAGTCATCATATATCATGCCAAACACCATCATGGAAGAATTCGAAGCCAGATCAGAAATTTCCAAAAATGGAAACTGGGCCTGTAACTGAAACTTACCAAAAATGGAAAGTTTTGATCCTCAAACTTACATCATGATACAAGCCTCAAATGAATTTTTGCCCAACATGAAAGTTGAAGATCTTGTTCTCCCATTTCCAAAAATTCCTAGAACTCTCAATTCCCATGTGTGGTTGGCAAGTTATGATCGAATCGATTTCAGAAAATCTTGAACTTCAAAGGGCCATATCTCCCAAACCGTTTGGCCAATTTTGGTGGGGTTTTTTCCTACAAGTCACATTTGATCCCCTCTTTCCAAAAATATAAATTTCATGTGCCAAAACTTCACCAATCAAAATGGCATATTTTGACCTTTTTCATTTAAGTGTAAGTTTGACCAAGAGTTGACTTTTTGATTTAAACATTTTTTCAACATTTGGCCAATTGGAACAGCTCATAAATGTCATTTAGAATGTGTTTGCAAAGTCAAAATATGCAGTACATAAGGCCATTGCTTGTTTGCTTGAATTGTAAGAAAGGTACAATTTCACCATACCACTCCATGCTATCCACCATACCATGATTTGTACTCATCAAAACAGAGTTTTTAGAGGATAGTTGCTGTTATTTTGAACACATATCTGCAGCCAAAAACCAGTAGTACAAGGGGCCATTCCTTGTTTGTTTGAAATTGGGGAAAAGGTACCTTGCAGCCATTCCACACCATACCTCCACACTTTGCCTTGCACTATCCATAGCTGATTTTATGGATCAAATTTTCTGTCATTTGAGGGCTATTGGCTGCATAACACAGCAGACCTCATGCATCATGTTTTTTCTGTCATCACATACACAAATGCTCATTCTCTCTCATTGGACATGTTTGCCTCCAAATTGCAAATACTGTCAAGAAGGCATGGCACAAGACAACAGCAAGTCCTTTTCATCATACCTTTTTCTGCCACTTAACATGACCTAGCCAACATAATCAATTGCTACAGCAGCCACAAGCCACAAGACCACAAACAAAAACACTTCTCACTCATTTTTCTCCAACATCATCCTTGCTTGCTTGCATTTACCATTGGCTGTCATAACAA
This sequence comes from Lathyrus oleraceus, assembly GCF_024323335.1. Lineage (NCBI taxonomy): Eukaryota > Viridiplantae > Streptophyta > Magnoliopsida > Fabales > Fabaceae > Lathyrus > Lathyrus oleraceus. The sequence continues at coordinate 435,376,066 of NC_066585.1, read as the reverse complement.
AAAGGAGCAAAAACCAAAAGCCCAACAGACCTCACTTGGGATTTTTTTCAAAACCTGTAAAACACAAAACCACAAACCAACAGCTCCACCATCCTATTTCTGTCATGAAACTGCATGAACCAAACCAGAAAACTTCGCTGATGCACATACGCATCCTTGGCCACTCTTGAAAAATCTGCAGCAAGAAAACCCTTGCTCTCCCACCACAAAACAACACAGCAATGGCACACATGACACAGATTTTCATTCATTGAAACTGCACCTTGGCTTTTCTTCCAAAGACCTGCTACCACCATCCAATTGCAGCCACAATAAGAGATTGCAACACAAGAAAGAGCATGGCTGGTACTGTCACAAAAAACAGCCATGAACCACACACCCTTGGCCATTCTTCCAAAACCTGTAAAAACTCAAGAAGAACAAAAAACCTGCCTTGCTAAATTCACAAAATCCAAGAGCTGCATTCAGTTTTGTTTTTGCATTTTCAGTCCAAACTCCCATTGAACAAAACCAGCAGCAGCATCAAACACATCATACAGCAGGAGGCATTGGTTCTCTCACTCTCTAAAAATCCCTCTCACTGGCATTTGTTCTAAACAGTCCAAACCCACAAAAAGTAACAAACCCTGCCCTGCTTTGATAACAGTATTTCTTCATTTTTGCTGTCAAAAACAAAACCTTACCTTGCCTTGCTAACATGACATAAAACCTGCTCAACCCAACATTTCCTCACCATTTTCTGCCCCCAAACAAGCAGCATACCACAAGGACCTTCACTCATTTTTCAACCTTTGCCTTGCTAACATGGCATGCAATCTACCATAGACCAACAAAAAGACATAACCAACCTCATACACCCTCCCAAATCACACCTCACTATTTGATTCCCCATTTTTCTGTCCAAACATAACAAACCAATCTTGCCTTGCCAACCATAGCATTTTGTTCACCATCATTGCCAAACAGCAGCCAAAGGCCATTGGTCACACCCTCTAAAAACCTGATCCTGGCTTTGCACTTCTGGTTTTCTGTCAAAAAGCATCAAAGTTACAACAACAACAGTTACAGCAGCAACACCAACAGCCAACTTCATCTCATTCTCTAAAAATCCATCTTTGCATTTTTCAACTTTCTGTCAGAAACTCTCAAGGGACAAAACCTTGCCTTGCCTAGACATCATCCAAACTACATTGTAAACCTATTCTCACCACCATTCTCCAACTGTACAACCTTTTCCATGGCTGTTCTTCCTCACATCTCATCCATGGCAGAGTTTCTTTTAAAGCTATTGCAGGCCATTTCAAGCCAAACACCAATCATCATCCATCACTAGAAGACTTTTGCAGCAGCTGTTTTGAGCTTCAAAGACCAAACAACAACTGTTTCTCATTCTGCTTCAAAAATAGGTAAAATTTCGACCCTCTCTATTTCAAAAACCATGACATGTTTTGAATAGGTCTTTCAATGCTGAGTTTAGTGATACTTTCACTTTTGGAAATGAATGCTTATCCATGAAGATACATTGTTTTGAAGTTTAATGTTGAAATGTGTTTTTGCTCGATTCTTGATTTTTGTGTGGTTTTAATGAAAATCAATGGTGGATTCATGTTGACCTTGCCATGCTGATCATTTCCATGTATTCAATTTTGATTTTTGGGCAAGATTGTGAAATTATGATTTTTGAACACAAACCCTAATCCCAATTTTCCCAGATTTCTCCCCATTTTCGTGTTGCCTGGCTTTTCACTCACCAACCAATGAAATTATTTCATTTTTAAGGCCAAAACGACCGTGTTTAGTTAAGTGGAGCCAAATATTACAATTATGCCATTCTCGTTTTATCATTTCATTTTATTTTCTTCAATTATTTCATCAATCTTCAAAAATTCATAACTTGCTCATTTTTGATCCAAATTCAATGGGATTTTTTGTGTTGTGTTCATCACGATCTCTACTTTTTTATCATTATTTTTCCAGAATTTTTGGATGAGTGGTTTTTAAATGGCCTTAGGGTTTGTGACATGTGACCAAATTTTGTACACTTTGCCAAATCAATTGTGAAATGATGAGAATGTATCCAATGGATCCCAAATTTTTTGTGCTTAAACTAGACACATTCATGGTGATTTTGGTGTAGAGTTTGTGAATTTATCATGTGTGGTTTGTAAGATATGATTTTTTGAATTAGGGTGTGACAATTTGTGTCACACCATTGATGTCCAACTTCATGATTTTCATTGCCATGCTTCTTGACCTCCAAATGACTTGAAATTTTGCATGAGCCTACTCTTGTATGTCTAGTTGACTTGTGAATTTTCTTGGATTTAATTGAACTATTTTCCATTTGTTTGAGGTTTTTCTTCCCTGCCTAGTCAAATGTTGACCTTGTGTGACACTTGTTCCCATTTCATTTGTGAAATTCTCATACTTTATTAGATGGACATGAAATTTTGCATGAGATAACTAGACATCCTCATCTTTGCCATGGTTTTAGTCCCATTCATTTATCATATGCCATCTCTGATTTATGAATTTTCTAAGTTGATACATGTTTGGTTGACTTCTTTGAGCATGTTCAAAATTGCTTTGACTTTCTGATTTTCATTGACTGCCTTCCACTTGTCCAAATGGGATGAAATTTGACATGCTTACCATTCTATGTGTTAGGAGTGACCATGATTTATTTGGTGATTTTTGGAAATGTTTTAGTTTGCTTTTGATGCAAGTCTTGCTGTTGACTTCTATGAGCTTCTAAATGCCATGTTTTGACCTAATTTGTTCATGAAATGATGATAGTGATTGATATGGATGTGCACCCAATTGAGTTTGTTTCTTGAATGTTTAAACTTGAATTTGATTGTATATCCCTTGCTGTTTTGACTTTCTCATTCTCTTTTGACCCTAGGTTTGTCCTAGTGGTCCTGTTACTCACCTTTGAGCTTGTGTTTTCAGGTTGACCATCAAATGGCCATTAAGACCAATTCATTTGACTGAGCTTGCTTAAATATCATTGTCTAACCTCTTTGTTTTGTAGGTGGCTTGGCTCACACGCCTTAAGCTTTGTGCCTTGCACATTCACTAGCTTGTGTTGACTGGTTGATGTCTGTTTCATTTTGATTTAACCCTGACTTGTATACTAACTGTGCTTGACTGATTTCAGGTACTTTAGTTGCTTGTAGTTCCTTGTGAACTTTTGCTTTGCTTTGCTTGTATAAGCAATTTGCATTGAGGTATGTCTCTTTTACTTCATGTAGTCTGGAAGACCTGGCCTGTTACTTGGCCAGGCAATTGTCTGAAGTCCTCCTTAAGAGGCAATGTTTGTGACTGTTTACTTTTGTCCTTGCACAGAGTCAAAGACCTCCTAAGTGAAGAGGCAATTGGTGGAAGGTAGGGATATGCAATCTATCCCCCACTATTCAGTGTGTCATCTGCTTTGCTCACACCACTGTGTTGATGCATTGCAGATACAAACCCAAGATCTTGTGCAACTGCACAGTTGAGTCAGTTTTAAATGTGTAGAAGGGTTCCCACTTTCTGAACCCACACATTCTTGTCTTGAGCTCTCCCAGGCCAGGGATAAGAGCTGTGAGGTCTCATCCTCACTTCATCCTTTCATCTGCTTCACCTTAGCCCCTCAATGGCAAGGTTAAGAGCACATTCACCCAGTTCCAGAGGTTTGTTTGTCGAGGTTGATATGACCCCTTGACTAAAACCTAACCCTTGTTTGAGCCACTTGTTTGTATATAGCGTGTGCTATCTGTGCTTGTAGGATTGTTTGACTTGCTTCCTGTGCAAGATAGGATAGTTTGACTTGCTTCCTGTGCAAGATAGGATTGTTTGACTTGCTTCCTGTGCAAGTTAGGATTAGTTTAGACTTGCTTCCTGTGCAAGTTAGGTTTTGCTTGGCTTGCTTCCTGTGCAAGTTAAGTGTGTGTGGCTTGCTTCCTGTGTGAGCCATGCTTAGGATAGGTTGGCCCTTGTGCCATTTAGCTAGAAACCTTAACTTAGGGATGATTTGCATGACAACATCTAGGCTCGAGTCGTAGTCTCCCTAGAGTTGTGTCTCCCTCTGTTATCTGGTTAGGCTAGTCCTTTATCCCTCCGTAGGGGAACTACATCGCCCTGATCTTCATACCAGATGAAGTATGTAGGCAGGAGATTGAGCTGATCTCTCCGGGCGCCCTTTTTTCTTTTTGTGTGCGTTGTCTGACAGTTGCTAGGCTCGAGTGCCTGACTCCTTAGCAATTTGTTGTCTGTCTGTTTGAGTGTGTGCTTGACAGTTATAGGCTCGAGTCCCCGACTCCCTATTAACCTGTTGTGTTGTTGTGTGCTTGGAAGCTGATGTAAGTCCATCGAGTGGCATTTGGGTTCCAGTGTGCGTGTGTTAGGTTCGGATGCTGATGTAAGTCCAGTGATTGGCATTCAGGCTCCATGTTTGCCTTCTTTGTGTGTGTTTTGGTTCGGATGCTGACATAAGTCCAGTGATTGGCAGTCGGGCTCCACGTTTGCCTTTGCCTGTGTTTGTTTGTGTGCGTGTCAGCCGAGCTACGAATGCTCTGATTCTTCTCTCGTCCGAGAAGATACGTATGCATAGGATGCGATATCCTAGCGAGCATGTGTCGTTTCCCCAGTCCGAACTACTTCGACTCTGATGTCTATGCTTGATAGACTAAGTAGGCCCAGGATGCGATATCCTGCCGAGTCAGTTTCAGTCAGTTTCTTTTGTCTCTTTCAGCCAGTGTGTGTGTGAGTATGAGCAGTGTTTAGCAACCAATTTATCCTTCCTTTTGTGCGTGGATCCCGTAGAGTACTACGGATGCGTAGGGGTGCTAATACCTTCCCTTCGCATAACCGACTCCCGAACCCATACTCTTTGGTCGCGAGACCATGTTCTTTCCCAGGTTTACTTCGAGCGTTTCCTTTCCCTCTTTTGGGATAAATAACGCACGGTGGCGGCTCTGTTGTTTCTTGTTTTCCCGCCGGTTTTTCGCGCGATGCGACAGATGGTCTTTTGAGGATCTCCAAGCTGTTGGAAGATCATTCACTTCAGCTGTCTTTTCTTCCTCAATTTCTTCATGACTAGTATCTTCCTCCTTCTCATGGGCAGCTGTTTTGGCTTGATCAGTTTCCTCAACAGCTTCCTTGAGTATGTCTTCTGTAGATACACCTGCGTCATTAAAAGAAATACCTTTTCCGACATTTTTCGGATAAGACTCATCAAAGGAAACATGAACAGATTCTTCAACAGTAAGTAAACGCTTATTATACACTCTATATGCTTTACTTGACAGTGAGTAACCAATAAAGATACCTTCATCCGCTTTTGCATCAAACTTCCCAATGTTTTCCTTACCGTTATTTAAAACAAAACATTTACAACCGAATACGTGAAGATGTGACAAGTTTGGTTTTCTTCCTTTCAAAAGTTCATAAGGAGTTTTGTTTAAAATAGGGCGAATTGAGATTCTGTTTAGAACATAACAGGCCGTGCTGACAGCATCAGCCCAAAAGTATTTTGGTAATCCACCCTCATTGAGCATTGTTCTTGCCAACTCCTCTAAAACACGATTTTTACGCTCCACAACGCCATTTTGTTGTGGAGTGCGAGGGGCTGAAAAGTTATGCTCAATACCATACTTGTCACAAAACTTCTCAAAGTGGTAATTTTGAAACTCACCACCATGATCGCTACGAATTGTAACTATTTTGGAATTCATCTTGTTTTGGGACAGATTTGCAAAAATTTTAAAAGCAGAAAAAGTTTCATCTTTGCTATGAAGGAATATAGTCCAAGTGAATCTAGAGTAGTCATCAACTATTACAAAGCCATAGTAATTTCCACCTAGGCTCTTTGTCCTAGAAGGTCCAAAGAGGTCCATATGGAGAAGCTCAAGAGGTCGTGAAGTTGAAATTACATTTTTAGATTTAAAGGACACCCTTGTTTGCTTTCCCATTTGGCACGCGTCGCATAGGTGGTCTTTTGAAAATTTTATTTTTGGTAGACCGACTACTAGATCCTTAGATACAACCTTATTTAGCAAATCGAAGTTAACATGCGCTAAACGTCTATGCCAAAGCCAAGAGTCATCATTCAAGGTGACTAGACATTTAGTATTTGTTAACGGTACATCAAACAAGTCAAGCATATAGATGTTGTTTACTCTTACACCCTTAAACACAATGTTTTGTTCAACATGTTCAATTATGCAGCAAGTTTTTGTAAACGACACTTTATAGCCCATGTCGCATAGTTGACTTATGCTTAACAAATTGTGTTTAAGTCCCTCAACTAAATGGACATTTGAAATAGTAGTGGTGGAGGGATTACCTACACTACCTTTGCCGAGTATAGCTCCTTTGTTGTTGTCTCCATAAGTGACATATCCTTTCTTCTTTGCCTTGAAGTCTATAAAGAGCGATATGTCACCGGTCATGTGCCTCGAGCAGCCGCTGTCAAGAAACCACCTTCTATCTGCGGAGGTAAGGCACTCATCCTACAACATCAAAAGAGAGAAATTGGTACCCAATTTTCATTGGGTCCAAGTGGGTAAGTGCTAACATGGTTGCCTTTTAGCTTCCATTGATAAATGCCTTTAGGGACAAGAAATCTCCTAAATTTGCATTTCTCAATGGTATGGCCAGCATGGCAACAATAATGACATAAACCATGATGATGTGTTTGTTGTTTCTTGTTCATTGAATCCTTTAGAATAAAAGAGTATTTTGCATATGGAGGATTCAATGACTTCTTAAACAACTTGGGGTCAACGGCATAAGTAACTTTAGGTTGTAGCGCTTTCTCTAATTTGACCTTAAGAGTGTTTACCTCTTTTTGCCAAATATAACAAGCGTCACAATACCTAACTCTACTACATCCGTCAATGTCAATAGTTTTTGAATTTTCTGCAATACTAGTTTTCAATGCTTCTAAATCAATTTCAGCTTTGTTTACTTTACCTTCCAAAAATGAGAAGATATGTTTGTCGGAAGATAGTCTTTTAAAAGCATCTACAGCTTCGTTATGCAGTTTTTCAAAAGCTATTTTTAGTTCCGAAAAAGACATAGAGGAGAAATTGTTGTAATAGGCTTGTTTTACCTTTTTGTCATTGTTTTTCTTCTTGTGGTAGGACAGATTTTTTGTGTGAGCCATAAGGCACAGATTTGCAGCTTCATCATCATCACTTGAGCTTTGTGTGCTTGATGAATCACTATCACTTTCCCATGCAATATACGCTCTTCTTTGTTTGCTGTACCCTTTTGGCGAATCTTTTCTTTGATCCTTATACTTCATAGGGCAGTCCGTTTTATAGTGTCCGGATTTACCACAATTAAAACAGGATCCTCTTCCTCTACTCTTCTTGTTCTCTTCTTGTTTCGAATTTGTAGATTGTTTTCGAAACTTCATGAGATTTTTGTCGGAATGCTTGACTCCATTCTTTCGAATGAATCTATTGTATCTCCTTACAAACAGTCCCATTTCTTCATCATCCGAGTCTTTGTCACTACTTGAATCATTGTCGCTTTGCTCTTTTCGTGAGGACTTAGAGCTAGAGGCCACAAGAGCTATTGGCTTCTTCTCTCCCTCTTTGTCTCTTTTCTTCTCCTTTTCCTTCTTACTTTTATTCTCATATTTTTCAAGACTTTCCAAAGCTTGCTGATGTTCTTCCAGCTTTCCAAACAGAGTTGTAATCGTAAGTCTTGTAAGATCGTTGGCTTCCTTGATTGTTGTAACTTTAGGTTGCCACTCCCTGCTAAGACACCTGAGAATTTTATTAGTAGCAATTTCATTGGAAATAGGTTTTCCAAGAGCATTCAATCGGTTAGTTAGATGAGTGAATCTCTTTTGCATGTCGGAGATGGATTCTCCTTGTTTCATGCGAAAGAGCTCAAACTCTTGATTGAGTGTGTTAATGCGGGACTGTTTTACTTCAGTAGTACCCTCATGGGCAACTTCTAAAGCGTCCCACATTTCTTTAGCTGTCGTGCAATGGGATACTCGATAATACTCATCAACACCAAGTGCTGAAATTAACATGTTTCGAGCTCTCCAATCACACGACCACTTTTTCTCATCTTTCTCATTCCAATCATCTTCTGGTTTAGGTACTATGGCGCCAGCCGCATTTGTCATAGTGATTTGAAACGGACCGTTTTCAATGGCAGCCCATACCAACCTATCCACAGAATTTATATGAACTCGCATGCAGTCTTTCCAGTAGCCATAATTTTCACCGTTGAAAATAGGCGCTCTATTATACGCCCCCTTTAGTTCAGAATCCATACTGTTACAGGCAGCCACAGAGCACCAGCGAACCGGCGCTCTGATACCACTTGTTAGACGGTGTGGCTAGTGATCGAGAGGGGGGGTGAATAGATCACCTCTTTTAAATTTAACGGATTTGAAATTTAATCAGAGTTTTCAAAGTTGGCGGAAAAATCAGTCCCGAATCGACTTCCGTCTATTCTGAACCTCTACTGGAAAGCCGGACACACAAGTTAAATTGCTGGATTTTAATGAGAATGACAGAAACAGTTCACACCAGAATTTTAACTAATTGAATGCACTTATCATTAAAGTCTATTTCCAATGAATAAAATCTAGCTAACCGTTTTATCAAACAGTTGGTGTGTATGTGATCGATGATAAACAGCAATGGAGTTTGATTAAAGTTTTCTTGCCACTGCTGTCTTGAAAAAGAAACAATCACCACACACTAACTGAGATTGCGAAAACAGTTTGAAAAACGTAAAGAGGAGTAAGGTAAGAGTACGATACGCAGAGATTTGGTAAGGAAGTTCCCCACGTCGTCCTCGCGTGTGGGTATGTCTCCCTCTCAATTTCAAATGAAATTGAGAACTTTGATTATCAATTATTGCCGAATCCGTTGATACAAGGTTATGATACAAAGACAGAATTCTAAACTCTAAGAACCTCTTCTTGTATGAACCTTCACTTGATCTGAGCACGATCAAGATTTTCCTGCACAAAATTGCAAACAATTCACCGGTTCCACGACCTGCTTGCGAAATCCCCCGATCTCCAAACGCAACGCTGCGGCTGAATATGTTCTGCAAATGTGACTCCCAAACCCTCAAGAACACTTCAGTTCTTGAAGGCCAAACCAGTAGGTTTTTCCTAGAAACCCCCTTCAATCTTCGACTCAGCTAGATCCTCGATCGTTCCACTGCAAACCACAGCTAGATCCTTGATCGTACCACTGAACGTTATCTCGATGCTTCTTTAATCCAAAGAACAAGAATGGTTATGTGTAAATGTTCTTGAAGAAAAGTGATTGAGAAGATGAAGAAGATGAAGTCTCTTTCAGGTTTCTAATTGCTCTCAAACAATTGCTCCAACACTGCTTTTGATCTGTGTTCAATTGTTTTCCCTCAATGAATTCGTATTTTGCACTGCTGTTGTAACCTGTCTTTTATATGCTGCAAAAACAGTTGCTGTTATACCACAAAACAGCTTTATGTATTGATACATAATAGTGTGCATCGATGCATACTGTAGGATATGTGAATTTTTGGTGAAATTGATTATTCATGTATCGATGCAAAAGTCGTGTGTATCGATGCATGTGATTATTACACTAGTATGTATCGATGCCTGATGCGTATGTGTTGATACACAGACTGTTTCAATTTGTCATGTATCGATGCAGGGATCGTGTGGATCGATGCATAGAGTCTTTTGCCTTTCATGTATTGATGCATGACTCGTATGCATCGATGCATACTGAACAGAAATGTTTTGTGATTTATCACATGCTGTGTGTATCGATGCAGAGGTTTATGTATTGATGCATACTGACACCAAATGCATTTTAATTGTTATTTAGAGGGAAGTATCAATGTAGGTCTATATGTACAGTTATGCAACAATAGAGTGGGGTGAAAATTATAATAAAACACACATGTATCATGTAATGCAATGCACAACCAACATTTGGATGATGATCACACATTTTGCTATCATTAAAAATTAATTCAAGGTAAAGAATTCTCTCACACCATAAAGTGGCATTTTTCCCAATTAAGTACTAGGTTTACTTTTACACATCGCTCTAGAACTCTCTCTAGGTTTTCAAGGCATTCTTCAAAGCTTTGTCCACATACGGAAAAGTCATCCATAAATACTTCCATGATGTTTTCTAGAAAATCGGCGAATATTGCCATCATGCACCTTTGAAAAGTTGCAGGAGCATTACACAAGCCAAACGACATTCGTCTATAAGCGAAGGTACCAAAAGGGCACGTGAACGTTGTCTTTTCTTGGTCATCAGGATGAATTGGTATTTGAAAGAAACCTGAGTAACCGTCTAGATAGCAGAAATGAGAATGTTTTGCTAATCGTTCTAACATCTGGTCAATGAATGGTAAAGGGAAATGATCTTTTCGGGTTGCTTTGTTTAGTTTCCTATAGTCAATGCACATTCTCCATCCCGATTCGATTCGTTTGGTTATAGTTTCTCCTTTTTCATTTTCAATGACTGTTATACCTCCTTTCTTTGGTACTACGTGTACAGGACTAACCCATTTGCTATCAGATATAGGATATATGATACCTGCCTCTAATAACTTGGTTATTTCCTTCTTCACTACCTCACTCAGGATCGGGTTTAGTCTCCTCTGGTGTTCCCTAGAAGTTTTACAGTCTTCTTCTAACATGATGCGGTGCATACAAATAGAGGGACTTATTCCTTTAAGATCGGTGATGTTGTATCCTAGTGCGGTTGGATATTTTCTTAAGATATGCAGGAGTTTTTCTGTTTCGAGTCTTCCTAGGTCAGCATTAACTATCATTGGTCGTTCAAGCTCTAAGTCTAGGAATTCATATCTCAGATTCTTGGGAAGTGTTTTCAGGTCTAAGGTTGGTTTCTTAAGGCATTGCGTAGGGTCCGGTGTTATTGCTAAACATTGGTTAAGTTTGTTTTCTACAAGATAGTCAGATGATTTGTCTTTTTCTAACTCCGTTTCTTTTATGCATTCATCGATGATATCCATGAAGTAACATGTATCTTCTATTGCAGGTGCTTTCAAAAATTGGGAAAGAATGAACTCAATTTTCTCTTCTCCTACTTCAAAAGTGAGTCGTCCTCGTTTTACATCTATGATTGCACCGGCAGTTGCTAAGAACGGTCTTCCCAGTATAATGGGTGTAACTTCATCTTCTCTAATATCCATGATTATAAAATCAGTTGGAATGTAGAATTGACCTATGCGCACTGGAACGTTTTCAAGAATTCCTACAGGATATTTTACGGAACGATCTGCTAGTTGCACAGACATTTTAGTTGGTCTTAATTCTCCCATTTCAAGTATCTTGCATATGGATAAAGGCATAACACTAATACCGGCTCCTAAATCGCATAAGGCTTTGTCAATGACAAATTTTCCTATGTGACAGGGTATAGAGAAACTACCTGGGTCTTTAAGTTTAGGAGGCATATTCTGGATTATAGCGCTACATTCAGCGGTGAGTGTAACGGTTTCGCTATCTTCAAGTTTCCTTTTATTAGAAAGAATTTCTTTTAAAAACTTGGCATATGAGGGCATCTGCGTAATAGCTTCTGTAAACGGAATTGTGACGTTTAATTGTTTTAGTAGGTCGACAAATTTTTTAAATTGGCCCGCATCTTTGGTTTTAATAAGCCTTTGAGGGTAAGGGATAGGTGGTTTATAAGGTGGTGGAGGTACATAAGGTTCCTTCTTTTCTACGGTTTCCTTATTACTCTCTTCCTTTTCCTTAGGTTCACTTTCTTCCTCAGTTGACTTTTTAGAGTTTTGGTTTTCTATCCTTGGGTCAGACGGTCCTTCCACTTCCGTTCCACTTCTCAGTATAATTGCATGAGCGTGGCTTCTTGGGTTAGGTTGGGGTTGGCCAGGAAATGTACCAGTTGGGGCAGCGGTAGGCGCTTGTTGTTGAGCTACTTGTGAAATTTGCGTTTCCAGCATTTTGTTATGAGTAGCCAGGGCATCTACTTTACTTGCTAGTTGTTTTATTTGTTCGCCAGTGTGTACATTCTGGTTTAAGAAATCTTTATTGGTTTGCTGTTGAGAAGCTATAAAGTTTTCCATCATGATTTCCAAGTTGGATTTCCTAGGGGCGTTATTGTTAGGTGTAGATGGAATCGGCTTCTGATATCCCGGAGGTATAGCTGGGGCTTGATTTGGAGATTGTCCAGGTGCGTATAAAGCATTATTACTCTTATATGAAAAATTGGGATGATTCTTCCAATTTGAGTTATAGGTGTGCGAGTAAGGGCTTCCCTGAGCATAGTTTACTTGCTCCGCTTGGATTCCTGTTAGGAGTTGACAATCTGCAGGAGTGTGACCTTGGATTCCACAGACTTCGCAATTCTGAGTTATGACAACCACAGTGGCTGGAGGTGATACATTTAAACTTTCAATTTTCTGGACCAGAGCATCCACTTTTGCATTAACATGATCAAGGTTACTTATCTCGTACATGCCAGTTTTCGTTTGAGGTTTTTCCACCATTGTTCGTTCGCTTCCCCACTGATAGTGGTTTTGAGCCATGCTTTCGATAAGTTGGTAGGCATCAGCATAAGGTTTGTTCATTAGTGCACCACCTGCGGCGGCATCTATTGTTAACCTCGTGTTGTACAGGAGACCATTATAGAATGTATGAATTACTAACCAGTCCTCTAAACCATGGTGTGGACAAAGTCTCATCATGTCTTTGTATCTTTCCCATGCTTCGAAAAGAGATTCGTTGTCTTTCTGTTTAAATCCATTTATTTGGGCTCTTAACATAGCTGTTTTGCTTGGCGGAAAATATCGAGCAAGAAAAACTTTCTTCAACTCGTTCCATGTGGTGACTGAGTTGGAAGGAAGAGATTGAAGCCATCTTCTAGCGCTATCTCTTAGTGAGAAAGGAAAAAGACGAAGTCGAATTGCCTCTGAAGTGACACCATTAGCTTTAACAGTATCAGCGTATTGGACAAATACGGATAAATGAAGGTTAGGATCCTCGGTAGGATTTCCAGAGAATTGGTTATGTTGCACTGCCTGCAACAGTGAAGGTTTGAGTTCAAAGTTGTTTGCTTCGATTGCGGGTGGAGCAATACTTGAATGCGGTTCATCTTGCGATGGAGCGGCGTAATCTCGAAGAGCACGAGCTGGTTCTACCATCTCGGGTATCGAAGGGAAAATATTTTTGAAATCAGGAAGTTCAACAGGAGGTAGGTTGTTTGCAGCACGATATTCCCGAATTCGTCGTAAGACTCGGAGATATAGTTCGATATCGTTGATTCGTAAGTAGAATGGCTCGCCTTGTGAGCGAGTGCGTGGCATACAAATCAACGAAAGAAAGAAAAGAAAAAGAAAAGCCTTAGTCTCTACAGCGTAACAGAAGAGTTACGATATCGACTAAATAAAAGTCCCCGGCAACGGCGCCAAAAACTTGATCGCGACTTTATGAGTCGAATTTGGGGTACAAACTGCAAGTGCACAGTTCTATCGCGTAGTTTTAAAAGATATCGATCCCACAGGGACTTATGAATCGATATACCGTTATCTAAGGTTACTACGTAAAGCTAAGGCGGATGATACTTTGATTGTTCGGGGGAAAAGTTGAAACTAAAATAAGATCTAGATTAAATATCAATTAAGCGGATATCGGTATGCAGTTCGTCGTAATTAAGGAATCAATTCTTTGTTGGTTTCTTGGTTTTAAAATGAATATTTTCAGTTGACTCTATTGATTAAAAGTTTTATCTCAAACTCTCGCTCTGTTGAATAAACTATGATTTTATATTAACGTAGCTGTCACTTATAGTTAAGTCAAAAACCACTTTTTGAAAACAATAGAATCCGTAGAAACTCTTTTTAAGAAAACACTAATCGTTTAAACACCCTTATCTCAAACTCTCGCTCTGTTGACTTAGGTTATATAATTAAATTCAAATGCTTAACTCTCATCCTCACATTCAATCTTTAAAAATACTTTTTGAAAAAGGTTAGAATTTAATTAACTCTAAAAATTGCTCTCGCCCTGATCTAGAATTAATGTCCAATTTACACTGTCCAGTCAAAACCTCAAACTCTCGCTCTATTGATTCTAACTTCTTTATGTCTTTTACTTTCATACAAAAACTTTGTTGTTAAACCTGTAAATTGAGACCGTAAAAAGAGTGATTTTAATTTTAAACTTAATTAAAACAACTTAGTTTTGATTCCTTCATTCCGCTTACTTTACATACCGATACCTAAATGAATTAGTCAGACATACTCAACAGATCCAAATAATCAGCATGCATAAACAGATTCATCGCAGGCAAGCAGTATAAATTAATAATAAAAACAAGCATATATAAATTCAACAAATAAATAAAGAACCTGAATAATTAAATAGCAGTCTTGAACACTCCACCACAGACCGGTTGGATTTGTTCTTGAATTCTTCAATCAGGCAGAAAATTAAAAGCGAAGGAATAAAAAAAAACTAGATTCTAACGTAAGGTTAGATCCGGTAAAAGGTACACAATAGTTTCCGGTGTAGAAACTATTGTGCAAAAAATTAATTAAATGCTAGAAATGAAAATAGAATTGCAAAAGAAACAATATAAAAATTGTAAAAGTATGCTTAAGCTGCTGGAAAAAGAAAAAAATGCGAAAAAGCGAAAACGGCGAAGGAAGAGTGGAACCGAGAGCTTTCCAAAAAGCTACTATTTATATGCTACCTCTTGCAACTGGTTTCCGAACGTTTCCTTAAATATAGCCATCACTTTGAAAAAGGGTCAAGCGTGCAACGTGGTCTGTGCGTTCCTTATGCCAAAAATGTAGGGGAATGGTGTGACGTCCGTCACACCATGTGTGACGCTCGTCACACAAGTGTATATAGCGTGACGTTCGTCACAGCCTCTGTGACGCTCGTCACAGGCACAACGCCTGTGCTTTTTGGGCTGGGCTTGGCTTTTGCTATTTGTTTCCAAAAACTTCTTTTTGCACCTCCTTTTCTTCCTTTTTTTACTTTTGCTTCAAATAGACTACCTGAGATAAATAGAAAGGAAATACCGAGTAATATCGAGTAAAATGAAATAAATTGAAGCAAATAATAATATAATTTAATTGAATTAAGTCCTAAAATGTGATATAATTTCATGTTATCAGCCTCTTCAAGCCCCATAATGCAAGCTTCATACTCAGCCATTTTGTTCGTACACTTGAAGGTTAATCTAGTTATAAATGGAAAATGAGTGCCTTGAGGAGTAATAATCACTGCCCAATGCCATTACCATAGGAATTAACAGCTCCATCAAATACCATGCCCCAACGGGAACCAGGTTATGGCCCTTCTTCAAGCAATGGTTCATCACAATCTTTCATCTTCAAATATAAAATCTCTTCATCAAGAAAATCATATTGCACTGACTGATAGTCTTCAATTGGTTGGTGAGCCAAATGGTCAGCCAAGAACTACCCTTGATAGCTTTCTAAGATCGGTATTCAATATTGTATTCGGATAACAACATCTGCCAACGGGCAATTCTCCCAGTTAAAGCAGGCTTCTCAAAAATATAATTGATTTGATCCATTTTGGATATCAACCAAGTGGTATGATTCAACATATATTGGCGCAGACGCTTAGCAGCCCAAGCCAATGCGCAGCATGTCTTTTCAAGCGTAGAATATTGAGTCTCACAGTCGGTGAACTTCTTACTGAGGTAGTAAATTGCATATTCTTTCTTTCCAGATTCATCTTGCTGACCAAGAACACAATCTATACTCTCATCAAGCACAATCAAATACATGATCAAGGGTCTTCCTTCAATAGGCGGAGACAGAATCGAAGGCTCAAGCAGACACTCTTTGATACTATCAAAAGCTTTTTGGCAATCCTCGGTCTAATCACACGACTGATCTTTTTGAAGAAGCTTGAATATAGGCACATATGTGGCAGTCATATGCGATATGAATCTTGAGATATAATTCAAGCGGCCGAGAAAACATCTTACTTGCTTCTCAGTTTTAGGCGCAAGCATTTCTTGAATTGCTTTGACCTCGATAGGATCAACTTCAATACCCTTTGTAGCACCTCAAATTTGCACCTATCATTGTACATACATTCTCATATTAGGTCATAGCATAACATGGTCCACTGCATAGCATTGCATTGTCCCATTTGCCTCAAGTGCAAGCCAATCAAGAAATTAGGTCAAACTGGTCAGGAGTTCAGTCAGTCAAGCAAGCAAGCACAATTTTCATTGAGCCAAGGCCCTAGGGTTGGTCCAACATGTTCACATGACTTGGGGATCCATTTGAAGTGTTTTGGTCAAGGATTGGATGTTCAGAAGTCATCAGTTCATACACAGTCAGGCAAAAAACCCTAGACAGTCAACAGTCAGTCAAAGCAGTGGATGGTGGCCATTCTTGTGGAATTTGGGCACCATGCTCATTAATCAAGAGTTCATATGTCTTGGGACATCATTTGAAGTCAAGTTCTCAAGGAATTAGGGTTTGGAATTCATCAGAAGAGGTTCAGTCATCCAAAACCCTAGAAAAGTCAACTGTTGGTCAACTGTCCATTTAATCAGTGATTTGATGATGGAAATTGGTTTGAGAGGTCTCATTCATGTCCAAATAGTCTTCATATATCATGTCAAACACCATCATGGAAGAATTTGAAGCCAGATCAGAAATTTCCAAAAATGGAAACTGGACCTGTAACTGAAACTTACCAAAAATGGAAAGTCTTGATCCTCAAACTTACATCATGATACAAGCTTCAAATGAATTTTTGCCCAACATGAAAGTTGAAGATCTTGTTCTCCCACTTCCAAAAAGTCCAAGAACTCTCAATTCCCATGTATGGTTGGCAAGTTATGATCAAATCATTTTCACAAAATCTTGGACTTCAGAAGGCCATATCTCTCAAACCATTTGGCCAATTTGGGTGGGGTTTTTTCCTACAAGTCACATTTCATCTCCTCTTTCCAAAAATATAAATTTCATGTGCCCAAACCTTGCCAATCAAAATGGCATTTTTTGACTTGTCTCATTTAAATTCAAGTTTGACCAAGGGTTGACTTTTTGATTTAATCATCTTTAAACCATTTGGCCAATTAAAATAGTTCAGAAATATGGTTTTGGACATGTTACCGAGTCAAATTATGCAGTACATGTAAGCCCATGCTAGTTTGCTTGAACATTGGAAGAAAAGTACACTTTCACCATATCTATCCATACTTTCATTGAACCATGCTTGGTACTTCTCAAAAACAGAAGATTGGAACCTCATTTTCTGTCATGGAAAACCAGCTGCAGCCAAGACAACCAACAGAAAAAAAAGGGCCATGCCAACTTGCTTGAAACTTGGAAAAAGGTACAATTTGCAACAACTCCATCCCACAAAACCATGGACCATGCTTGGCACTCAAAAGCAGCAGATTTTATGATGGATATTCTGTCATTTTGAGTACACTAATTGCAGCCTCTAACCACAGAAATGATCACTCTCTCATTTGGCATTTTTCTTCTCAAAATTGCAAAATCCTGTTCAAAATAGAAGCAACCTCAAAAACAGAAAAACTTCACTTCATTTTTCTGTCAAAAAATGAAAAAGTAGCAGCCATCAAACAGGTTGAAGACAGCAGAAAAGCCTTGGTTCTCTCACATTCTAAAAAACTCATCTTGGATGCATTTCTAGAAAATCTGTCAACATTGTCCAAAAAGAACAAAAACCTTGCTTTGATTGATACCATATTTTCCATCATTTTCTGTCATGTGAAATCAGCAATAGCAGCCATCATAACACAAAGAGAACATCATTCATTCCTTCTCATTCTTGGCCATTTACCAAATCTGTCCAAAACTTCAAAAGAGAAAAAAAACCTTGCCTTGCTTGATACAATATTTCCTCACCATTTTTCTGTCATATGAAACCCTGCTAGCAGCCACAAGAACACAGCATGAAACCTTGTTCACTCATTCTAAAAAACCTCACCCTTGTGCATTTCTAAAAACCAGTAGAAGAAACTCCAAAGAACTGGACCTGGAGATTGCTGGTACATCATCCAAACACCTTTCTAAACTCATGGCAATCATCATTTTCCACCTGCAAGTAGCTTTAGAGCAACTGGTTTTTCTCAAAGCAATTTCCATAAAGCACTCGTGTCCCTCCATTTCAAGCATCAATGGGCAAAGTACTTCAAACACTCATCACTTGAAGACCTAAGGTGCAGCTGTTTCAGGCCAAAGACACCAAACAGCATCTGTGTCTTCGACTGCTCTTCCAATTGGTAAAAATTCGACTTTCACCATTCCAAAATCCATGCTATGCTTAGTGTAGGTCTATCCATGCTGAGTGTCATGATGCTTTTATTTTTGAAAATGGCTGCTTATTCATGAAGATATGTCGTTTTGAAGTTTGGTGATGAAATATGTTTAGCTTTGATTCATGATTGTTAGTGTGTTTTAAGGAAAATGGATGTTGGAATATTGTTGTGCTTGGTTTGTTGATGAGAACAGTGTGCGTGATTCCAATTTCTGGAAATTTTGTTTTGGGAACTTGATTGAAGATGATGGAGGAATGCTGTTTGCTACAGTAGAAACCCTGGAAATGTCCAAACCTTGCCCAGAACTGGAATTCACGTGCTGCACAATTTTGTAGTTTCCAGAGCCAATCAAAACATTCCAATTTCTGGGCCAAAACGGCAGCGCTTAAGTTAGTGGATTCAGGAATTACAACTTTGCCATTCTCCTTTAATTAATCCAACTTATTCCATTTTAATTTCACATTTTTATTTCACTTTGATATCCAATCTTCCAAAAATCATTGCGCATCCATTTTTAATCCAAAATTCATGGGGTTTCTTGCATCATGCTCAGCATGACCTCTATTATTTTATCACATTTTTTCCAGAATTTTTGGATGGTTGGTTTTTGTTTGGCATTAGGGTTTGTGACATGTGACCAAATTTTGTACACTTTGCCAAAACACTTGGGAAATGATGATTCTTTATCCAATGGCTCCCAAATTTTTTGTGCTTAAACTAGACACACTCATGGTGATTTTGGTGTAGAGTTTGTGAATTTATCTTATGTGGTTTGTGAGTTATGATTTTTTGAATTAGGGTGTGACAATTTGTGTCACACCATTGATGTCCAACTTCATGATTTTCATTACCATGCTTCTTGACCTCCAATTGACCTGATTTTTTGAGATGAACCTACTCTTGTATGTCTAGTTTACATGTGAATTTTCTTGGAATTATTTGTGGCATTTCCTAATTGTTTGAGATTTTCTCCCCTGGTTGGTCATATGTTGACCTTGTGTGACACTTGTTCCCATTTCATTTGTGAAATTCTCATACTTTATTAGATGGACATGAAATTTTACATGAGATAACTAGACATCCTCATCTTTGCCATGGTTTTAGTCCCATTCATTTATCATATGCCATCTCTGATTTATGAATTTCTCAAGTTGATGTATGTTTGGTTGACTTCATTGAGCATGTTCAAAATTGCTTTGACTTTCTGATTTTCATTGACTGCCTTCCATTTGTCCAAATGAGATGAAATTTGACATGCTTACCATGCTATGTGTTAGGGTTGATCATGATTTATTTGGTGATTTTTGGAAATGTTTTAGGTTGCTTTTGAGTTAAGTCTTGCTGTTGACTTCTATGAGCTTCTGTTTGTTATACCTTGACCTAATTTGTTCATGAAATGATGATAGTGATTGATATGGATGTGAACCCAATTGGTTGTGTTTCTTAATTGTTTGAACATGATTTTGGATGCTTGCCCTTTGCTGTTTTGACTTTCTTATTCTCTTTTGACCCTAGGCTTGTCCTAGAGGTCCTGTTACTCACCTTTGAGCTTGTGTTTTCAGGTTGACCATCAAATGGCCATTGAGACCACTTCTTTTTGATTGAGCTTGCCTAAATATCATTGTCTAACATGTTTGTTTTGTAGGTGGCTTGGCTCACATGCCTTAAGCCTTGTGCCTTGCACATTCACTTGCTTGTGTTGACCAGTTGACATCTGTTTCATCTTGATTTAACTTTGACATGTATATTAACTGTGCTTGACTGATTTCAGGTACTTTAGTTGCTTTTAGTTCCCTGTGAACTTTGCTTTGCTTTGCTTAAGAGCAATTTGCTTGAGGTATAATTTCTCATCTCCATGTAGTCTGGAAGACCTGGCCTGTTACTTGGCCAGGCAACTGTCTGAAGTCCTCCTTAAGAGGCAATGTTTGTGATTGTTTAATTTTGTCCTTGCATAGAGTCAAAGTCCTCCTAAGTGAAGAGGCAATTGGCAGAACCCAAGGGATAAGCAACCTATCCCCTGCTATTCAGTGTGTCTTCTGTTTTGCTCACACCACTGTGTTGATGCATTACAGATAAAAACCCAAGATCTTGTGCAATTGCACAGTTGAGTCAGTTTTAAATGTGTAGAAGGGTTCCCCCTTTCTGAACCCACACATTCTTGTCTTGAGCTCTCCCAGGCCAGGGATAAGAGCTGTGAAGTCTTATCTTCACTCACCTTTCATCTGCTTCACCTTAGCCCCTCAATGGCAAGGTTAAGAGCAACACTCACCCAGTTCCAGAGGTTTGTTTGTTGAGGTTGATATGACCCCTCGACTAAAACCTAACCTTTGTTTGAGCCACTTGCTTGTGTATAGTGTGTGCTATCTGTGCTTGTAGGATTGTTTGACTTGCTTCCTGTGCAAGTTAGGTTTGTTTAACTTGCTTCCTGTGCAAGTTAGGATTGTTTGACTTGCTTCCTGTGCAAGTTAGGTTTAGTTTAGACTTGCTTCCTGTGCAAGTTAGGTTTTGCTTGGCTTGCTTCCTGTGCAAGTTAAGTATGTGTGTGGCTTGCTTCCTGTGCAAGTCATGCTTAGGATAGGCTGGCTCCCTGTGCCAGTTAGCTAGAAACCTTAACTTAGGGATGATTTTGCATGATAACATCTAGGCTCGAGTCGTAGTCTCCCTAGTTGTGTCTCCCTCTGTTATCTGGTTAGGCTAGTCCTTTATCCCTCCGTAGGGGAACTACATCGCCCTGATCTTCATACCAGATGAAGTATGTAGGCAGGAGATTGAGCTGATCTCTCCGGGCGCCCTTTTTCTTTTTTGTGTGTGTTGTTTGACAGTTGCTAGGCTCGAGTGCCTGACTCCTTAGCAATTTGTTGTCTGTCTGTTTGAGTGTGTGCTTGACAGTTATAGGCTCGAGTCCCCGACTCCCTATTAACTTGTTGTGTTGTTGTGTGCTTGGAAGCCGATGTAAGTCCATCGAGTGGCATTTGGGTTCCAGTGTGCGTGTGCTTGGTTCGGATGCTGATGTAAGCCCAGTGTTTGGCATTCAGGCTCCACGTTTGTCTTTGCCTGTGTTTGTTTGTGCGCGTGTCAGCCGAGCTACGAATGCTCTGATTCTTCTCTCGTCCGAGAAGATACGTATGCATAGGATGCGATATCCTAGCGAGCATGTGTCGTTTCCCCAGTCCGAACTACTTCGACTCTGATGTCTATGCCTGATAGACTAAGTAGGCCCAGGATACGATATCCTGCCGAGTCAGTTTCAGTCAGTTTCTTTTGTCTCTTTCAGCCAGTGAGTGTGAGTATTTGAGCAGTGTTATAGCAACCAATTTCCTTCCTTTTGTGCGTGGATCCCGTAGAGTACTACGGATGCGTAGGGGTGCTAATACCTTCCCTTCGCATAACCGACTCCCGAACCCATTCTCTTTGGTCGCGAGACCATGTTCTTTCCAGGTTTACTCTGAGCGTTTCCTTTCCCTCTTTTGGGATAAATAACGCACGGTGGCGGCTCTGTTGTTCTTGTTTTCCCGCCGGTTTTTCGCGCGATGCGACACCCTTCTCGTTGACAATAAAGCCCAACAACTTACCAGAACGAACACCAAAAGTACACTTATTGGGATTCAAGCGGAGTTTATACTTCCTCAAATGCTAGAATAACTTCAATAAATTCTCAACATGTTCTTCTTTGTCACTTGATTCAACAATCATATCATTAACATAAATGTCAATCTCTTTATGCATCATATCATGAAAAAGAGTGGTTATAGCTCTCTCGTACTTTGCACCATCATTCTTTAAACCGAAAGGAATCACTCTATAACATAATGTTCCCCAGGGTGTAATGAATATGGTATTCTCCATATCTTCAGGTGCCATCTTGATTTGATTATAACCGTAAAATCCATCCATAAATGAAAAGACTTTGAATTTAGTTGGATTATCCACCAACATATCAATGTGTGGCAGAGGAAAATCATCTTTCGGACTAGCTTTGTTCAAATCTCTATAATCAACACACATGCAGACTTTTCCATCTTTCTTAGGAACATGCACAATATTGGCCACCCACTGCGGATACTCGGAGGTTACAAGAAAACCATCATCAATTTGCTTCTGCATTTCCTCTTTGATCTTTACTGCCATATCAGGATGAGTTCTTCTCAACTTCTGCTTGACCGACAGGCATTCTGGCTTCAACGGAAATCTATGCTCCACAATCTTAGAATATAAACCAGGCATGTCTTGATAGGACCAAGCAAACACATCAGAATATTCACGAAGAAGATCAATCAACATTTTCTTATCTTTTGGACACAGTTGAGACCCAATCTTGACTTCCTTCACATCATCATCGGAACCCAAGTTGACCAGTTTAATCTGCTCTTCAAATGGATGGATGGATTTTTCCTCGTGCTCAAGCAAACGAGATAATCCATCAGATATTTCTTTGTCATCATTCTCTTCCTTACCTTCAAACACAGGGAAATCAAAGTTTGGAGAGGGAGTAGGATCATTTTATTCAATGGGTTTGAGGACCAACCTGCATAATGATTTGATATTTTGATTTTAGAGAAGTGGAGTGCGACCAAATATTATGCAGATGGAAGATTATTATTTATTTATGTTTTTTGTGATTACCATTTTCAGAAAAGCAAAATGAAAAATAAAACATCATAGATATGGATGAATAAAATTGTATTTTATTGATGATAATCAGGAAAATGCCCAACAATGTTCACTTCTCCCTTAGGCATAGGAGAAGGATTTTTCTTTAAAATAAATGAAAACAAATTACTTAGAGCGATGAATAACTATAGGGACATCAAGAGCAACCCAATTGTTGCAAGTCAGGCCATGTGTCACAAAGTTGGCGCAAGCTTCGTCTTCATCACTATCGTCTTAAATTACGGCAGCTAGGTGTTGATCATTCCCATGAATGAACCCTCCATTGCAGAAAATTGGTTGCACAACTTCAACTTTGATGTTGAATGTGAAGGAGAAGAGCGATCCATAACGCAACGGAATTTAAAATTTCTCCTTTAGTGATCCTTACGAATGGGCATGATCAGTGATAGAATCGTTACCTCTTGTGGCGATTGTAACCTTTGATGCAGATCTACGGAGCGATCACGAACGTTGAACGATGACAACGCCTCTACTCAGTCCACACGAACGGATTCCTTCAATCTCAGTGCTAGCTGTTACGAATGAATGCTTTGAGTGAGAGAGAGAGAGGGAGAGAGAAACAAAATTACAACTGCACAAAGGCTTCTACACAAGGGTTCTATTTATAGAACCACTTGTGCGGGCTGCAAGCTAAAAGGCCCACTTAAGTGTATGTGGTCCATATCTTGTAATATGCCAAAATCACTTGAGCACGTGGTACATTACCATATTTCGCATTCTACTTAAGTACATCGTACCTTACGATGTTCTTCAATTCACTTAAGTGCATTGTACCTTACGTTGTTCCTTAGTTACTCTATCTCTCATCAATTCGTCCTTTTGTGTGTGACCCTGTAGGTTTTCGCGGCATTGGCAATTATATTAAATCACATATTTAACATAATAAATAGTGAGCGGTATCAAGAAACACATCACTGCTACCAAAGACACGAAAATGTCATGTGATCTGACAAATCCTTTTGTGATAATACTTATGTGTACAATTACCCTTTTGCCCTTATGTCTATATTGAACACAAGGCATAGATCGTGTCATCCTTGTCCAGTTCATTATTGGGCCCGTAGACATTTATCCCGTTACACAGGATGGGAAAATTCCATATAGGTCACTCATGTCCCTTAGCATGCTTCGTGGAGTACCCATCAACTGTCTTTATGGTCATCCAGTTATGGACAACATTTGATCAGCAATAAGGCACTCGACTCTACATCTAGGGTCCATAGTGGTTTCAGGTCGAAGGGTGGTATACACCATTATCACCATGAGAATAACTTATGACACTTTGCATAACATTCTATATAGTATTCTCATAGCGGGTCAATCCAGTATAAATATTACTCTTAATATTCATACCTATGTTTAAGACTTGATAACTCCTTATCCATGATCCATGAGATGTGATCATCAGTCTATATACATAATAGTCTTAATGCTTTAATGTTATCCCATTTCACAATAAAGCTCGACTACGGATACTTTAAGAATAATGTCCTTATGTTTAATGGGATCTCGTGATTAAGTCACACTTGATACATTAAATGGACTAACTATTCTATGGACTTTATTAAACAAACATAATAAAGAAAAAAAGCCTTTTATTATTAATAAATAATTTGGTACAAGTACCAAAAGTATTGGCCTCTAGGGCTTACACCAACAATCTCCCACTAGCACTAGAGCCAATCAGGCATACCCCTAATGCCCATAGATCTAGTATGGCCATCGTGCTTCTGTTGCGCAAGAGGCTTTGTCAGTGGGTCAGCAATATTGTCAAGTGTAGGTACTCTGCATATTTTCACATCTCATCTATCTATTATCTCTTGAATGAGGTGATAACGCCTAAGTATGTGTTTGGATCGTTGGTGAGATCTAGGCTCCTTAGCTTGTGCGATAGCACCATTGTTATCACAATAGAGACCAATGGGATCCACAATGCTAGGAGCTATGCCAAGTTCACTAATGAACTTCTTGACCCAAATAGCTTCCTTTGCTGCACTTGAGGCAGCAATATACTCGGCCTCAGTTGTAGAATCAGCAACTGTATCTTGCTTTAAACTTTTCCAGCTCAGAGCGCCACCGTTTAAGCAAAACACATTACCAGATTGCGATCTAAAGTCATCCTTATCTGTCTGGAAGCTAGCATCGGTGTATCCAATTACAGCAAGCTCTTCCTGACCTCCATATATCAAGAATGAGTCCTTAGTCCTTCTCAAATACTTAAGGATATTCTTGACAGCTACCCAATGAGCATCACCAGGATCAGATTGGTACCTACTCGTTGCACTTAAAGCATACGAGACATCTGGTCGAGTACATAACATGGCATACATGATAGATTCTATTGTAGATGCATATGGAATCTTATTCATGCGATCCCTTTCTTCCTTAGTTTAAGGGGGTTGTATTTTTGATAGACACAAGCCATGTTGCATAGGTATGAATCCTTTCTTGGAATAATGCATATTAAAGTGTCTCGACACTTTTTCTATGTATGTACTCTGACTTAGGCCAAGAAGTTTTTGTGATCTATCTCTATAGATCCTGATTCCTAATATATAGGTTGCTTCACCTAGGTCCTTCATAAAAAAGAAATCCCCCAACCAGGACTTTACTTGTTGCAGGGTAGGGACATCGTTTCCAATGAGTAATATGTCATCTACATATAATACCAGGAAAATGATCATGCTCATCTTTGTTCTTGATGAATCCATATTGTTTTACTGTTTCATTAAAATGAAGATTCCATCTTCTGGAAGCTTGCTTCAATCCATAGATTGATCTTTGTAACTTACATATCTTTTGGGCTTCTTCTAGTATGTCAAATCCTTCAGGCTGTGTCATGTACACATCCTCAAGAAGATTCCCATTAAGGAAAGCAGTTTTGACATCCATCTGCCATATTTCGTAATCATGATATGCAACGAATGGAAGTAAAATTCGACAGATTTAAGCATTGCAACTGGTGAAAAGGTTTCATCATAGTTAACCCCATGAATTTGTTTATATCCTTTTGCAACCAGTCTTGCCTTATAGGTATGTACCTTACCATCCATGTCAGTCTTCTTTTTGAATACCCACTTACTTCCTATAGGGTTAACCCCTACAGGAGGCTCTACCAAGGTCCAAACCTGGTTTGTGTACATGGAATTCGTTTCAGACTTCATGGCTTCTAGCCACTTCTCAGACTCGGGACCAGTTATAGCCTCTTGGTAGGTCACAGGCTCATCTTGATCCATGAGTAATAGATCACCTTGATCAGTTATGAGATATCCATATCTCTCAGGTAGGTGACGTGTCTTGCTTGACTTATGTTGGTCTTGTTCTACATGAGCAGGTTGCTCTTCCACAACTACATGTGTTTCCTGCTCTAATTCCTCCATAGGTGTATCAATGCTTTGTGATTCTTGAATTTCTTCAAGCTCTACTTTCCTCCCATTGATTCCTTTGGAAATAAAATCCCTTTCTAGGAAAACTCCAGTTCGAGCGACAAACATTTTTCCCTCAGAAGGATTGTAGAAGTAATACCCTCTTGTTTCTTTAGGATACCCCACAAAAAAGCATTTGTCAGATTTGGGCTCAAGCTTAGTTGAAATTTGTCGTTTCACATAAACTTCGCAACCCTAAATCTTCATGTAAGACATATATGGTTTCTTACCACTCCATATCTCATATGGTGTCTTCTAAACCTTTTTGGATGGAACACGGTTAAGTGTGTAAGCTGTTGTCAATAGTGCATGTCCCCAAAAGGAGTTTGGAAGATCAGTGTGACTCATCATGGATCGGACCATGTCTAACAAGGTTCGATTTCTTCTCTCAGATACACCTTTCCATTGGGGTGTTCCGGGAGGAGTAAGTTAGGATAGGATCCCACACTCTTTCAGATGGTCATCAAACTCTAGGCTTAAATACTCACCATCTCGATCTGATCGAAGAGTTTTAATATTCTTAACTAGTTGGTTTTGTACTTCATTCTTGAATTCCTTGAACTTTTCAAAGGACTCTGATTTGTGTTTCATTAAATACACATAACCATATCTACTGAAATCATCAGTAAATATGATGAAGTACTGGAAACCTCCTCTGGCTGGTATGTTCAGTGGTCCACATACATCAGTATGTATGAGGGCCAAAAGATCATTAGCTCTTTCACTTTTTCCTGTGAATGGAGACTTTATCATCTTTCCGATTAAACAAGATCCGCATGTCTCATATGATTCATAATC
This sequence comes from Lathyrus oleraceus, assembly GCF_024323335.1. Taxonomy (NCBI): domain Eukaryota; kingdom Viridiplantae; phylum Streptophyta; class Magnoliopsida; order Fabales; family Fabaceae; genus Lathyrus; species Lathyrus oleraceus. The sequence goes on along the minus strand of NC_066585.1, from coordinate 435,348,867 downwards.
AAAGGAGTCCAAGAGTCCATCTTTATGGAGTTTGGAAATGCGCTTCTCATTTATGTGGCCTAATCGACAATGCCAAAGGTAAGTTGGATTTAACTCATTAGGTTTCATCCTTTTAGTATTAATGTTATAAATAGGCATTTCAAGATCAAGGACATATAATCCATTGTTCATTTGTGCAGTAGCATAGAATATCTCATTCAAATAAATTGAGCAACAATTGTTCTTTATTATAAATGAAAAACCAAACTTGTCCAAACAAGAAACGGAAATAATATTCCTGCTAATTGAAGGTACATAATAACAGTTCTCTAACTAAATTATTGAACCACTAGGTAAAGTCAATACATAAGTTCCTATGGCTAAAGCAGCAACCTTTGCTCCATTGCCAACTCGTATGTCAACTTCACCTTTTGCCAAATCTCTACTCCTTTTTAGCCCCTGCACATTGATACAAAGGTGATAACCGCATCCAGTATCTAATACCCATGATGCAGAAGTAGATAAATTAATTTCAATAACAAAAATACCTGAAGTTGAAGTCTCTATTCCATTCTTCTTATCTTCCAGGTACTTTGGGCAGTTTCTCTTCCAGTGTCTGGTCTTACCGCAATGGAAGCAGATGCCTTCCTTTACTATGCCTCCACTAGGATTTAAAGCAGGAGAAGTGGGTTTGGGTTTGGCAACTTCCTTGCCTTTCCCTTTATCAGCCTGCTTGGTGGGTCTTTTGTTCTGTCTCTTTCCATTTCCGATCATCAGAATGGACTTCCCTTTTGACTTCAGATTCTGCTCAGCAGTTCTTAACATGGCTAGCAGTTCAGGAAGAGATTTGTCCATATCATTCATATTGAAATTAAGGACAAATTGACTGAATCTATCTGGCAACGATTGCAAGATCAAATCAGTCGCAAGTTCCTTTCCGAGGGGAAAACCCAACCTCTCAAGGTTCTCCTACCCAATCATCTTGAGCACCTGGGGACCTAAAGGGGCTCCCTTAGCTAACTTGCCTTGAAAAAGGGCTTTTGAAACTTCAAACCTTTCATGCCTTGCTTACTCTTGATAAAGCATCTTCAGGTGTTCGATCATATCGAACGCAGCCATGTTCTCATGTTGCTTTTACAACTCCGAGTTCATGGTAGCTAGCATGAGGCAAGCAGTTTCATTGGCATCATCGACATGCTTCTTATAAGCATCTCTTTCTTCCTTAGGTGCAGAACTAGGAGGTTCCTCTTCAGGAACAAGTTTCTCCAAGACATACAGCTTTCTATCATGTTTGAGGACAATCCTCAGATTTCAGTGCCAATCCAAAAAAAATTGTCCCAGACAATTTTTCCTTGTCAAGGATTGATCGCACAACGTTGTTAGAGGTGTTTGTTGTCATGGTAATCTACATGAAAATAATGAAAATATAAGTATCAATAGCATATTTAATTAGGCCTTTAATTAAATATGCTCCCACTATTTTACTCAAAACAAATGACCCTCACCATTTGATTCGGAAAAACCCGTTGGAAGATTTTCTAGTGGGTCGAGATCCACATTTCACTTTGTTTTAAGTCCACATACGGGGATTATACAAAACTAGGTTATTTAGGTAGGAACTCCTTCCAATTGTATCTAATACAACTCTCGAATATTTTAGTTGGGTGAATAACTCCTTATTCCAATCCATCACATGGATCATTTCCAACTCTTGCTTCTAAACATATATAATCTTATTATAATTTGCTTAGTTAAGTTTGACCCATTGTTTTAGCAATTGGATATTACAATTATCCCATGGCACCTTACTAATATAGAATATGCACCTCGCGTAGGCGAAACCTACATTATTCGATACTAGTCTTGATGAGTGCTAAAACTTGGAAAGCATAAACTTAATATTTAATTTGAGGGAATTTTCAATTATTCTGATCTCATCGGCTTATTTATCATATAATTCGTCTCTCACATGCATCAACATACATAATGAAATAGTTATTGGCCCCAAGTGCAATTGTTCTCCCAAGCCAATGAGAGAACCTAAGCTAATCTAATAACGATCTAAGCTTCTCCAAGCAAGATCTTCAAGGTTGCCCTCCATTGATATTGTATTCTTCTCTTTCTTCAGAACATTACATTACATAAAAGAAACTCGTTTTACATACGAGGGAGTGAGATGAGAAAAGAAGTTACATTAAGAGATTAAAAGAGAGGCACGACACGCAGATCGTATTTTAAAATCCCAAAACAAAATAAATGAAAACTAAGGCCATAACTGATCATCACAAGACAATAATAATAAACACATTATTATTATTAATTTAAATTCTGTTAATTAATTAAAACTAAATTAAATTTTGGCGACCGATCACACTATGCAGAGTTAGTCGGGGGTCCATTGCCCGGTTAGTGGACGGGGTTTCCGCTGCCCGTTCAGCGGACGGTGGTTTCGCTGACCGTTCAGCGGACGGTGGTTTCGCTGACCGTTCAGCGGACGGGGGTCAAGGGGGAAGCGCCCCCTTGCGGGGTTGTTAGGGGTAGCGCCCCGATGCAAAATTTTAATGAACAATTCATTTAAAATCGACGTCGTTTTTCGCATCAACACTTGATACTTTAAAGCACAACTCTAGCGCAATCACAACCCTAATCGCATAACTCTTTGACAACATAACCCTTGTTCCGTCATGAACCCTAATGCACCAATTTCAGACCGTCAAATACAACTCGATTGTTAATTCAGTATGATTGATCACACATCATTACTTCACCATACTAATGTCAGATCAAGAAGCAAATGACCATTGACCGCTCAAAGGAAAACAACCATTAAGTGTTTGAATGAATGAAACAGAAACAATATATCATATATACCGTATTTTGCATCAAGATTACTTATATCATATATATAACTTGATCAATCTCAATTGCGTAACCTATGGACGATCGATGTATCGCTGCTTCACCATACTAACATCGGATTCCGAAGCATAGTCAACATCAATCATCCAAATCATACACACATGATGCCAAATTTAATTACTCGATTATACTTTGATTCATTTTATCTTTTAATCGTATTAATACAGAAAATACAGAAAATAAACAACTATTAGATGCATGGTTTCGTAAGTGGCTCTGATAACACTGAAGGAGAATAGCGATCCAAAACGCAACGGAATTTAAAATTTTCTGCTTTAGTGATCCTTACGAATGGGCATGATCAGTGATAGAATTGTTACCTCTTGTGGCGATTGAAAACTTTGATGCAGATCTACGGAGTGATCACGAACGTTGAACGGTGACAACGCCTCTACTCAGTCCACATGAACTGATTCCTTTAATCTTAGTGCTAACTGCTATGAATGAAGGCTTTGAGTGAGAGAGAGAGAGAGAAACAAAATTACAACTGCACAAATGCTTCTACACAAGGGTTCTATTTATAGAACCACTTGTGTGGGCTGCAAGCTAAAAAGCCCACTTAAGTGTATGTGGCCCATATCTTATAATATGCCAAAATCACTTAAGCGCGTGGTACCTTACCATATTTCGTATTCTACTTAAGTATATTGTACCTTACGATGTTCTTCACTTCACTTAAGTGCATCGTACCTTACGGTGTTCCTTAGTTACTATATCTCTCATCAATTCTTCCTTTTGTGTGTGACCCTATAGGTTTTCGCGGTATTGGCAATTATATCAAATCATGTCTTTAACATAATAAATAGTGAGCAGTATCTAGAAGCACATCACTGCTACCCAAGATACGAAAATGTCATGTGATATGGCAAATCCTTTTGTGATAATACTTATGTGTACAGTTACCCTTTTGCCCTTATGTCTATATTGAATACAAGGTATAGACCGTGTCATCCTTGTCCAGCTCAATATTGGGCCCGTAGACACTTATCATGTTACACAGGATGGGAAAATTCCATCTAGGTCACTCATGTCCCTCAGCATGCTTCGTGGAGTACCCATCAACTGTCTTTATGGTCATCCAGTTAGGGACAATGTTTTATCAACAATAAGGCATTCGACTCTACATCTAGGGTCCATAGTGGTTTCAGGTCGAAGGGTGGTATACACCATTATCGCCATGAGAATAATTTATGACACTTTGCATAACATTTTATATAGTATTCTCATAGCGGGCCAATCCAGTATAAATATTACTCTTAATATTCATACCTATGTTTAAGACTTGATAACTCCTTATCCATGATCCATGAGATGTGACCATCAGTCTATATACATAATAGTCTTAATGCTTTTATGTTATCCAATTTCATAATAAAGCTCGACTACAAATACTTTAAGAATAATGTCCTTATGTTTAATGAGATCTCATGATTAAGTCACACTTGATACATTAAACGGACTAACTATTCTAGGGACTTTATTAAGCAAACATTATAAAGAAAAAGCCTTTTATTATTAATAAATAATTTGATACAACTACCAAAAGTATTGGCCTCTGGGGATTACAGCAACACCACCACCCTTAGAATTCCTTAAATGCAAAGAGAAATACATGTCACCCAACAGAGTAGGAATATGATTCCTAATCAAGAAGATCCTACTGGCGTTAACATCAACAAAACTGTTAATGTTAGGGAACAAAGCTAGACCATAGATGAGCAATACAAAGATGTCTTCAAAAGAATCTATAGACCGACTTGAGCAAAGACAATAGATTTACCAATTAGGAATTCAGAAGTCAACCCAAGAATACCTCCTTTCTTCACCTAATGAGCATCAATCTCAGATTTCTTCAGATGAAGAGCCTCAGCTATGATATGAGATCTAGGAATCTCCTCCAATCCACTAAAAGGTACCTTGTCAGATACAGGCATCTCCAAGAGATGGGCATACTCTTCTAACATAGGCGCAAGCTAATAATCGGGAAAAGTAAAGCACCGGTAAAGAGGATCATAGAACTGAACCAACACACTCAGAAGTCCTTCAACCACATCAGCAGATAACACAGACAAGAGCTTCCCATGCAGTTGCTTGAAGTCCAAGGGATCTAATACAAAGGATGACAATTTCCTTAGCTCTTTAAAATAAGGACATCTGAAATTGTACTTCTTAGTGTTCCTTCGTCCATAATCCATGGTCTGAAAATATTTGCAAATAAGACCCCAGTTCCTTGAAAGTCAATTTTCTATGATGAAAATTATGATGTACATGTATGCATGAATGCAACAATCACAAACAATGGATCACACACAAGGCAAACACAAACAAAGGTCAAGGGATGGATCAAGTCATCATCAAGATCAATCATCCATTTTGGTGGATTATGGTTTTCACCTTATCAACATACAAGTTCCATTGATATTGACAAGACTTGATCGGATCAACCAAGAATCAAAGGGTTTGTTGTGAGTCACGAGCATGGAGTCAAGTTAAGAACCATACCAAAGGAGTGTACTAAGGATAAAAACATGTAGATCATGTTCTAAGAAGTTCCCAGAGTCTTAATCCCATCTATCGGATATTTTAGATTAGGATGACTGACTCATCAACCCATAATATTCTCAAGAGAAACTCGTCTGAGTGTAGTATCGCGTAGCCACTGTTATCAGGTCTACACCTGAACAGTCTCCGCACTACATCCTAAATAAGCCAACTTGCGTTAAATGTTCTACGGTCCCCAGCTTCTCAGACCCCAAATCAGAGAAAGTAATGCCTAACCATAAATAACTTGTGTGACATCAGTAACTCCAAAAGAATCTCCACTGAGTAAAGGAGTCTCAAGCCAGATTGTTAAGGACTACTCCACATAAGTTGAACATGAATGTACCATCCTCCTATCTTAGTTGCACTCAAGTTTGGGTTAGAACTTATCTCACCACTCAGAGATCACCAAGCATAACAGACAGATTATATCATACAAACTAATATACAAGCATTAAACATACAAATATATACACATAAAAGTAGGCTAAACCCATTGAGGACTACTCCCCATCAGAGTCGCCACTTAATTTCTGTAGCGGTAAATTCATGACCATCAAGCTATGGATAATCTTAATGTCAATAAAACCAGAGTCGCCACTGCACTTTTATTGTTTCCAAAGGAAAAGGGAAAAGTACGAAAAAACCCCAAAGATAAGAAGTTTTCAAATCAAAACTAATAAAATGCCAGAGATTATAGGTAAGGGGGTTGGTTACACAGAGGAAAGGTGTTAGCACCCAAAGTGCCCTAGGTACTCCTAGGGAGCCCTTTTATGTTTGCATATGTTTTTTGTATAAAAGATGTTTGATAAAATATAGAGTGTGGGGATGAGAAAAGAATTCATTGATTATATTTTTGTGTTTGACAAGACCTTCGGTCTTATGCCTACGTACCAATATAGAAATGAGGGATCAAAACCTCGTAGTTCGTGGTAAAAATTTCAAAGTTGGTGAATTGCTTTTAACAAAAGTTTAAATGAAAAGGCACAAAGGCCAAAATTTTGAATGAAGTTGTTAGTTCTTTTTGTCTTTTGAAGTTTTAAGTCAATATGGTTAAGTTTGTTTACAAGTTTGATTTAAGAAAAAAGTTTGAAAATTCATTGGCATAAGGTCAAAGTTTCTAATCATTAAAACAAAGTCTAAGTTTGAAATCACAAGCAAAGAAGGCTTTTGAAAAGAGGGAAAGATTTGAAATTTAAGAAGTGGGAGGAGATGAAGAGGCTATCCTAAGCACAAATTAAAAGTTAAGAGTTGAAAAGATCTGACCAATGAGATGCAATCCAACAGACACGAATGTCATATAGAAACTCACTTTCCCTTTGGACTTTGAATCAAGCAATAATCCATAAGCAATTAGAAATATCCAAACATCATGAAGATAAAGGCATCAAATAAAGATAGCCACATCCAAGCAAGCAATCCCGGAAGATAGCAGTCTTCTTTGTCTTCTCATGTATTAGATGAACTATTCCTTGATCAGCTCAAACCAAAGCATCAGACATAAGGTTAAAATAACAATTAGCCCAAAGAAAGAGTAGCAGATGAATTCAAACAAAATCCAAGGTTTGCATCAGATGAAGGCCCAGTTCACAATAACTTGGTCTCAAAATTTTGGCATTGGCCAAGTCCTTTTTGCACATGGAATGTTTCCTAATTCTAAGTCCAAGAATTCAGATCAAGATCAATAGTCCACCAGATGTTTTTTTAGGTTTTTTCTTGTTATTAAGTATTTTAAGGTCCTAAGACCACAAATAAAAAACCAAAAACACACAAATAATATATAATCACAAGATATGGCTCAAATGAGGAAAGTGAAAATGACATAAACATAAACAAGTTAAATGAAATGTAAATGACAATGTATGACAAATGACTGAAATTTAAATTGCATAAAGTAAATGACTTGAAAGTAAAGCAACGTTAATAAGAATTAGTCAAATGTTAGTTAAGAGTTAATCAAGTGTTAGTGGTGGTTTTAATTGATTAAGTCATTCTTTAGAGAATACTCAACCATTCTTTCACAAGTATGAATCCTTAAACCAAGACATCTTCCATGAGAAGGGCTCCAACTTGGATAATTCAACAAGTATGCCACTAGATCTCATGAAAGGAAAAAAGGTCAAGTTTCCACATAATACCATGAAGAATGGGAGACTTACAATCTCACTTACTAGAATGTTATGCCATTAGGGTCAAATTTAGTTCTATATTAAGCAATCGTAATTGGACTTATTTAGAAGTCACAACTATCTAAGGTCGGGCAATAAAAATTTAGGTGTTAATGCATGTTAGATATTTGGTATGAAGAACCAAACTCCTAAAACATACCACACACTAAAAGAAAAGATCAAGAGGGAGGGACCTATCTCAGTCATACTTGTATTGGTTCATCTGACACAAGGCCATTGATGAACCAATTAACCTTAAGACATTAGAGATTTCATTGGTTCAATGAAGGAATGGGGAAGAATAGGGATGAAGATGAAGGGGGGGGGGGGGAGATAGAAACACAAATTGACCAAGGGAGGATTTTAATCAAATCAAAACCATCCATTCATTTTGGGAGATGAAATATACATTTCATCAATCTCCTAAATCCAATGTTTTTGTTCCAACAAAAGTCAAATCATCCTTGACCAAGGCCCAAATAGAAATTCAAACATCACAAGACCCTAAAAATGGCTCAACATAACTTTTGAATATTTAATCAATTAAAAATCTAAATAAAAGTGAATTAAAATACATTTTGTTTGGTCAAAACCTAAAATCCCTTCAAAACACTAAATAAATAGCCAAGGGATTTATCCTAGGTCAAACAAGGTCAAAGGACCTTAGACAAAAAATTTCACTATCTTTAAAAAGTCAGAAGTATTTTTAAACAATTAAAAATATGCACACAAATATTTAATTCATGAAAAATATCAAAATTAATCCAAAAAATAATTTTAATTCAGAATATTAAAGAGAAAAATATTTTATTTTTTTTAGTAAAAGTCACATATTTTTTGAATTAAAAATGAAATTTCTATGAATTAAATAAAATAAGAGGATTAAATGAAAAATCAGAAAATAAAAAGAAATTAGAAAAAACAAGAGCCATCAGATCTCCCTCATTAATTGAGGTGGCAGATCTGATGGCCACACGCACGCTTTCCATGGTGGATACGAGTCAAAGTGATGTACACGTGGTAATCAAAGGCAATGGCTCAGATTAAAACATCCCAATGTGATAAGATGGTCGGGAGGTGTGCCAACACACCACCGAAGCTAGGGCTCCGGTCATCTTCTCCGGTGACCTCCACCGGACTGATCCAACTTCATCTCAATGGAAAATGTCAAATTGGGACACTATTTCAAAGAGAAAATGCTCAGGATCTCGAATCTGACCTTAATTTTCTCCAATTCCAAGTATATAAAAAGATATAGGGATTTGAATTTTGAGTATCATGAACTGAGTTGCTTCGATTTAACCTCAAAGCAACTCAATCTTGTTGCCTACATTGGTAGGACTTAAGACAACCAAAAATCAAAGAGAATGGTTAAGACTTGAGAGAGAATTGAAGAGATGAAGTTTATGAAAATTCACCTTCAAGAGAGCTTGAATATTGCTTGATCTTGCTTCCAATTGGCCTTGGCTTGACTCCAGAAGCTTGCAGAAGTTGAATTAGATCAAGGAAAGGCTTGGATTCTTGGAGTTTCAACTTCAAAACTGAAGTGAAATTGAAACTCGGTTTTCAATTGAAGACCTTCAAATTTGTCCTCTAATTGTGAGGGTTAGGATTGCAGGTTCAAAGCTTGGGCAAGGTGTCCATAATTCTGAGCATGAGGGGTTGTATTTATAGGCAATGCAATTGCTTTCCATACACTTCATTCAAAATACCAAAAATAGAAATCCACTCTTGCATGGTTGCATGGGCGTGTGATAGGCCTATGAAATGATATAATCAGGTCCAAATTTCATTATGTGCAATGCTAAAAGTGTGTCATGTAATCATGCAATGGAAATTGGAATGTGAACATGAGATTCATCCAAATGGAGCCTTGAAGAGAAACCATGTGTAAGTCATTCAATTCTTGGTCAAATGAGATGATCCTGGATGTTTTGGAAAGGTGAGATCAAGGGGAACAACGTTCATGTTTAACACTTTTCCATTTGAAGCTTGGATAATGATGAACTTTGAGTTTGAAGTTTGGAAAATCAAACATAAATGATTTTTTTCTAAGTATCAAGCCATGTGTTCACTTCTTCCACCTTGAATAACTTTTACCATGGGCTTCAAATGGAAAACATTCCTTCATCAAAGTTGTAGTTTCTTCAAACCTCTTCAATTTGGTCACAAATTTGACCTCATTTGGATTTGGCATGAAGGATTTATGCATTTTAGATGCTGAGGAAAATCAGTTGTTCAATGGTAATGGCCCAAAATGACCTAATAATGTTTCCTCTTGGCACATATATTTTCAAGTTGAATTTGAAATTATTTAAAGAATAAAAGTTGGAGAGGACATATTGAATTAGATCATTAAACTTTAATGGCTTTCATATCATACAAATTGAGAAAGTTATGGTCCTTGGAAGTTGACTTCCTAACTAGGGTTCAGACAAAATGACCTATAGTCTTTCACCATAAAAAATGACTTTACAAGCAAAACTAGCTCTTGATTTTAACATGAAAATTGTTTGGAATGCTATAAGGAGTAACGTTGCTCTTGTAATCACTTTCATATGACAAAAATTGTAGGAGATAGGGTCTAGGGAACCCAAATTTTGACGAGTTGACTTTCTCTGGTCAACCACCATGAACCAACTTGCAAACTTGAAGTTCTCTTGATCTCTTGGACTCATGGACACATATGTATAAGATGATGTAATATGAAATATACCTTGAAATATTTGATTAAATGATGAAGAAACTTGTTGAGGAAGTCACACAAGATACCCAGATGAATTAGGGCTTCCAAGGCAAATAAGCTTCAAACTCTTGATGAATTCTTGATCAAAATGATAAATGAAGATCATGGTGATCCGTATATGGTGTATAGAGTCAATGTGAACCATATCTTGATTAGTTTCCTTGTACTAAGGGTCTTAAATCCTAGATATGAGCTTGATGAGGCTTTGGTGAACACACACACACTTCCTACAAAAGAAGTAAACTATACATTGACATATTTTTGGTATTTGGGTTAGTAAACAAGGAAAAATAAAGTATGATACAATCAAATGTGCTTGGTGATCTCTCCCAATGAATGAGGGGTAAGGAGGATGTCGAGGTGTGATCCCAAATACAATGCATATGATGAGATAGCATGAGGGATCTTAGGGTCAAAATTGCGGTCTTACAATAGCTTCCTAGTTCATCATCTACTCCATAGTTTTCATGAATAAATATCATATTACAACACATTATCATACTATTCATCTCTAATTACCAGTAACACAATCAAGGTTAAATCCTTCAAATATCAATCAATGGCATCATAGATCAACAACATCAAAATAAAACACATGCATATATAGGATACAAGAATTTCACACCAATTTCATCATACAATCAATAATTATAACACGTACAACATAATTGAGATTCACAACACTCAATCCTAAGGAGGTTAAGGGTTCCTCCATCTATCCCACATGCTTTAACATCCATTAGAGAAGCACACATCTTTCCTTACCTGATTTCCAGCAAAAGCCCTTTGATTCTTAGAGTTCTTCCTCAACCTTAAGCCCTTGCTCTCCCTCTTTGCCTCTTTTGATCCAACTCTCCAAACCACGTATTGATTCTCTAGGTTCCCTAATTGCCTATTTCATTCTGAGACTTATTTCCTTTTAAAAAGACTATTCCTCTTTTACCCTCCAACTTATCCTTGTCTCCATTTCCTATCCTCCATATTTTTCTTATTTCCAACTTTGCCCTTAATTCCTTTACACATTCTATTTTCCCATTAATTAATTAATTAATTCAAATAAAAATGTTATTCCAATATTCAATTAAAATTATCAATAATTCTAAATAAATTCCAAGCTCATACTCTCCCTATACCATTACTGCAAGGATACTTACCTTAAAACCACACCATAAACAAATTAAAATGTCAATCAATTCAAATAAGATCCTAAATACTTCAATTAAATCAGATGATTGAATTTGGGGTGTTATAAGAATCAATTTTAACAAGGTTTTGACAAAAGATGAATTTTGAAAATCATTAAGTGTGTATGCACTACCTTAGCACTTCAAGACTTACTCTTTCTTATTTTACACATAACTGATCAATTACACGATTAAGACACTAAGCGCAAGATCAGACAAGCTTTCACAATAACTTCAATCATGTGAGTTTGATTGATTTGACTCTTTTTATTTCTTCATAAATGTCATTTGATATTTTTATTTTAGATTGCTCCTTAAGTGATGATCCTTGTAATTTAACTTTTTCTTGTTCAAGTTTCATCATCAAAACTTCAAAACACTTCAATATGCACATCACATAGAACCACATAAGGTTGCAAGCTAAACCTATAAAAAAACTTGGTGTAAGGTTGTTGGGATGAATCTGCGTACAATTTCAACTTGTTCATAGTGTAAGTGTCAAGAGGAAACTCTTAGAGATTAGATTATGTCGTGTCTTTTAAGGTCGAAACAATATAATCTCTAATGTGACCTTTATTACTCTATCTATTTTATTTATGTCTTTTATTTTTTTTAGTGCCTAATTATTTGCTTCTGTACTTTCATAAAGTAAATTAACTTAAAATAAATATTTTGCAAAAAGTTTTTAAAACTCAAATATCATATTTCACTGTCTTCCCCCTTCCCCCTGTATTGTGTTTGGAGTCACTTGTTCAACAAGTGGCATCATAGTCTAACTCCAATTATAAGACTAATCATCCCATGAGGTGTAGATAAGTTCAAATGATTCACTAAATAAAACCCCACACTTTAGTAAAGATGAGTATGATTATTGGAAAGATAAGATGACAATCTTTAAAATGGGGATGAATTTTGATATTTGGTTTTCTATAAAAAAATGTCCATTTGTTCCCACACATATATTTGATGGCGTTGTGGAAAATAAATCGAGGGAAATCTGGATCAAAGATGATAAGGAAAAGGTGCAGAATAATTTAAAAGAAAAATCTATCACCAATATTTCTTTAAGTATGAATGATTTTTTTTTCCGTGTTTCACATTGTAATTATGCAAAACAAATGCGGGACATCCTTCAACTTACCCATAAAAGCACAATCGAGGTAAACAATGGTAGAAATAACACATTGACCCATGAATACGAGTTATTTAGAATCAAACTAAAAGAAAATGTTTTATACACATTGTGGATCACTTGAGAACTCAAGGAAAAACATTTCTAAATGAAGATGTAATTAAAAAAGTCCTTAAATGCCTAAACCGCAGTAAGCACCCCAAATTTATTACGATTTATGAATCTTAAAATTTAGTTTTTATGGATTTGGCTAACTTATTTGGAAAATTGTAAGAAGATGAAATGGAACTAAAAAGACTATCTAAGAATGAAAAATGTGATAAGTAAGAGAAAACATGTGCTCTAAAAGCTACGAATGTCAAAGACATGGAGTTAGAAGACGAAGACTGTCAAAGTCAAAGTGATGAAAATATGTATTTGATATTTCGAAAATTTAAAGAATTCCTAATGCACAAAAAATAAATTCTAAATAGCCAGAAGCAAATTAAAGAAAGATAAACATTTGTGTCAACGTGCTTCCAATGCAGAAATAAAGGTCACATAAAACTAGAATGTTCGCATAATCAAATAAAATCTATAAGATACAAAAGACATAAAAAAGGATTGGAAAAATCTTACATTGCATGGATGACAACAACATGGATTCATGTAATGAATCAGGAAAAGAGGAAGAAATCAACTTATGTCCCATAGAGACCACGGAGAAAATAAGGCAAATAATTGAACTTTTGAATTTACTTATAATGAATTATTCCTCATATGTAAAAAAATTAGACGGTAAGTCAAGTAAATTAAAAAATATTGTTTTGTCTCTAAGTATGTTATTTCTTATCTTGAGGAAGAAAATAAAAACCTATTAATATAAATATACTATCTTAGAGATAAAACAAGTGTTTCAATTCAAAACTCTCCTTCCCCTTCTTCTACTTCTTATGAAAATTTTGGCGAATCTATAAAGTGTGAAAAATGTAATCTTTAAAAAAATAAAATTGATGACTTGTATAACACACTTGATAAGTTTACTAAATGGAGAGAGAACTTGAATCTCATCCTTACTAATCAAAGAGAACCTATACTAAATTCGGTCTAGATTATGAATCTTAAAATAACTCTAAGAAGTTTAATAATGTAATACATGCTAATAAAACCTATAAATGTAATATGCCTACATATAACTATTTCGATAAAAATTGTTATTCTATATGTTGTGAAAGTAATATCTTCCAATTGTTTTGATAATGACAATTGAACAATAAATAACATATCTTAAGTCTCATTAAGTCAAAGAAGAAAGCACAAGTTTAAGTGTTAAAGTTTCAAGTCAAAGAGAAAATCAAATATGAATCAAAAGAACATGTTGAATCAAAAGGAACTGAAATTAAGTTACAGTTGAAAGTGCTAGAAAAAATTTTAATCAAGTTTTAGACAAAGTGTAATCAAGCAAAAGATCTTAAAGGTGTGAATATATGAACTTGAAGTAAGTTGTGAAAGCTTTCCTGATCCAACACTTAATACTTTGTTTTATTTTCATCTGTTAATTGTAAATGAAGAAAGAGTAGGTTTTGAGATGCTAAGACAATTCACAAAAAAAAAAAGTATTTTCAACCTCTCATCTTAAATAATTAGAAAGCTTGTTTAGTAAAAAATAAAGTTAAAATACATTGGTTAATCGATTAGATATCACTTCTAATCAATTATAACAATATGAAACCTCTCCCAATCGAATAAAAAAACTTTTATTCAATAAATAACACAACACCGATTTAAGATATCATGGTATTATATTATTATCCATTTAAATTAGATTCGTCCTTGAAACTAAAAAATTCAAATAGCCCCATGTTTTAAATAAAATTATAGAATTGTAACATCATTTAAAAAAAAGTTTAAAAAATTCTAACAATTAGATAAAATAAAATATTAAAATATATTTTTTTACTCTTTCATTCATCACTCCTTTAAATTCTCAATTCTACTCCTTACACTATTATCAAAATGAAAAAAAAAATTCCCAACAAATAATTCCAAATTAAGCATAAACTTAGAAAAAAATAAAGGTCAGTTTGACATGTATATAATATAATATAATCCCTGAAAAATTTCTTACATTTCTCTAAATAACAAACCACCACAGTAATGTGAATCTCTAATCAGACAATGAAGGAGTTAAAAGAGACAAAACTTCTTGGGACTCATACCTAACAATGAGAACTTGACTTTGAAGACGAGTCATAACTAACAATAACCTCCATCACCACTCTCAGAGAAGGACAAGGTTAATCAGCCTTAGGTCACGAACACCCCTCCAAGTGTTGTAGCCTTGTAAACAATAGACCACATAATCTAAATTTTTTTTAAGTATCTTTACCCTTCCCTAGAAAAAAAAACCTCTTATAATTTTTTACTATCGCTTTCTAGACCTTAATAGACATCTTAAAAAAAGAAAGAAAGATAAAAGATTATAATAAAATACTATTTTTTTACAAGTAATGAAATCATTATATTACGTAAATATTAAGTACAATGGATAATCAACCCATATTACAATTGGAGCGCACCCTATCTACCAAGGGATTAATAGTCACTTAAAGCGCAAGAAATCGGGTTAAGGACCGGTCTGCCTACTCATAAACTAAATGCCATTATACTTGGATACAAACCATTCTTATGAAACCACTTTCATCACTTCTAGTATTTCCTCCACCTCTTTAATCCCTCCCTTAAATATGTTGGGAAACAAGTGTTTAGAAACAAGTATGAGTTCTAAATTCAACATTACTTAGAAAAGTGGAGGTTGAGCACTTTATAAGTAAGACAACCCATACACCTATCACCTTAAGATTTTAGGTGAATATGTGGTGTCTATCTCACTTGTTTGGGAGAGTCTTTGACATTTAGATGGGTTTTTGATCAAATGTGATTGATTCCCCCTCATGATTACCCATTAGTGGTATTAGAGCCTGGTTCGAGTAAGGGACCGACTCCTTGTGTCGAAAGTCTTCCTGACATGGTGGTTAGGCGGCGTGTCCCGTTGAAGTGCCCATGACGAGATAAGGGTGTCTTTCGACGGCGGTACATGTATGTTGATGAAAGAGCTTTTATTTGAGGGGGAGCATCACTACGCCAAAAACTGGAATAGACAGCGCACCTTAGAGGGCGCTTTATTACAAAAGCGCTCTCTAAAGTGAAGCGAAAAAATAAGGAGCAATAGACAGCGCAATTTAGAGGGCGCTTTTGTAATAAAGCGCCCTCTAAGGTGAAGCGAAAAAATAAGGACGAGATAGAAGGACAACAATATATGGCGCTTTTTAGAAAGCGCCCTCTAAGGTTACCCTTAGAGGGCGCTTTTAGTAAAGCGCTGTTATAAGTCCATGTGCATTTCCAGCTTATAAAGCGCTTCTGGAAAGCCTTAGAGAGCGCTTCCATAAGCGCCCTCTTAGGCCCCCTTTAGAGGGCGCTTTTTTTCCACAAGCGCCCTCTAAGGTCCCCTTTAGTAAACATTAAAATTATAACATACTGCGCGTTTTGTTATTTCACTCTCTGTTATTTTCGTTCTTTTTCACGTTAGGGTTCTAAGGCGTTCTCCTTCCACCTCTGTTAGATCTACGACGTTTCCTCCTTCTACCAATCAAAGGTACATTTGTTTCGTTTTAGCTTTGCCCTATTTCTTGCACTATTGCTTTGTTTTAGCTTTGCCCCATTTCAGTTTTATGTTATTGTTGTCTATGCTACGTTTGTTTCGACCTGTAAAGTTTCAATATTCATAGTCATTTAAATAGTTTGGGTTTATTAGGCAATTGACGGTTGGTTTTTAGTGACCATGATAGCGCATGCAATGGGACTATATTACCCAGTAGTTAGGGTTATACGACCTATGAACATCTGATTTTGTGTCAACACCAGTATCATTAGAAACCTAGGTCCGAATGTGTTTGAATTCTTCATTAACAGCCAACCAGTACATAGCATAGCTAGTAACTTAAGAAGTTTAGGTATGGATGTTATTTGATAGAGTAAATGGAGACATGAATGCCCTGCACAGAGTATCTTCTGAAATTGGTTTCTCTTCTGAAATTGTTTTTTGTTTATTTTAATTAGTAATGGATAATACATGGATGTCTTCCAATCGATTGTCGAGAGAGTACGAGAATGGGGTATCAGAATTCGTTAATTTTGCCGTTGCGCACGCCGAAGACCCCAGTAGAATGATATGTCCTTGCTTGGGTTGTTGTTATGGGAAACGGGTTGACGCAGTTCAGTTGACATCGCATCTAATGAGGCATGGAATTGATCGAAGTTATACATGTTGGAATTTGCATGGTGAGAAAAGTAACGAGAATGTTGAACTGGGGGATAGTACGACCTATGCCTCAAACTATAGTGGCGCAGATACATACGATTGTGATCGAGTTGAAGAGATTGCAGAAGCACTTGAAGGAGATCTTAAGGATTGTCCCGAAATGTTTGAGAGGTTGGTAAGTGATGCAGAGAAACCTTTGTATGATGGTTGCACTAAATTCACAAGATTGTCTGCGGTATTAAAGTTGTACAACTTAAAGGCGGGCAATGGATGGTCGGATAAAAGTTTCACAGAGTTATTAGCCCTTTTGAAAGATATGCTTCCTGAGGATAATGTTCTTCCCAATCGAACATATGAGACCAAAAAGATGCTGTGCTCTATTGGCATGAGCTATGATAAGATACATGCATGTCCAAACGATTGCGTTTTGTTTCGAAATGAGTATGCATCGTTAAATGAGTGTCCTAAATGCGGTGTCTCGCGATATAAGAACAAGTTGTCTCCAGCAAAAGTCTTGTGGTATTTTCCTGTTATTCCGAGATTTAGACGCATGTTTCGTAGTGAAACCGATTCAAGACACTTGACCTGGCATGCAGATGAAAGAATTATAGATGGAAAGTATCGACATCCGGCAGATTCACCACAGTGGTTGAAAATTGATAATGATTATCCTGAGTTTGGAGAAGAATCAAGAAACCTTCGCTTGGCATTATCTACTGATGGAATGAACCCACACGGTATCCAGAGTATCTCACACAGTACATGGCCTGTGATTTTTATGATTTATAACCTACCTCCATGGCTATGTATGAAGCGTAAGTACATGATGTTGTCTATGTTGATTTCTGGACCTAAACAACCAGGGAATGACATAGACGTGTACTTGAAGCCCTTAATCGAAGATTTAAAGATTTTGTGGGAGACCGGTGTGGAGGTTTATGATGGATATAGGAAAGAAAGTTTCAACTTGAGGGCGATGTTGTTTGGCACAATTAATGATTTTCCAGCATACGGAAATCTATCAGTGTATAGCATAAAAGGTCAATGTGTGTGTCCTATTTGTGAAGATAAAACAGATTGGAAGCGCTTGGAGTTTGGTCAGAAGAATGTCTTTCTCGGTCATCGGAGATTCTTAAATTCAAATCATCACTACCGTGGATGGAGAAAGGCGTTCAATGGAGAGACAGAACAAGGCAGAGCTCCACCTATATTGACGGGTGATCAAATTTTTGAAAAGGTGAAAGATTTGGATACTCAGTTTGGCAAGCCTTTTGCCCACACACTTGTCAAAAGTGGGTGGAAGAAGAGGTCAGTTTTTTTTGAATTGCCGTATTGGAAGTCCTTGTATGTGAGACATTTTCTTGATGTTATGCATATTGAAAAAAAATGTATTTGAAAGTGTTATTGGCACGTTACTCAATATACAAGGAAAGTCTAAGGATGGCCTTAAGGCAAGAAAGGACTTGATAGCGATGGGAATAAGAACTGAATTAGGACCCTTGAAGAAAGGAAAACGAACATATCTACCGCCTGCTGCTTATACTCTACCTAGAAAGGAGAAAAAAACATTGTGTAAGTTTCTAAGTGAAGTTAAAGTTCCAGAAGGGTACTCTTCAGATATTAGAAGACTTGTGTCTATGAAAGACCTCAAGTTAAAGAGTTTAAAGACCCATGATTGCCATGTTATAATGGAACATTTTCTCCCAATAGGTATACGTTCTATTCTTCCAGAAAAAGTAAGAAGCTCTATAACTAAGTTGTGTTCTTTCTTCAAGTCAATTTGCAGTAAGGTGATCAATCCTGCGATCTTACCAATGTTGCAAAAAGAAATCGTTATTACTTTGTGTGAACTTGAAATGTTTTTTCCTCCATCATTTTTTGACATAATGGTACATCTAGTTGTTCATCTTGTGAAAGAGACACAATTGTGTGGACCAGCTTATATGAGATGGATGTACCCTATTGAACGTTATATGAAAATATTAAAAGGGTACGTGAAGAACCGAAGTCGACCAGAAGGTTGTATGGTTGAAAGATACATTGTTGAAGAAGCGATTGAGTTTTGTACTGAATATTTGTCTAATGTTCAGTCAATCGGACTCCCCAAGTCTCAGCTTGTCGAAAAGAAAGAAGGAAAAAATCTAATTGAAAATAAAATCGTGGCAGTATCAAGGGTCGAACGGGATCAAGTGCATTTGTATGTTCTGCACAATGAGAATGAGGTTGAGCCGTATGTTGAAATTCACAAGGATGTTCTCCGAGGTTTAAATCCCAATAGAAATGAAAATTGGATAGTACGAGAGCACAATCGATGTTTTATACCTTGGTTTAAGGATCATATTTATTCAAAGTATTATTCAGATCCCACTTCAATAACAGAAAGGTTGAGATGCTTAGCATATGGTCCAAGTTTCCATGTTTTTTCTTATAGCGCATACGCGATTAATGGATACACATTTTATACCAAAGAACAAGATGATAAAAGTACTATGCAGAATAGTGGTGTCACCGTGGTAGCTGAAGCAATGCACATATCAAGTGTGAAGGACTTAAACCCCAAATTTGCAAATCTGTCGTATTTTGGTGTTATCGAGCGCATTTGGGTGTTTGATTATGAGAAGTTTCAGATTCCTATATTTGGTTGCAAGTGGGTTGAAAATAATAACGGCATTCGAATGGATAAGTCGGGATTTTTGCAAGTGGATCTTAATAGGGTGGGATACAAAGATGAGTCTTTTATTCTAGCCTCTCAAGCTAGACAAGTGTTCTATGTCAATGATCCGAAAAGTACGAAATGGTCTATAGTTCTTTTTTCCAACAAAGTAATTGATGAAAACACTGGAGATCAAGGTGATATTGATATTGAGATTGAATCGTTTACCAGAAATGATCAAGATGAGAATATTATATCAAATGATTCATATATTAGAAATGATCATAATGAGGGTATTTGGATCAATCCAACCGTCCGTGTTGTTAAGAGACATGTAGAACATATTCCAACCAAGAAAAGAAAGAGAACTTAGTGAAAAAGGTACAGGTCAAATGATTTTAATTGTTTTCTTTATTACAGGTAAAATGACTTTTATGATTTTAATTGTTTTTACATTTGTCATCTGATTTTAATTGTTTTCTTTATTACAGGTAAAATGGCTATTATGAAGTCAATCATTCGTGCAAGGGGCAAGGGATACTTGAAAGTATCAATTGATATTTGTTTAGATGGAGATGTTCCATTGTCGTCAAGCCTCATTCGCGTAGATGATGATGCTGGATATTTGAAAGTATCCCTCTACGACAATGGAACATGTCCATCTAAACAAATATCAATTCTATCTTCAAAAGATAAGGGACCAAAAATATAAGGGGATTACGCAGCAAATCGAGTCAGTTGCATAAAAAAAAAAAGGTATAAACACAATTATATGATATTTATGCATAGAAAATGTTAATTCTTGATCTTATACATCACCTAACTAATTTTATGATATTTTAGGTTCATGCTATTGATATTGATTAAAAAGAGGTTGTTGCTAAGAAGACTGCTGCTAGCAAAAAAAACATACATCTCAGAGATGCTTTTGCTACTTAGTTTTATTTCTTTTTAAGTTATGAATTGGTTGTATATTTAGAATCTTTAGAAGTTAAACGATTATATATCAGTGGATTGTTGTATATGTATGGATTGTTGTATATAAGGCTTGTTGAATGCAATGTGTGAAAAAGGGCTTCAAATTATACAGTTTTAGGTGTACTGCTTCAATATACAGGTTGTCTAAAATAAATAAAAATATATAGCGCTTTTTTAAAAAAAATAAATTAAATAACCACCCACTTTAGAGGGCGCTTTCCAAAATAAGCGCCCTCTAAACCCTTTAAATTTTCACTTTAGAGGGCGCTTTCCAGTAAAAGCCCCCTCTAAACCCTTAAAAGTTTCCACTTTAGAGGGCGCTTTCCAGTAAAAGCGCCCTCTAAACCCTTAAATGTTTCCACTTTAGAGGGCGCTTTCTGTAAAAAGCGCCCTCTAAAGTGGCCCTTAAAGGGCTTAAAGAGCCACTTTAGACAGCGCTTTCACAAGGAAAAAAAGCGCTGTCTTTACCTATACCAGCGCCAGATTAGAGGGCGCTTTAAAGCGCTGTTATAGGCCAAAAAAAAGCGCCCTCTTTTCCCTTATTTGGCGTAGTGCATAGTGGATGAATTCACACTTGAAGGGAGATTGTTGGAAAACAAGTGTTGAGAACACAAGTATGATTTCTAAGTCCCATATTACTTAGAAAAATGAAGGTTGGGCACTTTATAAGTAAGAGAAACCATACACTTATCACCTTAAGGTTTTGAGTGAATATATGGTGCCTCTCTCACTTGTTTCGGTGAGTCTTCGACATTTAGATGAGTGTTTGACCCAATGTGAATGTTTTCCCTCATGATGGCCCATTAAAATAGTGTATCATTTTTACAGAGTCACATTTCCCAACACACAACTAGTCATAATATACATTGTAATCTCGTTTTTATCCATCACTAAAATGTCTAACCACTTAGGTCTGTGCAGTAACAAGGTGTCTAGAAGAGAGATGATCAGTTGGTTCTTCAATCCCAAAACACATGGGACAAACAACATTATGACTACTACTGATGACTCCCCGCCTTGTTAACTCAATTTTCGTTTGCAGCTTATAGAGTAGTAAGTTGGATCCAAACAAAACTGAATTAAGAAGAGTGACATGACCACTTAAACTAACATACCGATGATTCAAAGTATGCAATCATTTATTAATGAAATTTGCTAACGACTAATAATATCTATCTACTAATATATTAACACTTAACTTAACAACACAAATTTCTTTATAAAACTTTTTACATATAGTTTGTAAAATCACAAATAAAATAGATCGGTTTAATAACAATTTTTTATCTCGTTCAACCTTGCATATTTTTTACTAACTTGTAATGCTTCTTCAGGATCTTCAGTGACTCATAAAGAAGTGGAAGATATGTGCATCTTCTTGACTTAGAAATGATATCTTGGTAGGTCAGTAGGCAACTCGTATGTCTTTTCGGCCTGGCTAAAGAATCCTATCATGTTTCTAAATCAATAGGGGGTGAGTGGTTTTGACCTCCATTGGTTGTGTTCTTGTTGGTTTCTTTTGTGGTTTTGATGATTCTTCAGAAGTTCTTGCTTGGTTAGTCTAGCCTTGTTTTTTGACGGATATCTCGGTATGGTTTTTTTATCATAGTTGTTCTTTGGTTGATGTTAGCTTAGGTTTTTGTTTTTTTTTTTTTCCTAGATTTTGGTACTTCTTATATCTTTCTCCAAGACTTCTTTGTACTTTTGACCATAGTGTTTCTCTAATATTTATAATATATTTTCCTTTGCCTTGAAAAAAAGTGTTTCTTTATAATTAATTAAGGAGGTTATAATTTATATTTTTTTTCACATGTTTACGCATGCTATCTTAATTAAAACAAATTAGATATATATTAAATACATATTTTTTATGTCAATTTTTATCTTTAAACTAACTTTTTCTTTAATTAAATTTGAAATTAATTTTTTGATTTAAATTAAATTATTATTGATTTAAAATTTTATTATATATATATATATATATATATATATATATATATATTATTAACTAGCTCTAAAGATACATCTTGAATCCATCATCATAAGTGGTCTAAATTAAGTTAGAGTATATCCTTTATTTTTTATTAAACAAATCATTAGTGTACTACATGTCTTTTGTGTGGAAAATGTAGAAAAATCTATTTTATCCTTTCTATGTATTTTTAAGATCCTTGAAACCGAATTCTTTAAAAAACATTAAATGCAAAAGAAATAGCAGTCCTTGATTTGGTGGGGGTTCGTGGAAGATATAAAATGGGTATTCAACATTGCACACGTACGTCCATTACCACACAAACTACCAGTCGGTTCACCATTTATATATATATACCTTCATACTTGCCCTTTCTTTCACTTCTCATCATCTACCAAATATATGCTTCCATCAAAGATACCATGGAAACCTAGCCAAGTTCTTCTGATGCAGTGTGGTGATGCAAGGAAGTGTGAGTTATATGAATAAGGGCATAAATAACCTAGATATTGACGCGCCTCAATTTAAAGATATGGTTAATATGAAGTCGTTAACCATTTAATTTGATTGAGCCGCGTCAATATCTCGCTCATTTTGATTCCACTTCCTTTCCATCTCCACCTCAATCTCTTCTCTTCTCTTCTGGTATGGTATGTCTTCATCATCATTATTATTTCTGCATATATATATATATATATATATATATATATATATATATATATATATATATTCTCAGTATTTTCTCCATTATATAAAAACCAACCAAAAAAATTTTCATGAAGAATTTGGAACTAGTATGGAACATAAATAACAAAGCGTGAGTCTGATATTGATAGGTTATTATCTATGTGTTTTCTAATGGTTATTATCACTTCTTGATCGAGATTAAAAAAGAATCAGACTTATGATGTGAATGTGAATTTTTACAGAAAAATATGGTCGATACGGTTGTGTTAGGTAGGATGCTGCATAAACTAAATCTCTTGCTTAACTTGCTTGTTACCACCAACTTAGATTTTTATACCCTTTTTTATTTATCTTTAATATATTAATAATAATGTTAAGAACCCCACAACATATAATATTTCAAAACTTGTGTATGTATATATTGGCGTCACCAGGAGTAGGTGAAATATTGGCGTATCAGGTCGGCCATCAGAACTCACACTACCATCTTATTATTTTCATTATCTATTATATAAAATAGAAATATTTTCTAGAAACAAAATACCTTGAAAAAAGATTTTATATATATATATATATATATATATATATATATATATATATATATATATATATATATATATATATATATATATATATATATATATATATATATATATATATATATATATATATATATATATATATATATATATATATATATATATATATTGCTGTACTAAGAAAAAATCATCATTTTGACTCTAAAGAAATTCACTCATCTTTGATAGGTAAAAAACTAAAAACTTGTATTCAAATACCATCATTATTGCAAATGTTATAGTGGTTTTTTTATATATCATAATAAAATTTTCATTTATTTCGTTAAAACATTGAAAAATATTTGAAATACACGGTTGAAAAGCATGATCAAAATCAATGCAATAACAAATTTTAGTATAGTTTTGTTGCTTATACTACTGCATCAACAATATTAAGATCACAAGTGTTGATGCATACCAAATTTTAAAACCATGGCTATGCTAGCTATAAGGCATTTGACAAAACTTTGAGAATAATTTAAATATACCTACCACTTAATATGTTAGGTCATCTATCACACAATTCATTAATCATTTATTTGATTCTAATCAATAAAAAATAACAAATGAAAAAAATCACATTTCTTTAAATATCAATACTTCAACTTTATAAAGACGTAATATAGGAGATTAGGAGGCATATACAACACAATAAACCTATAAGAACTAGTGATTTAGTTATTGATCTTTATTGAATATTAATACTATCCATATCCATGAGTTGTATGTAGTATCAAATCAATAAATATATTCACCAAGAACTATAAATATTAATGTCCTTGTCCGTGAGTTGTATCAATCAATAAGTTTGCACTATGCAGGACATAGAACAATAAATTGTGTGTTTATTGAGGTGGTGTGGGTGTGTACTAGTACAGAAAGATACTCAAGATGTTTAAACATTACAAGAATATAATGGAGAATAATAATGCTAAGGAACGGTTACAGAAAGTGGGCATCGCCAGAAATTTATTAATGGAAGGAATCCTATTGAGCTATATTTTCAGAAACCTATAAACTCGAGTGGGGACTCTAGAGTTTGCATTCAATTCTATAAAATGTGATATTTTTTTAGGTACAAAATTTGATTCCTTGTTGTATTGTACTGTGTAAAATATATTTTGAATTAATGTGTTTTTCATCTGTGATGCTAATGTAATTATTTATGTATTTAAATTTAAATTGAATAATATATTTTTTTATAAAATTTATATATATATATATATATATATATATATATATATATATATATATATATATATATATATATATATAAACTATTTAATCCACTCATTAATAATCTTCATTTTTAGATACCTAAAAATGTTTGTGTTTGAGTACATTCATACACAAGAATATTTCAAATACCTAATTAATTATGATACTTTCATATTACTTTTAAAAATATATCTTTGTTATAAATTAGAATTTTCTTTACGACATATATATATATATATATATATATATATATATATATATATATATATATATATATATATATATATATATATATATATATATATATCGAAAAGGGGTACAACAGCCAAAGAACAACGAGACTGACACAAGAACAATATACAGGAACAACACAAGAAGTGTTAATTTATGCCATAAACTTTCCAAACAACAACTAAAACAAAAAGTCAAAACAATTAACAAATAAAAACTAATCACCGAGCGAGGGGATGACAACCAGAGAGAAAATAGAAAATTTAGAATCTAGTCAAAGTTAGATCTCTCCAACTAAGAACACTTATAAAAACAAAGAGCCCACAAAAACAAACAAGAACACATCCAAAGGGAGGCCGAAGCCATTCGCCCCGCTATTAGTTCGGAAATAGGATATGATTCTCCTGTCAGACTGACAAGGTACAAGTGTTCCCCACAGACCTACCAAAAAACCATTTCTAGACTGAAAAAATGATATCATTCACAGATTTCTGAATTGACCAGACGACGTCATGTTGAATCATTAACAACCCCCATCTAGTCCTATATTCTCCACTCAGAGGAATAAACATCTAGAAATTGTCAAAACATCTAGAAATTGTCAAAACATCCCTAGCCAAAGAAACACACCAACGCAACCACCAAAATTTTGTATACCACATAAAGGAAGCAAACTCACAAGTCACGAAGAGATGAGAGGACGATTCAACAACTAGAGAACAATAGGCAGGAGATAGTCCCCAAGGTCACTAGATTCCCCTCTGAAGCAAGTTATATCTAGTAAGAGTACAATCCCAAATAAGCTACTAGGAGAAAACTACAACTTTAAAGGGAGCCCAACTAGCCCAAATAAATGGAAGGACTAAATCGATAAGGGTCTGCTAGTCTAGGGAAACTGACAGGAGATAAGAGTAGAGTAAGCAGAAGACACAAACACCATCACTCGAGTCGCGTCACCTACAACCATCGTTCTCTGTCAACGGTCTAAAACCTCTAATCATAAATTAAAGGTAACAGAAAAGTCCACCTCATGGTCAAAGAGAAAAGGTTCCCGCCACCTGAGGTCCCAAATTCAGTCCTCTCCCTCCCACCGGCCAATATCCTGAACGGATTTGAACGCCTGATTGGACAAAAAAACAATTTAGAAAACCTGAGGCGAATGGGAGTATTCCCAACCCAATGATCATTCCAAAAGGAGATAAGGAGGTAAGTGCAAACTGTTGGGGATAAACCATCCCTGAACTAGTCAGAAGTATGATTAGCTTTACTTCTAAGAAGAGAGACCCCTCTCCACCAAGACTAAATAAAACGAAGGCAAGTGACTCTTCCACTGAGATGGAAATCACAAGGTTTGTCCTATACCTAGCCATGAGGATATCACGCCAAATACCATAACTCCAAAAATATGATGCCACATCCACTTACCCAAAAGAGCCAAATTGATTAACTGAAGGTCACGAACTCCAAGGCCCCTCACGCTTCTTAGGCTTACAAATATAGACCTACTTGACCTTGGAGATTTTAGTTTCCCCCTTCACTCTCCCTAAAGAAACCTTCTATGAATCTTCATTATCTTCTTCCAGACCTTTATGGGCATCTTTAGAAAAGATAAGAAAAAGATAGGGATAACATTAAGAATGAAATTAAGAAGGGTCACTCTCCCACCCAAGGAAACATACATATGCTTCCATGAAAGGAGCCTACTAGAAAGAAACTTAACTAGAGGTTCTCACGTAGACACAAGGCGGAGATTCGCTCCAACCGGAAGTCTAAGACAGTTAAAGGGAAATGACTTCGCTTACAGTGGAGAATCTCACAAGTAAGATCGAAAAAGATCTAACCAAAATTCACACCAATGAGAGAACTTTTGGATAATTCACACGAAGCCTAAGGCTAGCTTAAAGCCACATAAAAATAACCTTGATGGTCTAAAGATTATCTACAGGAGCATTTATAAATTAGAATAAAAGTTATTTTAGGACCTTCATATTCATGTTTAAACTGGTGAGGATTGGTACTAATATCTTAGATCACATAATATAGTTTTTTTTTCTAATAATCTAATGATTAAAATTTTATTTTATAAAAATAAATAAATGAAATTTCATAAATTTGAATTCATGTTGTTATAATGGATGTCGTTGTTGTAATCGATGTGATGTACAATTACCAATTGCGTGTTTAATGAGACATGCGGTCATAGTTTTTAAATTGTTATCTTAAACGACAATGGTCATATTTGATAGAATTATTTGACACAAAATAAATCTATTTTAGTTTTCAATACAATTTAATTTTTAGTTTGTAATACAATTTTATTTTGTAATTATACTCTTTAATTAAAATACATCAATAATTAATCAAGATAGGTTGTTAAATATACTCCCTCCGTTTTTTATTATAAGTCGTTTTTGACTTTTCACACGTATTAAAAAATATAATAATTATGCTATAAAAAAGATAAATTATGAAGAATTTTACAAAATTATCCTTAATTAATGGTATTGGAAAGACAAATTGACATAATTGAAAGGAGAGAGAATAATAAATATTTAAGGATAAAATAGGAAAAATAACATTAATGATTCACAAAATATTTTTTCAAAGTGACATATAATAAAAAATGGAGGTAGTACTATTCTCTGTTTTACTTATTACACTTATTTTAAAATATATAAAATGGTAAAAAGATATACTAACATTTATTTTAAGATGGAGAGGAATTATTATTGTGACCTTAAGAAATTTAATTAATTAATATCACTTTGATCAAAAATAATATTTAAATTTCTGTATTTTTGCAAAAATAAGTAGTTGTTAGAACACTAACCTTTATATTTAGATATATTAAGTGTTTTTTAATGGAAATGTTAAGGAGTGTCCTAAAAATACTCAAAAATACATATATCCAATGAATTGGAAATATTTGACTTTAAAAAAAATATTTTTTAATGTAAAATGCTTAAAGAGTGTCCCGTAGACATTCATTAGCATGAACTTTTTTTAATATCTCTTGTTTAAAATTATTTATCACTTTAATATCAATTCATTGTATTTTAATTGAATTAATTATTTTATTAACTATAATTAATATATATATTAAAAGATGAAAATGAAACTCAATTTATTATTAAAATTAAGATAACTAATTATTATTTTAAATAAGCAACCGATTTTAGCGGAAATGACGAGTCTCTCATAATGAACCGAGCAAGAATTGAAGTTCAATTAAGAAAGAAGTCCACACAATTAATACCCGGTCATCAATGCCTTACAAACGGTTACTTTCATAAGTCTACATATGAGTTAAAAAAAACGAAATTAATCTTCTTAAGTCAGCTCAATTAATTCCATTTATTTATTTTGAAAAAATAAATTTTAACCACTAGACTATATGATAAAAAAATAAATTGTATAAGTTTCAAAATTAATTCTTTTGTTTATAAATAATTAACTGAAGTGATTCTCAATTCTATCTTCATCTTTATGTGGAGGTAGGATTGTAAGTTTCTGTTATACTTCTTTCTGAAGGAAATTAGTATCTCTTATTTGCTTTAAAAAAATATGATATTTTCGTTTAGTTTGTTGTTGTCATTAAAAAAAGTAGGTTCGAGCACAGTATTTTCGTTTAGTTTGTTGTTGTCACTTACTCTAGAACTCAGTTTAGGTTGATGAGTTGGTGGGAGAGAGTTTTGTGGTAGATATTAAAGTTTTGATTTAGGATCTTAGGTGGCGGTGACCCTTTTTTACTAGAGAACTTTTCATTATTGAGGAGTTTTTATCTCTGCTTTAAGATATCACCCTCTCCCTAGTTAGAGATAAGTGGATTTGAAAGTACGGTAGAGATGATACTTTCTCAGTGGCCTCCGCTTGTTCAGAGGGTTGGTTTGATCTCTTCTTCTGCTTCTCTTTCAAAGGAGAGTCTGATAATTTCCCTTTTCTGGTTTAGTTGGACTCCTAAGATCTTGATATTCTCTTAGAAGTTTTTGCAAGATTGACTCTCGGCTAGAGAAAACTTCTTTAAGAGAAAGGTGAGTCCATATCCTAGTATGCTTGCTTGTCCTTTTGTGGAAATTTGGTTGAGACAGTCGTCCATCTCTTTGTTACTTGTGAGTTTGTCTTGTCAATGTGGTATATAATCTTTAAGCTGTTGGGGTCCTAATGATCCATGATTACTTTTTGATTCCTTTTATTCTTTAGGGGATATGTGTAAATATAAGAGTGGTTATCGATTGGCTTGGCATGTTGTAGTCTAGTCCATTTGAAAAGCTAATAATGATGTTATCTTTAACAAAGTTAGAAAAACAACGAAAAAAGTGGAGTAGAAGAGTTATTTTTACTCGGAAATGGTTTCTGGATAAATAAGGGGTGAACTCTTGTACCTTCTTTGGATGACTTTAGAAATCTATCCTTTACGTGCACCTGTATCGGATTGAGTGTTTACTTTGGTTCATAAATAGGTGTTGGTTTTTATTTGGTGTTATTTATAAGAATCTGATTTGCTGATGGTGGATCTCACGGTTTGAGATCTAACATGTTGTCAACGTCGTGAGCTTGGTCTTGTATATGTGGGGACCTTTTGGTTGGGTTGTTTACGTTGTCTGTTTATTTCTAGATTGTGTTATTTGATGTCTGTTGATTTTTTTCTTATACTTTTTGTTCTTTTGTTATACCATAATCAACATACTTAAAGAAATTTTGACCTATCAATATGGGTGATGTTGGCATAGAGAAAATAAAGAACATAATAAAAACACAAGAGAATAATGTGAAAATTTTAAAATTGGAAGAAAAAAATACGGTTGTTGTCAAATGACAACTAAAAAATAATACTATATAAAAATTGTTACAACACATAATATCATTAACCACTTATGGCCCTAACATACTCACACTTCCCAAAGTAAATATAATTATATCTCACAAAATTCTGGTACAAGATAAGAGAAAAGAAGAAAAAAAAGTTAAATAGAAATTTAAAGTGTTTTTGATCGGTGCATCTTATTACAAAGCAATGAAGTGCATATATACAATCTTGGTCTTCCATTTTTTTATAATACTAGACGATATAAGATTTATTCATCGTGTATATTTTCAACCAACCCTAACAATTTCCACGTTGATTGAAAATGATATATTAGCTTTCATTGTTTACACAAACAATCATAGTTTAAATTAGAACTATCATACTCCACCATTAAGACTATATTTCACTTGAAACTAAATCAGTTCAAGTATTTTCACACAATGTCTGCTGACAATCATAGTTCGAAAGAATTATTATACTCCACTATAAAGACTATATATTTCACTTGAAGATAAAATACTCCAAGATTTTTTTTATTATCTATTAACAATCACACTTCAAAAGAACTATCATACTCAATCACGGTGAGTATGCTTCACTTTAAGGTAAACCACTCTAATAATTTCTCATTGTCATCATCGAAAATCATATTTTAAAAGAAAGTTTAATACATGTGTTAGTCCATTAACTTAATTTAATATTTCGCTTTAGTCCTTTAACTAAAAAATGTTACAAGTCAGTCCCTTAACTTCACTTTTGTTACCCTATTTGGTCATTTCCGTCAACTTTTGATAAAAAAATGTTAAGTTCTGGTGACGTGGTATGACAGGAAGGCAATTGATACAAATCTGAGTGAGCATATGTGTTAAAAACGGATACACTGTTTAAACTCTAAAAACAAAATCCTCACAGTTTAAATAGTGTATAAGCTTTTAATTACATATGCTGACTCAAATTTGTACCAATGATCTTGTTGTCATGCCACGTCACCAAAACATAACATTTTTTTGTCAAAAATTGATGGAAAAGACCAAGTAGGGTAATGAAAGTAAAGTTAAAGGACTAACTTGTAACATTTTTTAGTTAAGGGACTAAATCAGAACATTAAATTAAGTTAAATGACTTGGTGATTAATTATGTATTAAAGAACTATCAAACACAGTCATAAAAAGTATAATCACTTGAAGCTAGATCACTCCAATAATTTTCACATTTCAAAAATCAGGCAGAAAACTTATGGCACAACTTCTATGTTAGCAGGAAGTACTTTAACCATCAACGTAATCTCATAGCACACCTTGCATCAATGCTTATGTACTCAATACTTTGTATATTCTTGATTATATAACACACTCTTGACTTGAATTTTCCACAAGAAAAAAATAATTCTTTCAAAAATTTCTCTAGGCCAAACTGTTGGTGTAAGCCCTAGAGGCCAATACTTTTGATACTTGTATCGAATTATTTATTAATAATAAAAGGATTTTTATTTATTATATTTGTCTAATAAAGTCCCTAGAATAACTAGTCCGTTTAATGTATCAAGTATGACTTAATCATGAGATCACATTAAACATAATGGCACTATTCTTAAAGTATCCGTAGTCGGGCTTTATTGTGAAGTGGGATAACATTAAAGCATTAAGACTATTATGTATATAGACTGATGATCACATCTCATGGATCATGGATAATGAGTTATCAAGTCTTAAACATAGGTATGAATATTAAGAGTAATATTTATACTGGATTGACCCGCTATGAGAATACTATATAGAATGTTATGCAAAGTGTCATAAGTTATTCTCATGGTGATAATGGTGTATACCACCCTTCGACCTGAAACCACTATAGACCCTAGATGTAGAGTCGAGTGTCTTATTGCTGATCAAACATTGTCCGTAACTGGATGACCATAAAGATAGTTGATGGGTACTCCACGAAGCATGCTAAGGAACATGAGTGACCTAGATGGAATTTGCCCATCCTGTGTAACAGGATAAATGTCTATGGGTCCAATATTGTACTGGACAAGGATGACACGGTCTATGCCTTGTGTTCAATATAAACATAAAGGCAAAAGGGTAATTGTACACATAAGTATTATCACAAAAGGATTTGTCAGATCACATGACATTTTCGTGTCTTGGGTAGCAGTGATGTGTTGCTAGATACCGCTCACTGTTTATTATGTTAAATACGTTATTTAATATAATTGTCAATGCCGCAAAAACCTACAGGGTCACACACAAATGACAAATTGATGATAGATAGAGTAACTAAGGAACACCGTAAGGTACGGTGCACTTAAGTTAATTGTAGAACATCGTAAGGTACAATGTACTTAAGTAGAATACGAAATATGGTAAGGTACCACACGCTTAAGTGATTTTGGCATATTATAAGATATGGGCCACATACACTTAAGTGAGATTTTTAGCTTATAGCCCACACAAGTGGTTCCATAAATAGAACCCTTGTGCAAAAGCATTTGTGCAGTTGCAATTTTTGTTTTCTCTCTCTCTCACTCAAAGCCTTCATTCGTAACAGCTCGCACTGAGATTGAAGGAATCCGTTCGTGTGGACTGAGTAGAGGCGTTGTCATCGTTCAACGTTCGTGATCGCTCCGTAGATCTGCATCAAAGGTTTCAATCGTCACAAGAGATAATGATTCTATCACTGATCATGCCCATTCGTAAGGATCACTAAAGGAGAAATTTTAAATTCCGCTACGTTTTGGATCACCCTTCTCCTTCACAAACTTCATAGGGGAACTCGTAACTGCAACTCAACAACACATTTGCAATACTACCCTTCTTTTTTGACGTGGAAGAACAAACAAAACTGCAATCATAGAGCATACTAATAATTCATACCCCATAATCAAGCCAAAATCTCAAATACCAGTTATTCGGAAAATAAATATTAAGAAACTAAACAACACAACCACAACACAGACATAACGTGGAAATTCCAAAACCAAAGAAAAAACCACGGTCCCTGTCAAATGACAACTAGAGAATATAACTATATGAAAATTGTTACAACACATAGAAACCATCTACCACCCTCATGGCTCCAATACACTCACACTCTCCCAAAAAAATATTTAACTACATCTCATATATTCTAACACGAGAGTATAATAGAAAAGAAAAGAAAAGAAAAAATCAATTTCAAGAGTAAAGTTATTTTGACTGATACATCCTATAATAAATCACTAAAGTACATTGGTATTTTTTTTTTTACAATACTAGGTGTTATTGGACTTCTCCAACATGTAAATTTTCAAGCGACCGCAACAAATATTAAAAAGAACGGTCACCTCTCTTATAAATCCTACATTATAATCAAGCATATTCAATGTGAGACTTAACCACTCACACTTGAACCAAACACAAGCTTAATAATATTATAATCACTCCTCAAAGTAATTTTATTTTGGAGGGACGAATCAGATAACACTAATATTCTTCAAGAATTCATTCATCACATGTAAAAGTATAAAAATAAGAAAGTGGGTGCTATTTACAAATAAGACTTTGAGAGAGAGTCTATGATAAAGTTGACCGAAACTGATTTTTTTTAAAATAACCATATTTTTCAAATTAAATACTGAAATAACCATTTTTTTCAAAAAAAAACGAAAAAATAACCACCTTTCCAAACAGATGCGTCAGTTGATTTGGCGCATCCATTTAGCCCTAAGAGGAGGCGTCAGCTCCCTTGGTGCATGCTTCTAAAGCATTGCATGAAACCGTCAGGGTTGTTGGTGCATGCATGTGTCTTTTACACATGTGCCCATGCATCTGACGCATATATGTGCTTGTGTGTTTGACACCTCCTCTTAGGGATATTTAATATTAAAAAAAAAGAATTAAGGTTTATGCGCCAGATCCATTGGCGCATACACCAATGCATAGACACATGCGCCAGCAACCCCGACGTCTCCTCTTAATATTAAATTGATGCACCATATTAACTGACGCGTCTGTTTTAAAAAGTGATTATTTATTTATTTATTTATTTGAAAAAATGATTATTTCAGTATTAAATTTAAAAAATATTGTCATTTTAAAAAAAATCACCAAAAGTCCTTTAAAGATAATTCACATTATTTAAACTTCTGAACTAATATTATATCTCTTATTATTAGTATTAGTATGGACACCACAATGTCTATTCTTTGTAATAGGAGTATGACTTATCTTTTTGTATGGTCTTTAACAAGGGATCTATTATCACTCAATCTTTTTGTACTTTGTATGGAAAGGTTGAGACACATGATTACTTCGGCAGTTCTGGAGGTTAACTAGCACCCCCTCAATATAAATACAGGGACATGTATAATATTTCTGGTCTTTTCTTTGTATAAGATGTGCTCCTCTTTGCAAAAGTGGATCCTTTTCAAGCTTGATATATCTTTAACCTTTTAAACATTTGCACATTTTCAAGATTGAAAATCAGCCTTGATAAATTTATAAAGTACACTTCAAAAAGTATATGTAGGAAAACCAAGGGGATTTTTTTAGAAGATGACATGTTGCAAACTTGGAGACAAGTTGGACAAACATCTAGGGTTCAAAATATATTATGAGAAATCTAGAAAAGAGCATTTCATTGACATCTTAAAAAAAAAGTAGCCGTGAAGTTTACATTCTAGAAATGAAGGGTTTTAAGTAAGCTATGGAGGGCAACTATGGCTAATGTGGTTCTACTTATCTTGTGTACTATGTTATTTAGATTCAATGGTTCTCCAAATATCACTATGAAAGGGGTGATTTGTTCATTAATTAATATAAAAGTTTTGGGTTATTCTACTTGGAAAGTGGTTATAAAAGCATTGAATGTTGGGGAATTCGGGAAGCGGCGCGAGTGTCAATGAGATACCACATATTCATCCAAAACATTAAGTCGGAAAGTATGCAAGTCTGCTATCTTATAAATATAGAGTTTCCATACTTTTTAGTCGATGTGGAACTTAAACACTCAAACTTGAATTCAATAACCTTCCTAACAAGTGTGAGTTACCCATATCTCTAGCCTTGATCCATACTAGGATCCCACTTCTGCTCCCCCAACGAGGATATGCATGACTCTAATACCACTTGTTGAGGAGTCTGGGGAGTGTTGAGAGTGTCAACGATCTAAAAATTTAGGATCTAAGAGACCTTGACACCACATGTCTACCTAAAACCTTGTGCATCAGGTAAATAGACCATCTCTGTTATAAATCTAAAATTCTATCCGTTCTTAGGTGATGTGGGACTTAACTAGTCACACTTGCATCCAACAATATATCTTAGGAGTATGAGTATCTCACATTGTATAACATGATCAAACATAAGATTCAACTCTCATTCCCCATCAAGTTAAACCAGGGCTATAATACCACATATCCAAGAGGTCTTAACACTCTATATCAATCCAAAATCTTAAGGTATTAGGTATATGGGTCTTCTATGTTATAAATCCAACATTTCCATAATTTCTAATCGATGTGAAATTTAACTATTGGGTGAAAGTGTGAATGGTTAAGTCCCACATCACATATGAATGGATTTAATTCTATATTTATAAGAGAGATAAGTTATATACCTAATTCCGTAAAGTTTTGGATGGAGATGTGGCATCTCTCTCTCTCTCTCTCTCTCTCTCTCTCTCTATATATATATATATATATATATATATATATATATATATATATATATATATATATATATATATATATATATATATATATATCTTACGGTATAGAAGCATTGGGCTCGTTGTGGTTCCCGACTTCCATGCACTCCCCAATAAGTGATATATGTTCCATGGTTAGCCTCAGTGGGGGAGAGGAAATGGGATCCTAGTATGCATCAAGGCTAGTGATGTGGGTGAATCACACTTCTAGGGGATATTGTTGAATTCAAATGTGAGTTGTTAAGTTCCATATCGCCTATGAATAAGTGGAATGTTGGATTTATAAGAGAGATTGCCTATATACCTAATGGAAGATGTTTCGCTTAAGAGAATCAATTGCTAAGAAAAAATCAAAGGAACTGAGAATGTAAAAGCTAATATGACCCTAAACTTAGGTGTTTTAGTCTTTTTAATAAATAGTTTGTAAAATAAGGTAGAGTAAGTCTTGATTTACTAAGGTGATGCACACACACTAGAATATTTTCAAACTCTTCGTGTATTTCATACTTCTTCTTAAAATTAATCTAGACACGTGCTTAATCGACTAAGCAACAATTATAACCAATTATGAAAGCAACAATGTCTAATTGATTAAATCCTTATTCTAATTGATTAAGGAGAGAGTTTGTTTCCTAATAGATTAGGAATCATATTTTTCTATTATGGATAGAATCTGGATTATGGCTTTCTATTTTGGCTAAATCTAATCGATTAGATCCACAACCTAATCGATTAGAGAGCGGTCACGCCCATATATTATTATATTTTTTAGTTAAAATATTTTTCTATGTAAGAGAGTATTGTTCTCACTTCTAAAGCACGTATTTTGTGAATTTATACTTTTCCATTTCTCTTGTTCACCTTCTTAAATCATTTGTATTCAATATATATTGTTTTAGTGATGAGAAAGTGAAAGAATTATATCGAGAGTTTTAAATTTTGTTATTATGTTATGTATTTGTAATTGACTTTGAGGTTGTAAGTTAAACCCGCACTACTAGAAAATTTGTTTTTAGTGATCAAATCAGTGACTGAATTTTTTTGGTCAATATAGCCACCGAATTAACCATCGAAATTAAACATCATATTAATAAAATTTTAAAGGTCACTAAAGCGGCCACTAAATAATATTAGCCACCAAATTAGTGACTGATATTTTGTGACCGTAATTTTCAGTCTCAAATAAGCGTTTGAATAAAAAATTAATTTCTAAAAATCTTTAGTGACCAAAATTTTGGTCACTAATAATTTGTTTTTCTTTATTAAGTTACATCATCCAAATTTTTCCTTTTTAAAAATATTTTAATTCCATTTCAATTTTTATTTTTTAGTGAAAATTTCACATTTTTATTTTTTTAACAAAAACAAAATATATTTATATAAATAATTCTTCCATACAAATACATTAATTTAAAAAAATGTAATTTAAATTATAATTAGTTTAATAATTTTTTTAAATAATATTTAAAATTTTAATTATGTTTATAATATATGAAATTTTGAAAGAAAATCTAACTAATAAGTTTAAATAGCCTAGTGGTCACACATAAATTTTTGAAAGATAAAGGCATTGGTTCAATTCTTTTGTAGGAAATCCTTTGATTTTATTTTGAGTTCTTTAAATAACTGAAAACGGTCACTAGTTCCGTCACAATTTTTAAGCTTTATAGGTCGCAAAATGTTATAGTGATCGATTTTAAAGCTTTTTGGTCATTAAATACGGAGTTTTTAGTAGTGCTGGTAAAAACTTAGTGTAAGGGAGTATTTTCGGTCACTAAATGCGAAGTTTTTAGTAGTGCCAGTAAAAACTTAGTGTAAGGGAGGTTATTTGGTTGAACCTATATAAAAATTTAATTGTTGGTAGTGGAAATATCAAGGGAAAACTCTTAGGGATCGGAGTAGGTCGTGTGGTTTAAGGTTGAAACACTGTAATTTCTAGTGTGATTTCTCTAACTCTATCTCTAAGTTTTATGTTATTTATTTTTCACTACCTAACCAATGTTTCTACTTTCTTCTTAAAATTAATCAACTTAAAATTAATCTTTTGCAAAAAAAATTTTAAAAATCAATTCACACAATTTACCCCACCATCTTTTGTGTTTAACGTCGTTTGGTCAATAATAAAGTTGGGCAAAGTACATTTGGCTATTATAATTAAGAAATTATCGAAGATAAAATAACTAAGGTTGCAGATAGTTGTGAAGACTTAAGTTTTTCAATGTGAAAAAATGAGAGTAGAGGAAACCTTAAGTTAAATAAATTTTGGTAAAAGTGCTTCAATTATCACAAGAGTGGTCACTTCAAGAAAGAATGTTCAGACAAAGGTTACAACGAGAGTTTCATTCGTATCATTGTTACCTCAAATGACAGTTATGAAAGTGTGGATGCACTAGTGGTAGTGGTGACTACTTAAGAAACTAAAAATAGTTGGGTCATGAACTTGATATGCTCTAATCACATGCGTACCAACAAAGGTTACTTTGAGACATAGGAGCTTAAAGAACTCAATTTTTTTCTCAAACATATATCGATACATCTTGTAAGGTATGAGATATGGGTTATATTCGTCTAAAAATGAAGAACGATAATGAAGAGTTCTTATTTTCTATTTGAAATAAGTGAAGTTGAAAATCACCTAGATATGTAACAAAGTATATAAAAAAGGAGATTTAAAATCTAAAAGTATCACTAAATGTGTTAAAAAAATGTTAAAGAAGATGATGGAGGAAGATTGTGAATCAACAAGTACAATGTTGTGTAAAATAATCTAGTACAGAAAAAAGTGTTATTTGACGAATTTGAAGACCTAGAATTTATAACCTTCATTAGCAAATGAATCATGAAAAACGTTAAATATGGAGTTGACGAATACACTATCTACACCTAATATGTGAAATGGATGCAACATGAGCTGAATTTGTCAACAAGTTATTTTTCATCAATAGCATCATGTTCTACTTAATCATGCGATATATGTATTTTAAAAATTGTAATATGAATGCATTATTTTCTATTATATGATGAATATGTATCTGTTAAAAAAATTGTTTTAGAAGCATTATAATTGTCTGATATATTAAAAATAAAACTCTTAATAGTTTCAAAGCACAACGTATTTAAAAAAAAAACTCTAAAAATTCTGTGTAGAAACAGCAAACTGGAAAAACAAAGAAAACACATGTTTAACAACGCTCTCCTTTTCCATCCATTTAAGAGTGCTTTTATTTTTAATCGCTCTTTTTTTTTCTTCCTATCTACTATATTGTTTTTAAAAGTAACTTCCCTTGTCGCTCTAAAATTCAGTGTAGAAACAACAAATTGGAAAAACAATGAGAGCGCTTATGTTTAAAAGTCTTCTCCGTTTCCATCCATAAAGAGTGCTCTTATTTAAAATTGATCTCCATTTTCTTATCTACGACAGCATTTTTAACAACGATTTCTCTTGCCGAAACCTTTTAGTATGGCTTTAAAGCGCACTAAAAGGATAAAAAAAAACACTCTAAAAAGTATTTTTCTAACATATTATTGATTTTCTTTTAGAAGAAAACATTTTGCAATTTTTGTGTAAAATTATATTTGATCGGAAACAAGATGTCACACACAGTCTTGAAACAGTGTGCAAAACAATGTGATGAAGTAACGACAATAAACAAATAAGTTGAATAAATAACACATGTAATTGTTAACTCAGCTCGATACTAAGTAACCTAAGTCTGGAGGGCATCAACCCAATGAAAGGAAGTTCACTAATCAATAGTCAATAGTACACGACAGTCTCATAAAAATTCTCCTAATAAATTTACTTAGAATAGATTCACTTGAAGGAGTTGACGACCGACAAACATTTTTCCATACGCGACAAACATTCTTGTGAATCCATGACTTTGGGAACCTAATTAAACCCTAGATCATTCCCGGTGAGAACCATGTATATCAAGCAATCAACTTTATCCTTCATTCGTGCCTCAGACTTATGAGACCCTGTATCTGAAAAAACTAAAAATATGCATTGCATTGCATTCATTCACATACCATTGTATATACATTCGTCAGCATGCATATCATTTTCCAAAACAACAAAAAGAACTCATTCCACCTTTTATCCATAACTAGTCGCTGATTTTCCGATGCACATATTGAACTCGTGGTAGTTGTTGAAGGAGGATAGAGCATTTGAAGCAGGATCAAGCGGAAATAAGAGGGAACATAGAAACCTTAAAAGGCCATATAGATTAGACGTTGGAAGTTGCGATAATTATGTCAAAGAACAATCTTCAGCATGTTGTTACGGAGAATGTCAATCCCCCACCAGGTTTTACTGTAGTGACTAACCTAATGTATGACCTTTCTCTTGACAATGTGGACGTCCCTACTGAAACCCAGATGGTGCATATCCCGGTATCAAGTGAGATCCCCATTATGCCGAAGAACCCCAATTTTCATATTGCTGGAAATGTTCCTCAATTTACAAGGAGCGTGTCAAATTCTCAAGGTGCCCACCTGATGACAAAAGAGGAGCGTCCTCGAATTGTTGAAGCTGCAGAAAAATTTCGTGATCGTGAGAAACGGTTGAGGACTATGGAAGACTTTAGTGAATTGAATCTTGACGACATGTGCTTAGTGCCAGATTTGATTATACCCCCCAAATTCAAAATACCTGACTTTGAGAAGTACAAAGGGGATAGTTTCCAAGATACCATTTGGAGATGTTCTATCAAAAGATGACCTTTCATACTCACGACAGTAAGCTGATGATTCACTATTTTCAAGACAGTTTGAGTGGGGCATTGTTGGGTTGGTACATGAAGCTAGAAAGAAGCCGTATTCATTTATGGGAAGACCTAGCCAACACCTTTTTGA
This sequence comes from Lathyrus oleraceus, assembly GCF_024323335.1. Taxonomy (NCBI): domain Eukaryota; kingdom Viridiplantae; phylum Streptophyta; class Magnoliopsida; order Fabales; family Fabaceae; genus Lathyrus; species Lathyrus oleraceus. Next base: position 435,308,226 of record NC_066585.1, on the reverse strand, counting down.
AGCAGTACAAATACAACTTGGACTTGGCTCCAGACCGAAATCATATAAATCATTCAAAGAGTACGCCTAACAATGGAAAGAGCTAGTTGCTAGAGTCCAACCTCCTCTCCTTAAAAATGAGCTTATCGACATGTTCATGGGCACCCTCCATGGGCCCTACCTAGAAAAGTTGATAGGAAGTATTTTTGTTGGTTTTTCAGATTTAGTGGTTGTTGGTGAGCGAATCGAGAATTACTTGAAGATCGGTAAAATCCAAGATATAATCGTTGTGGTTAATGGAGTGAAGAAACCCCACATCGGATTCCCAAAGAAGAGGGAAGGGGATACCAATGTTGTCGCGACAGCAGAAGAGGTTGGGGACTACCAAGTGGAATACTATCAAATGGCAGCAATAACACCAAATCTATATCAATAATAAATGTATGTTATCGCTACTGGTCCTCCACCGACACAGTATCAACAACCCTACGCTCCTCAACAACCATATGCTTTGCAACAACAAAACTAGCATCAGCAGGGTAGACAGGGAGCAAGAAAGCCTCCCAAAAAGTTTGATCTGATTCCCATTCCATATGGTCATCTTCTTGCTCATCTGCTCAAGGACTTGTTGGTTCAGCTAAGGGAAGCTAGAGCCCCTCCAACACATCTTCCTCAAGGGTATGATATGAACGTTAGTTGTGAGCACCACTCTGGGACGCCAGGACACTCGGCCGGAAATTGTAATATCTTCAAGCATAAGGTATAAGACTTGATCGACTCAAAGGCTATCTCGTTCACACCAAACGACCCGAACATATGGAACAATCCTTTGCCTACACAAGCAAACACATCTGTAATGTCGTATCCGAAGTAGCGATAACTCTAGAGAAGTTGCATCTGTGGGACTATTTCGCCAACTTCTGCAAGCACCAAGACCCCACTTGTGGGGGGAATAAGGTTAATCATGCCATCAGTCATTAGTTCATTCAATCATTTGCACTTGTATATTTCTTGTTTGTCATTTGTAATACTCACGAGAGGATCAATCAAATCATATCCCTCACGAGAGATCAAAATCACAAATCCACAATGGGTGTCCCTCACCAACAAAAGGAACGAGGTAGTCACAACCCTTTCAAACCAAGAGAATAATTGTCACCCGATTTGTTCCAAAACATAAAAACAAATAAAATTCTAAAAAAAAGAAGAGAAAAACCCGCTAAGTCGAAACTTGAAAACAAGTGACTTAGGAAAAAATTAGGGCATTCCGATGGACTACAAACTCAAAAGAATCAGTCCAGGCAAAATCAGGGAAATTGAAAGCAAAGAAGCAAAAGTGGAATCAAAAGAAAATTCTCAGCCAGAACAAATTTGTGTGACTACGAACAAAAAACAGAAAGGAGAGTGGTTATCACTCCTGAAACCTCGTCGGTTCCTTTACCATCACTCTCATCGTTCAAAATCCGTTTGAAAGGTGAACATCTAGTGTCGAATTAGCTGAACGTATGACTGGGAGAACATCAAGGAGAATGGGTGGGGTAAAATAAATATTGAGCCATAAATCCATTTTTATAAAAAAATAGTGAACCAGGCCCGTTACAAACCCTCAAAAGACTTAATTAAAGTAAGGTTTATTTCAAAAGCATACTGCAGTATGATTATGTCAAAGATGACTCCTAAAAATATTTTCTTATCATTTGTATTTGTATCGATATGACATTCTAACTAGTGGTTCATTCACTATATGTCACCATTCTAGTGAACAGACTTGGATTTCAAAAATTGACATAAGCATAACAATGCAATTATCATTTCTAAAATAAACGTGTTTAGGCGTGAGTAAGAATTTGACATCAAGAAATTGTCCACAATGAACATGAATTGAGGAGCTTGATAACACCAGAAGAATAAAATGCCTAAGAACTCCGTTGAGCAGGGGAAACTCATCTTGATTGATTATATCAAAGTAAAGAATGCCTGAGGACTCCGTTGACTAGGGGCAAGCCACTCCATTTGATAACATCAAGGAGCATAATGTCTTAGAACTTCGTTGATCAGAAAGGAAAGCCGCTTCAAAATTTAGTCAATATGGGACAATCACGTCAAGAAATCTCTACAAGATTCAGTCGATCTAGGATAGTTACGTCGAGATTCGACAAATCTCTCTAAAGATCAGTTAGTTAGGGGCATTCATCAAATATCATCCAGCTAAAGGAAAAGTTACTTCAAGGCTCGTACTAGGGTAGGCCACCCTATCGCATCTCGAAAAATACAATTCCTCGCGATGGTCGCAGAAAAATAGTTCGAACAGAGTCTCCATCGAACTTTATTTATTCCAACGAAGGAATAGGAAAATATCAATAAAACCTTTAAAAATAGATTAATGGTTGTCGCAATTATATTCAGGTTCGGGAGTTGATTATGCAAGGGGAAGATATTAGCACCCCTCACGTCTATTGCACTCAACGGGAACCTCTTGGTCTAATTTCCGGTTTGAATGTTAGCTAAATGTTATTTGTTTTCTTCGAGTGAATGAAATATTGAAAGGAAACCTAAAAAGGGGAAAAAGGGAGAGTTTTTATTAGTGTGCTCGCCAAGATCTCAGAATCTCGCGCCTACGTATCCTTATGGTGCAATAAGGAAATTAGAGCATTCGTAGTTCGGAGAACTACGGTTTGTTGGTGTTTTTTTAATGAACAACTATTTGAATCGCGTTCTAAAGGCTAAACATTGACTTGTCTACTCTCGGCGGAGGCTTAAGCACTAATTTACTATGCGCTTTAGAAGAGATTGAACAATGTTCTTTTTTAAAAGAGTTTTGATCACACGGGAGTGACAAGTTGGGTCAATATGTTGGAAGTTTGGTTTGAATGACGATTACTCAGATAGTCGAGTAAGGAACCTGTATCCAAGTATTTGAGGAGAGGAACTGAAGGCTCTAGACCATCTCCATTTTTGTTTAGTTTATTATGAAAATGATTTGATTTAATTAGTTTAGATGTTTTTAAGAGAAATGACAATTGTTTGACTAGTCGAGTAAGGGAATTTATACCCAAACAATTGAAGAGAGGAGTCGAAGGCTCAAAACCGTCCCCCATTTCATTTCTAAATAACATTCAAGTATAATTATAGTGTTTTAGTTTTGGTTTAATAAAATACTCGATGTTGAATCGAGGTTTTGAATTTGCGTTTATGGATGAATTAAGGGTATAATTGGTGGATCAATCGCTTAATCAATTAATTAAAATCGAATAAGGTCTCATTGTAAGAAATCCCAAGAGTAAGTTATGTGAGGTTGATGGAGATGCTAAAAGCGATCGACTTACAAAGGTGGCGAAACGAGCTCGACATTGAATCAAGAATTATTTGATCTTCCTTTGAAAATGGTTTGATATGGTTTTGAATCGATGATGAAATGGAAATGATTTTGAGAAATGTACTTGATATTGATCAAACACCTTTTATTTTAGGATTTTTGAAAGGTTAATTTTAATAGTCCTTTTGTCTTTTTGGATTAACAATTATGCATAAACTAAAAATACAATAAAATTAATTAAAAAAATAAAGCAATAAAAAAGGTAACAACAATAATAAAAGGGAGGGGAGACTTCATCTTCCCCAACCTCATATTTGATTACTATTCTCATAGCAATAAAAATGGATTTCAACAAAAAATTTAAAAGACCATAACTTTCTCAAATTTTCACGGAAACAAGCAAATAAATAATAAAAATTTATCTACTTGATCTCACGAACACAATGGTATATTCAAAATCAGAAATAAACAACAATAACATATTCGAAAATCAACAAAATACAACATCATATATTTTCTTCATTTGGCCTTTTTATTCACTCTTATGACAAACGAACGATAAGTTTATGCTCGGGGTGATGTTGGGAAGTTATTTGATACATTATTTATGTAAGACAAACATCAATTTGCATTTAACCCTTTTTGTTTATGGAGGTTCAAGAACACTTTAAACTCTTGATTTTGAAATCAATTGAGTTTTCGTACAAAATGGTGATGATTAAGGTACTAAATAAATAAAACAAGAGTAAAAATGCAATAGAATTAAATAAAGAACAAGCATATGATTCATTTAAACAACAACAAACCACTTTTGTTTATGGAGGTTCAAGAACACTTTTCAACTCTTGATTTAAAATCAATTGATGTTTCATGCAAAATGGTGATGATTTAGATACTAAATAAATAAAGCAAGAGTAAAAATGCAATAGAATTAAATAAAGAACAAGCATAAGAGCCTACTTATTCAATAAAAAGAAAGAAATGACTTGAAAGAAAATGAAGAAAATTTTGGCTTAGTTTTTGTGAATGATTGGTGGTGAGATTTGTGAATGAGAATTGTTTTATTTATAGGCTCTAAAAATGGTAGTTTAGGAATTATGCAAAGAGTGTGAGTGCTTTCTAGAAACTTATTTAATTAAATAGTGAAAAATGATGTAATATATGCATGAAATAATGATGTAATATATGCATGGAATAATGATGTAATATATGTTTGTATGGAATAATGATGTAATAAATGAGATATATTTTTGGTTTTTCTAGAAACATTAATTTTTTTATGATGCATGAAAATGATTAATAAAATTCAAATGGATATTTTGATGATAAATCAAATGATCATGGATTTATTTTTCAAAATGCATAATAAAAAAAATGTAATTTTAGTCAATTTCTTCAACATGTAAAATATTGACTTTATATTGACTGTTTTACTATATATGCATATATGAATAATTATGGTGACTTTATTTGGTGATAAAAATGCATATGGCTAAAAATGCAAAATTGGACAAATGGACTTGTATCAAATGAATTTAAAAGTCCCGGACAAAATTAGGGTAAGACAACTGCCCATATTTAATTACCTTAAACCAGAAGGTATGAATGACAATGATCTTCGTACGTTCATGGTGGAAGATAATTAAATACGAAAAGAACCCGAATTTTGTCTTTCGAGATGTAGGGATGAAATGCATAAAGAAAATGCAGTGAGAAATATAGTGAGATATATAGTGAGATAGTCATTAGAAGGTAAATGAAACAATCAAGGCTCTCTAATAATCGACAAAGCAACATCTTTAATGATATAATAGAAACTTTCCAAAGATGGAATGAAATCTCAATTGTATCTAAGATTCTCAGAGGATACTAGAGCAATATCTCAAACAAGAGTCAATGAGATTCTCTAAACCCACGAAGTAGTATCTTATATGATATAATCGAGATATTTCAATAATGGAATGTGTAAGACCCCAATTTTGACCCTAATATCCCTCATGCAATTTCATCATATGCATTAGCATCGGGATCATATCTTGGTATCCTCCTTACCCCTTACTAATTGGGTTTGCATTGGGAGAGATCACCAAGCACCATGTGATTGTATCATACTTGTATATTATCATTTCACTAACCAAAATACCAAAAATATGTCTCTGTTATTTGCCTAACTTTTTTGTAGGAAGGGCATGAGCATCATTGATCTATCAAGTTCACATCTAGGGTTTGAGACCCTCATTGCTAAGAGCACAACCAAGGAATGATCCACAATGTCTCCAAGCATCACATATGAGTCCCAATAATCTTTTCATGTTATTTTGATCAAATATTCTTCAAGAGTTTGGAGTTGGTTTGCCTTAGAAACCCTAGTTTGTCTGGGTATCTTGAGTAACTTCTTCAACAAGCTTCCTCATCAATTGATCAAATTTCTCAAGGGGAAATTTAAAATTCGTCATCTTATACATATATGATCTACCATGAGCCTAAAATGTCAAGATAATTGCAAGTTAGCAAGTTGGTTGAGGGTGGTTGGCCAGATGGATTCATCTGATCAAAACTGGGTCTCCCTAGACCCTATATCCTACAATTTGCATCATATGAAAATTATTCCAAGAGAACCGTTACTCTAAATGACATTTCAAACAACTTTCATATTGAGGTATAGAGCTAATTTTGCTTGGATAGTCATTTTTCATGTTGAAACATTATAGGTCATTTTGTCTAAACCCTAATTTGAAAGTCAACTTCCCAAGGCCATAACTTGCTCAATTTTTATGAGACGAAAGATTTTAAAGTTGCACAATCAAATTCAAGATGTCTACTTCAAATTTTATGTTTGGAGTGAGAGCTAAATCAACTTTTATGAGCATGTGATATGAGGATACATTATAGGTCATTTTGGACCAATACCATTGAACAAGTGATTTTCCTCAACTTCAAAAATGCATACCTCTTTCATTATAAACCCAAATGATATCAAATTGGTGACCATTTTGAAGGTATTTGAAATATCTACAATGTTTATGAAGGCACGTTTCTCATTTGGAGTTCACATAAAAAGTTTAGTAAGGTGGAACAATGAAGTATATGACTTGACACTTAGAAAATTTTCCAACATGTTAAAATTTCCAAACTTCCACCTCAAAATTCACCATGATACAACTTCCAAATGGAAAAGTGTTAAACATAAGAGTTGTTCCTCTTGATCTAAGCTTTCCAAAGAGTCCTAATTCATTCATTTTGGATCAAGTTTTCTAGGGCTGCACATGGTGTTAACATGTCTGCATCAATTGGCAAAATCAAAACTTCAAATGATCATTTCACATTGCCTTGCCAATCAAGCTTGATTCAGACCTCATTTCAGTTGGTTTTGGACCTTAGTGCATTGTTTCATGGGCCTGTACACGCCCATGCAAGCTTGAACATGACATTGCCAAATTTGGAAGAAATTGCAAGTGTGCAAATAACACTTGAATTTGCTATAAATAGAGACCCTCCGAGCTCATTTCAAAGGATCCTTACGCGCCAGCTTTGCCTCCACTCTTCAAACCCTCACAATTCAAAGGAAAACCTGATAATTTTCACTTGAAAATTGAGTTTGAATCTCACTGTTTGGAGATTCAAAAACTCCAGGATCCAAAGCTTCTTACCTTTCCTAATCCACTTCTGCAAGCTATTGGAGCAAGATCAAACAAGAATTAAAGCAAGAGAGATCAAGTTCTGCATAACATTGAAGGTATTTTCCAGATTGTTTCTTCTCTTCGATTCTCACTCAATTCTCATCAATTCTCTTGGACCTTTGGTTGTCTGAAGTCCTACCAATGTAGGCAAGAAGATTGACTTGCTTTGAGGTCAAATCGAAGCAACTTAGTTGACACACCTGAAAATTCAACTCCTCATATCTTTCTATATATTTGGAGTTAGTTAAAATTGAGGTCAGATTCGTACTCTACGTCATTTTTTCTCTCATATCATGTCCTCCTTTTTCATTTATGTCATGGTAATGATTGGACCAGTCCGGACCAAGGTAGCCTGAGAAGGCGACCGATGCTTTGCTCCGGCAATGATGTGGCGTGGTCCTGAACGGTTGATCTAGTTTAAAATGTTTTAATCACAAGCGTTGGTTTGGATGACCCGTTGTGTGGCGCGCTGACTACGTTCCATCATGGAATGCGCGTTTGTGTCCACTTGATCTGCCACCTCAATTAATGAGGGAGATCAAGTGGTCCACGCTTTTTTGTATTTTCTGATTTTCATTTTATTCCTTTGATTTTCATTAATTCATATTAATTTTAATATTGATCCAAAAAATATGAGAGTTTCACCAAAAAAATTTAAATAAAATCCTCTTTCATATTTTGAATTAAAATTATTTTTTTGGATCATTATTAATAATTTTCATGATTTAACTGATTTTGTGATTATTTTTAATTGTTTAAAAGTACTTTTAAGTTTCCAAAAATTCTAAAATTTTTTCTCCAAGGTCCTTTGACCTTGTTTGACTTATGATAAATCTCATGGCCATTTCTTTAGTGTTTTGATGAGGTTTTAGGAAATTGACCAACCATATTTAATTTAATGCATTATTTTTAGTATTTTTTAAATTGAATAAATGCCAAATAATTGTGTTGAGCCATTTTGATTGACTTTGGAAGTTTGAATTGTGTTGTTGGGCCTTGGTCAAGGTTGATTTGACTTTGCTAGGTTAAGATCATTGGATTTAGGGGATTGATGGAATGCACATTCCATCTCCCAAAATGAATGAATGATCTTAATTTGGTAAAAGTCCTCCTTTCTCCAATTTGAGTTTGATCTATCTTCCCTCCCTCTTCATCTCATTTCCTTTCTTTATGCATTTATGTCATGGACCTATGATATCTCTACATCCTAAGGCTAGTTGATTTCAAAATCAACATAAGTATGAATGAGATTAGACTATCACTTTTGCATATTCTTTTTGTGTGTGGTATGTTTCATGAGCATAATCCATTATACTATGTCTCTAACATGCATTAAAACCAAAATTCTATTGCCCGACCTCAAATAGTTGTGACTTCTACATAAGTCCAATTACGATTGCTTAACATAGTGCTAAATTTTGGCACAAAAAGCCATAGCATTCTAGTTAGTGAGATTGTAAGTCTCCCCTCTTTCATGGTATTGTGTGGAAACTTGGCATTTTTCCTTCCATTGGAAGATGTCTTGGTTCAAGGATCCATGCTTGTCATAAGTGGGTTGAGTGTTCTCAACGAATGACTTAAAAAAAAGCAAAAGCAATACTAACTTCTAACTCACTAACAACTAACATTTAATTTCAAGACATTTACTTTAATGCACTTTATTTTTTAAGCCTTATTCATTTGCCATTATTAATACCATTCTAATTGTTTATGTTAATGTCATTTTTACTTTGTCCACTTGGACCATATTTGTGTGATATATTTTGTTTGTGTATATTATGTTTGGTTGTTTGGTCTTTGACCATTAATGTACATAATAAGAACAAAAACCCTAAAAAACATCTTGTGTGGACTGTTGGTTTGATCTAAGACAATTGGATTTAGAATTTAGGCAACACTCCCAATGCAAAGGACTTGGCCAATGCCAACTTTCATGTAACAAAGTACTTTTAATTTGAAACTTCATCTGATAGATCATTGAAGATCCATTTGAGTTCATCTGCAACATGATCATTGTAACGCTGTTATTTTGAACCTGTGACTTGTGGCATTAAGGAATTCATCTGTTACATGGGCAAATTTGAAGAAGATCATGGAGTTGCTAAGCTTGGATGTGGCTATCTTTATTTGATGCCTTGCTCTTCAAGTTGATATGTTGTGCATTGTTTGTTGCTTGATTCTAATGTTCAAGGATATTTGGGTTTCTATATGACACTCTTGTCTATTGGATTGCAGCCCATTGGTCAGATCTTTTTCAACTCTCAACTTTTAAATTTGTGCTTAGGATTAGTCCCTTCATCTCCTCCCCATTTCTTTAATTTCAAAATCTCTCCCTCTTGTTTTTAAAATCTTCTTTGCTTGTGCTTGTTGTTTTCTAAACTTAGGCCCTTTGCAAATTAGAAACTTTGGCCTTATGCCATTGCATTTTCAAACTTCTTTTCTTAAATCAAACTTGTAAATAGACTTAACTATACTTGACTTAAAAATTTCAAAATCCAAAAAGAACTAACTCATTCAAACCATTTTTAGGCCTCCGTGCCTTTCAAACTTAATTTTTTTGTTAAAAAGCAATACATCCACTTTTAAATTTATACCACGAACTACGAGGTTTTGATCCCTCATTATTATGTTGGTACGTAGGCACAAGTCCAAAGGTCTTGTCAAACACAAAAATATAATTAATGAATTCTTTTCTCATCCCCCCATTCTATTTGCTTGCAAACATCATTTGTACAAAATACATATGCACACGAAAAAAGGGCTCCCTAGGAGTACCTAGGATACTTTGGGTGCTAACACCTTCCCTCTGTGTAACCAACCCCCTTACCTGTAATCTCTGGCATTTTATTAGTTTTGATTTGAAAACTTCTTATTTTTGGGTTTTGTTCGTACTTTTCCCTTTTCCCTTGGAAACAATAAAAGCGCGATGGCGGCTCTTGTTATTTGATGTCTAGCTTATTCATAGCTTGATGATCATGAATTTACCGCTACAGAAATTAAGTGGCACTCTGCTGGGGAGTAGTCTCTAGTGGGTTTAGCCTACTTTTTTATGTGATTATAATTGTATATTTGATGTATGTATATTTGTTTGGGGTGATATAATTTGCTTGTTGTGCTTGGTGATCTCTGAGTGGTGAGATAAGTTCTAACCCGAACTTGAGTGCAATTAAGATAGGAGGATGGTATAGTCATTTTCGACTTGTGTCGAGTAGTCCTTAACAAGTTGGCTTGAGACCCATCTGCTCAGTGGAGACCCTTTTGGATTTGGAAATGTCACACAAGTATTTGTGGTTAGGCATTACTATCTCTGATTTGGGGTCCGATAAGCTGAGGACCGTAGAACATTTACCCCCTATTGGTCTATTTAGGACGTAGTGCGGAGACTGTTCAAGTGTAGACTTGATAACAGTTATTTCACGATACTACACTTAGATGAGTTTCTCTTGAGAATATTATGGGTTGATGAGTCAGTCATCCTAACCTGTAATATCCGATAGATGGAATTAAGATTTGGAAACTTTTTAGAACATGATCTATAGGTTTTTATCCTTAGTTCACTCCTTTAGGATGGTTCTTACCCAGACTCCATGCTCGTGACTTACAACAAACCCTTGATTCTTTGTTGATCCAATTAAGTCTTGTCAATATCAATGGAACTTGGGTGTTGATAAGGTGTAAACCATAATCCACCAAAATGGATGATTGATCTTGAAAATGACTTGATTCATCCCTTGACCTTTGATTGTTTGCCTTGTGTGTGATTCCTTATTTGTGATTGTTGCATTCATGCATTCATACGCATCATCACATTCATCACACGAAAATTTCAAGGAACTGAGGTGTTATTTGCAAATATTTTGAGACCATGGATTATGGACGAAGGAATACTAAAAAGTATAATTTCAGATGTCCCAACTTAAAAGAGTTAAGGAAGCTAGCATCTTTTGTATTAGATCCCTTGGACTTTAAACAACGCCATGGGAAGCTTCTGTCTATCTTGTCTATTGATGTCGTTGAAGGACTCTTGAGTGTGTTGGTTCAGTTTTATGATCCTCTCTACCGTTGCTTCACTTTTCCGGATTATCAGCTTGTGCCTACGTTGGAGGAGTATGCCCATCTTTTAGGAATACTTGTTTCTAGCAAAGTGCCTTTTAGTGGATTGGAAGAGATTCCCATATCTCATCTTATAGCTGAAGCTCTTCACTTGAAGAAGTCTGAGATTGAGGCTCATTGGGTGAAGAAAGGAGAATTGTTTGGGTTTCCATCTGATTTCCTCATCAAATAAGCTACTGCTTTTGCTCAATCCGGTAGTGTAAACGCTTTTGAAACTATCTTTTTGTTGCTCATTTATGGATTAGCTTTGTTCCCTAACATTGACGGTTTTGTTGATGTTAATGCCATTAGAATCTTCTTGATTAGGAATCATGTGTCTACTTTGTTGGGTGATATGTACTTCTCTTTGCATCTAAGGAATTCTAAGGGTGGTGGAACTATTGTCTATTGCATTCCTCTTCTATACAAGTGGTTTATTTTGCACTTGCCTCAAACACCTGCTTTTATGGAGAACAAACAATGTCTACAGTGGTCTCAGAGACTTATGTCTCTCACTAATGATGATATAGTTTGGTATGATCCTTCTTTGAGCAGTTTGGAGATTATTGATAGTTGTGGTGAATTCTCTAATGTGCCTCTCATTGGTACACAAGGAGGAGTTAACTATAACCCTGCTTTGGATCGTCGTCAACTTGGGTTCCCTTTGAGAGACAAGCTTAATAACACTCAGTTAGAAGGTATTTTCTATCAAGAGGGTAAAGATCCCCAACATTTGAAGTAGAAGATTGTGCATGCTTGGCATAATGTGCATAGGAAAGGAAAATTCGAGCTTGGTCCGTGCAATTGTGTAGCTTTGGAAGCTTACACTCTTTGGGTGAAGAAGAGGGCTTTGGAATTAAAGATGCCTTATCCTTGTGAAAGACATATATCTATGGTTGTGGTTGAGCCATTAACTCTCACTAACCAAAAGATAAAGGAGTTAAAAGACGCACTCGTAAAGATGAAGCGAGAGAAGGATATGTGGTAAGAACGGTTCCATGCTTTGAGCAAAAAGCATGAGGAGTTGCAGCTTGAGTCTAAGGACAAAGATCCACTTATTGAGCTACTTGAAGATCGAGTGACAAAGAGACAGAGAGAACCATAGGTTTCATCTTCCTCTAGTATGCCTCAACCTTCCGTTGCTTGGAAGAAGATTGTTGATCAGCTTGTCCTCGAGAAGACTCAGATGAAGGCTTCTTTTGAGTCAGAGATCTGATGCATTCGAAGGAAGTACGCGCCTACAACCAGATCTTCTGACATTATTGTTAGGGATCCTTAGGATGACTAGTCTCTTTTTCTCTTGTATTTTTCATTTGGTTTCTGAAATTGTACTCAGTGTAATCCTTCCAATTATATAAATAAAAGAGATTTTTATGGTCATATCAAATTGTTGCAATTATTGTTAAATGTATATATATATATATATATATATATATATATATATATATATATATATATATATATATATATATATATATATATATATATATATATATATATATATATATATATATATATATATATATATATATATATATATATATATATATATATATATATATATATATATATATATATATATATATATATGCAAATAATATAGTAAGTTCCTTGAAAATCAAAAAACAATCAAGCATTGCATTTCATGCAGCATTTGCATAAGGAGGTTTCTCTTTCGCCAGATGTCTCATTGGTGTTTCTTCTGTGCTTCAGCCAAGCTGACTCATCGATACCATACCCGCGCCAATCACTTAAAGATCATGGAACATCTAGAGCAAGAGAACAAAGATTTGAAGGACGAGGTCGCCTGCTTGACTGTCATGATGGAGTCAGTACTAGCCGCTCAGAGTCAATCTTGTCTAACACCTGCAACTCTTCCTCCTCAGAGGACTGTCATTTTAGAGGTGGCTACCTCTACTATTCCTGCAACTGCCACTCACTTTGCGCCTAACATTCCTGTCGGATTCCCGTGGGGAATGCCTCCGAACTTCGTGCCTAAAGGCTTTGCTCCTACATTTGCTTCTATGCCGACATCTAGCCTAATCATGTCTGTGCCACCGCCTGTTGTGCACACTTTGCCTCGTGTGGAAGACACCATTTATCATTTTGAGCCGTCTGAGGGCCCGGATGTATATGAGAAAATGGACGAGATGAAAGATCAATTTGTTGAGCTGCACAAGGAGTTGAAAACCTTGAGAGGTAAGGATCTATTTGGGAAGAGGGTTGCTGAATTGTGCCTGGTGCCGAATGTGAAGATTCTGGTGAAATTCAAAGTGCATGACTTTGAAAAATACAAAGGGAACACATGTCCGCTCAGTCATTTGGTGATGTATTCCTGCAAAATGTCCACCCAAACAGGAAACAATTAGCTGTTGATCCACTACTTTCAAGATAGTCTGACCGGCGCTGCGCTAAGATGGTATATGGGGTTGGATAGTGCGAGCATCCTCATTTTCAACGATTTGGGTGAAGCACTCGTAAAGCAGTACAAGTATAACGTTGATATGCCCCCCGATCGAGATCAGTTGAGATCATTATCTTAAAAGGACAAGGAAACCTTTAAGAGTGTGCGCAGAGGTGGAGAGAACTCGCTGCTCAGATCAACCCTCCTTTAGAGGAAAAGGAGATGACCAAGATTTTCCTGAAGATCCTTAGCTCATTTTACTATGAGCAGATGATCGCCAGTGCCCCCAGTGATTTTACCGAAATGGTAAATATGGGGATGAGGCTAGAAAAAGATGTCAGAGAAGGACGGTTGTCTAAGGAGGAAGTATCGTCCAGCAAGAGGTACGACATCAGTTTTGGTAAGAAGAAGGATAGTGAAACCAATGTAATTTCCAGTGGGAGGCAGAGAAGGCCTCAAATTAGAAGAAGTCAACCATCCCGTCAACATCATCATCAGGTATCGTCAGTAATTCCTATGTTTTCACCAAATCAGTCAACACCAGTTCAACAACAACAACGTCAACAACAACAACAACCACACACCTGTTACAATAACAATACCAACAATCGTCAACAACAGAATTTTGAAAGGAAGAAGGTCTCTTTCGACCCGATTCTGATGACCTATGCAGAGCTTTACCCATCATTGGTTCTCAAGAACCTACTCCAACCAAGAAATCCTCCGCAAATACCTGAACCACTTCCATGGTGGTACAAACCATACCTCCGCTGTGCTTTTCATCAAGAAGCACCCGGACATGACATTGATAACTGTTATCCACTCAAATATGAAGTCTATAAGCTAGTGAAAAGTGGAACGGTGTCCTTTGAGGACCGTGCACCCAATGTGAAAGCTAACCCACTGCCCGCTCATGGAAATTTATCAATCAATATGGTGGATGGCTGCCCTGGGGAGTTCAAAGTGTTCGAAGTCCGTTTCATTTGAAGGTCCTTGGTGACGATGCATAAGGACATTTGCTTGGTGAGCGATTGTGAGCATGACCATGATGGTTGTGCTATCTGCAGTGTTAATTCAAGAGGTTGTGAGATTGTGAAAAGAGACATCTAGCGGTTGATGGATGAGGGTATGATTCAGATTGTTCAATCTCGACATATAGATGACAATATCAATGTGATTGTTCCTGTGTTTAAGAATCCCAAGAGAGTGGTGATTCAGTATGATAGCAGCAACAATAACAATATCAACCATAGATCGGTATCGTCGTTGGTCATACGGTTGGCGGGTCCAGTCCCGTACGTATCCGATAAGGCTGTTCCTTATCAATATAATGCAACTATGGTGAAGGATGGTCAAGAGGTTCCATTACCTTCGACCAATTCTGTCGTGAGCATTGTTGATGTTACCAAGGTGAACCGCAGTGGTCGAGTGTTTGGGTCGGTGTTCCCAAAAGATATGGAAGAGTCAATAGTTGGTAAGAAGGTAGAAGTGCCCGTAGTAGATCCGGTTAGTACTTCAAAGCGTCAGTCTGGTGAATCCAGCAGTTTGAAGACTAATGATGATGATGAAGTGCTTAGGATGATAAAGAAAAGTGAGTTCAATGTGGTGGAGCAGCTGATCCAAACCCCCTCAAAGATTTTAGTATTATCTCTATTAATGAATTCCGAAGCGCACAGAGAAGCAATGCAAAGAGTTCTGGAACAAGCGTTTGTGGAACATGATATGACGGTGGATCGGTTCGATCATATTGTAGCTAACATCACTTCCTGCAACAATCTCAGTTTCTGTGATGAAGAACTTCCCGAGGAGGGTAGGAATCATAATGTGGCTTTGCATATCTTGATGAATTGCAAAGATGATGCTTTATCCAATGTGCTTGTTGACACCGGATCTTCGTTGAATGTGTTGCCAAAGTCAACATTATCAAAGTTGTCATACCAAGGAGCGTCTATGAGGTATAGTGGCGTAATTGTTAAAGCTTTCGACGGTTCGCACAAGACAGTGATAGGTGAAATGGACTTTCCGGTGAAGATAGGTCCGAGTGATTTTCAAATTACTTTTCAAGCAATGAATATCCACCCGGCCTACAGTTGTCTCTTGGGAAGGCCATGGATCCACGAGGCAGGAGCTGTTACCTCCATGTTGCATCAGAAGCTCAAATTTGTGAAGAATGGCAAGCTTGTCATTGTTGGTGGGGAGAAGGCACTGTTGGTTAGCCACTTGTCATCTTTCTCTTATGTTGAAGTTGAGGATGAGGTTGGAACTCCGTTCTAAGCCTTATCTATTACTGCTGAAAAGAGAGTTGGGGCACCTATGTCCTCATTAAAAGATGCAAGGAAGATTGTTCAAGAAGGAACTATTGATCAGTGGGGACGAGTGGTAGAGGTCTCCAACAATAAGAATAGAACAGGTTTGGGTTTTCAGCAAGGGTTGTCAGCTACTAGATCAGATGATGTGCGACTTAGCTTTCGTAGTGGAGGGTTCATTCATGGTAATGAATAACACTTAGTTGTTGTACTAGAGGATGACGAAGAGGAAGACTGCACCAATTTTGTGACGCATGGCAAGGCTTGCAACAATTGGACTGTTATTGATATTCCTGTTATTATGCATCGATCTAAGTAATTGCTTTTATTTGTTTTCAAAAATACTTCTCCTATGCCTAAGGGAGAAGTGAACATTGTTGGGCATTTCAAATTGATCATTAATAAAGTTTAATTCTATTCATCCACATATATAATGTTTTGTATTTACTTTTTGTTTTATTCTGAAAATGGTAATCACAAAAAAAAACATAAATAAAACAATATAATTGTCCATCTGCATAATATTTGGTCACAAATTCACGTCTCTAAAATCAAAATATCAAATCATTATGCAAGTTGGTTTCTAACCCCATTGAATACAATGATCCTTCTCCTTCTCCAAATTTTGAATTCCCTGTGTTTGAGGCTGAGGAGGAAAGTGATGAAGAAGTAAGTGATGAACTGTCTCGTCTTCTTGAGCATGAAGGAAAATCCATTCAGCCATTCGAAGAACAGATTGAGTTAGTTAACTTGGGTTCCGAGGATGATGTGAAGGAAGTCAAGATTGGGGCTCGATTGTGTCCAGATGTTAAGAAGGGGTTGACTGGTCTTCTCCAAGAGTATTTAGACGTGTTTGCTTGGTCCTATCAAGACATGCCTAGTTTGGATTTTGAGATAGTGAAACATAGATTGTCGTTGTAGCCAGAATGCCCGTCAATCAAGCAGAAGTTGAGAAGAACACATCCTGATATGGAAGTGAAGATCAAAGAAGAAGTACAGAAGCAGATTGATGTCGGTTTCCTTGTGACCAATGAGTATCCATAATGGGTGGCCAATATTGTGCCTATGCCAAAGAAAGATGGAAAAGTCCGCATGTGTGTTGATTATAGAGATTTGAATAAAGCCAGTCCGAAAGATAATTTCCCTCTGCCACACATTGATATGTTGGTAGACAATACTGCTAAATTCAGAGTCTTTTCGTTTATGGACGGATTTTCCGGATATAATCAGATCAAGATGGCACCCGAAGATATGGATAAGACCACATTCATTATACCTTGGGGAACATTCTGTTATAGAGTGATGCCTTTCAGTTTGAAGAATGCTGGTGCAACTTACCAAAGAGCAATGACTACTCTTTTTCATGATATGATGCATAAAGAGATTGAAGTTTATGTTGATGATATGATTGCTAAATCCATTAATGAAGAGGAACATGTTTAGCATTTGTTGAAGATATTCTAGCATTTGAGGAAGTATAAACTCCGCTTGAATCCCAATAAGTGTACTTTTGGTGTTCGTTCTGGTAAGTTGTTGGGCTTTATTGTCAGCGAGAAGGGTATTGAAGTTGATCCCGCCAAGGTCAAAGCAATACAAGAGATGCATGCGCCAAAAACTGAGAAGCAAGTCAAAGGTTTTCTTGGTCGCTTGAATTATATCTCAAGATTAATTTCACAAATGACTGCCACATGTGCGCCTATATTCAAGCTTCTTCGGAAAGATCAGTCTTGTGATTGGACCGAAGATTTCTAGAAAGCTTTTGATAATATCAAGGAATATTTGCTTGAGCCTCTGATTGTGTCTCCACCTGTTGAAGGAAGACCATTGATCATGTATTTGACTGTGCTTGAAGAGAGTATGGGTTGTGTTCTTGGTCAGCAAGATGAGACTGGAAAGAAAGAATTTGGAATTTACTACCTCAGTAAGAAGTTCACCGATTGTGAGACTCGATATTCTATGCTTGAGAAGACTTGTTGCGCATTGGCTTAGGCTGCTAAGCGTATGCGTCAATATATTTTGAATCATACAACTTGGTTGATATCCAAAATGGATCTAATCAAGTATATATTTGAGAAGCCTACTTTAACTGGGAGGATTGCCCGTTGGCAGATGTTGTTATCAGAGTATGATATTGAATACCGATCTCAAAAAGCGATCAAAGGTAGTGTCTTGGCTGACCATTTGGCTCACCAACCAATTGAAAATACCAGTTAGTGCAGTATGATTTTCCTGACGAAGAGATCTTGTACTTGAAAATGAAGGATTGTTATGAACTATTGCTTGAAGAAGGGCCAGAGCCTGGTTCCCGTTGGAGCATGGTATTTGATGGAGCTGTTAATCAGTATGGTAATGGCATTGAGGCAGTGATTATTACTCCTCAAGGCACGTATTTTCTATTTATAGCTAGATTGACTTTCAAATGTACAAACAATATGGCAGAATATGAAGCTTGCATTATGGGGCTTGAAGAGGCCATTGATCTCAAAATCAAGAATTTAGATGTCTTTGGAGATTCAACTTTGGTGGTGAATCCGATCAAAGGTGAATGGGAGATGAATCAACCCGGTTTAATGCCGTATAGAGATTATGCGAGGAGGATTTCAACTTTCTTTACAAAGGTTGAGTTTCATCATATCCCTCGAGATGAAAACCGGATGGCAGATACTTTTGCAACGTTGGCATCAATGATTGTAGTCAAGTATTGGAATGAGGTTCCCAATTTGACTGTGCCTCTTAATAGGCCAGCTCATGTGTTTTCTGTTGAAGAGGTTAAAGATGAGAAGCCGTGGTATTACGACATCAAATGTTTACTCCAAAGTCAGATTTACCCGTCTGAGGCATCTTTGAAAGATAAGAAGACTTTGAGAAGATTAGCCGGCAATTTCTACCTGAATGGTGATGTATTGTATAAGAGAAACTTTGATATGGTTTTTCTCAGATGCGTGGATAGACACGAAGCAGACCTATTGATGACTAAAGTCCACGAAGGTTCCTTTGGTACTCATTCCAATGGACATGCAATGGCGAAGAATATGTTGCGAGCAGGCTACTATTGGCTGACAATGGAGTCTGACTACTGCAAGTTTGTGAAGAAATGCCACAAATGTCAAATATATGCGAATAAGATTCATATTCCTCCGACACTGTTGAACGTAATTTCCTCCCCATGGCCCTTCTCCATGTGGGTTGATATGATTGGCATGATTGAGCCCAAAGCTTCG
Source organism: Lathyrus oleraceus (assembly GCF_024323335.1). Classification (NCBI taxonomy): domain Eukaryota; kingdom Viridiplantae; phylum Streptophyta; class Magnoliopsida; order Fabales; family Fabaceae; genus Lathyrus; species Lathyrus oleraceus. Next base: position 435,289,228 of record NC_066585.1, on the reverse strand, counting down.
AATGGATATCGTTTCATTTTAGTGGCAATTGATCACTTCATAAAATGGGTTGAAGCGATATCGTATGCGAATGTAACCAAGCAAGTTGTTGTAAGGTTTATCAAGAATCATATTATATGCCGTTATGGTGTGCCAAGTAAGATCATTACTGATAATGGATCGAACTTGAATAACAATATGGTGGAAGCTCTTTGCAAATACTTCAAGATTTCACATCATAATTCTTCTCCCTACAGACCCAAGATGAATGGGACTGTTGAAGCTGCAAATAGGAACATCAAGAAGGTTGAGATCCCCTTCAACAGGGCAAACCCCTTTCTCTCTGGTATATGGTACGGAAGCAGTACTCCCTGTAGAGGTTGAGATCCCCTCATTGCATGTGCTCATGGAAGCCAAGTTGACTGAGGCTGAATGGTGTCAGACCAGGTTTGATCAACTGAATTTGATAGAAGAGAAGAGGTTAACTTCCATGTGTCATGGTCAGTTATATCAACAGAGAATGAAGAAAGCTTTTGATAAGAAGGCCAGACCTCGTGTATTCAAAGAAGGTGACCTTGTGCTCAAGAAGATATTATCTTTCAAGCTAGATTCTAGGGGCAAATGGACTCCTAATTATGAAGGCCCATATGTTGTTAAGAGAGCCTTTTCAAGCGGTGCTTTGATTCTTACAACTATGGATGGTGAAGAGTTCACTCGTCCTGTGAATGCAGATGCCGTCAAGAAATACTTTGCCTAAAAAGAAAAGAACAACTCGCTAAGTTGAAAACTCGAAAGGACGGCTTAGGCAAAAATGAGCGTCTCGGTGGATTGAAAACCTGAAAGGGTGATCCAGGAAAAAGTTAGAGACATAAAACAGAAAAGAATTATCCCGATAAATTGAGTACCCCATCTAGGGATTATGGCAAGTAACTGCATCCTACTGATCTTCAGATTTGAAGACTTTGTTGAATACAACGGTCGATGATGATCCATCATCCCCAATAGCGGCCAAGAGCACAATGGATATCATGAGTGGGTGGAAGGGTTAGTGGTCATTTGTATTCAATGTAACCCTTTTCCATGAAAATTACCATTTTCAACTTTGTAAAGATCTATGGAGTCTTGTCATTTACAGACTACCATTCTATTAAATAAAGTTGAGCTTTTATCCAATTGTTTCTACTCTTATTTATTTCAACCAAATACTTTTAAATTTTATTATGATCATTTTTGAAAATCAAAGTTTTAATCAAAACACGTTTTCTTAAATATATAAAAGCAGTAATTTTAAATAATCGATTTAATTTAAAAGGAATATCAACAATGGTTCGAAAGCAGTAAGCCCTAAATGTGGAGAAATATTGGTTCTCCCCAAGCAGTAGGCGCAATTTCTCTTTCATCCCCGACAATATTATTCAGCTCTCGATGTTCGTTGGTTTCTCCAGACGATTGACTGTTCGTTATTCCCCAATAAGGTAGCCAGCCGAGTTGGTTGATTAGCCCCCTGCGGAGTGTTTCTTCCCCAGCTGAGTTTATGATTATTCCCATATGAGTGTGGATATGTCGTTACGGCAATTTGTATGATTTTGGCAGAACGATGGTTTCCTCATCAGCCGCCATCGGATTTTCTCCCAGTCAGAGTTTCCTCCTGGTTCTTGAGCAGCTATCTGCGTTTGTTCCCCTACAGGGTTGTCTCCCATTTGATATGGCGTTGACCTAAAATTCCCCGCATAATCGATAACGGTTTTCCTCAATAGATCGCCACTTTCCCCGGCTAGGTTTGAGCCTCTGGGATGTTGATCTCTCTTTTCTCCAGCAGTTGTTTCCCTCTTTTGTGGATTGACTGAGAATTGTATCGATGATTCAATTCTGCGACACCCTTGTATCCTTTGTGATCATTTTTCAGCATAATCATCATATATACATATACATATACATATACATATACATATACATATAGATATACATACACACTCATATAATTTCATGGTTGCATCATCACATTTGTTGACTCATTCTTGTGATTCTTATTCTCTGTTATGGCGGTACCTTATCCCCATACAAGTTTAGTGTCTGTCCTCCCTCAATTGTAGAGTGTCATCCCCTTAAACAGAAAGACTTTAACCTTTATACTTTCCCCACTGAGTTATTTCCTCGTGGACGATTATTATTTCAGTTTCCTCCCTAGTTGATTATCTGGATGGAACCATTCCCCTTGAGTTATATCCTCATGAGGTTAAGTCTTGATTGACCGTTTCTCTCTAGATCTAACCTAGATAGATGCTTTGGGTCCCCTGAGAGTTTATTACCCAGTAACTTGTAATATTCCTCAGTTTGCAGCTTGTTACTTCTTTCCTAATACCCGACAAAAGTACCCCTGTTTTCTCCCCAGTGGAGTTCCCAGCGGACTGATTTTTATGTCTCCCTTAGAAGTATATCCTTGATATGTTCATCTTAACCGATGACAAATATTTTCTTCCCCTGTTTGAGTTTATCCTTGATATGTTCATCCTAACTGATGACGGATACTCTCATCTTTGGTATTCTACCTAGTAAAAAGGTAGTTGTAATCCCTATTTTGTTCCCCAGAGAGTTAATCCTTTATATGTTCATCCTAACCGATGACAAATTTCCTTCTCTTTGCGGTCTTCTGCCCAGTAACCAGTAGTTGTAAATCCTTCTTTTCTTTCCCCTTGCAGAGTTTATCCTTGATATGTTCACTTTAACCAGTGACAGATATTCTTTCCTTCGGTATTCTATCCAGTAACTGATAGATGTAGTTCCTATTTCTCTCCTCCTAGAGTATATCCTTGATATGTTTATCCTAACCGATGACGGATGTTCTCTTTGATGGTATTCTATCCAGCGTTCGATAGATGTAATTCCTACTTTTTGTTCAGTTGGTTTATCCTTGATATGTTCATCCTAACCGATGACGAATATCCTCCTTGGCATCCCCGGGTAAGTCTATCCTTGATATGTTCATCTTAACGGATGACGGATTTTCTTTCCTTTGAGTTTATCCTTGATATGTTCATCTTAACCGATGACAGATTTTTCTTTCCTTTGAGTCTATCCTTGATATGTCCACCTTAACCAGTGACGAATATTCTCATCTTTGGTCGTCTGCCTAGTAACTACTAATTGTAAATTCTATTTCTGCAGTTTTCCCTAGCAAGGTTATTCTTACCCAATAACCGGTAATGAATACTCCTTCCTGGTGGTTCCCAGCGAGTCATCCTTGATATGATCATCTTAGCCGATGACGGGTGTCCTCTTTGTCAGATCTTTATTATCTCCTTACCTAGTAACCGGTAGTGGATAATAAATTTATGCTCCTCCTGTGCTGAATTCTATTTCTTCCCCAGTTGAGTTGAGTGCACATTTCCTCAGTGAAATCGCTTTTCCTGCATGATTCAAGTACTTCAGTTTTATCCTGATTTACTCGTTTCCTTTGCAAGATGTTTTGTTTCCCCGACTGAAATTCCTCTGGTTCCCCAGCAGTTTTTAGGTCGTAGCCTGGCCGACGCATCATCCTTTTATCCCCTCAGAGTCTCTGTATCCCCGATGAGCTTTCCTTACAAAATGCATTGTGCTCCTGCGTACTTTCGGTCGCTCTGATTTCTTTTCCTTTGTGGCAACATTTCCCTACAGAGAATTTGCTTTTACTTCATATCATATGTATCATGAGGTCTATTAGGGACCAAAATTTATTCCTATATGTTGTTATTTAAGCCCATTCTACTGAGTCGATATGAAGATCTTAACCTTCGTCTCCTCAGTTAGAATGTCCTTAAATAGGGGCAGTTGTAAGACCCCAATTTTAACACTAAGATCCCTCATGCAATTTAATCATATGCATTAGCAATGAGATCATATCTTGGTCTCCTCCTTACCCCTCACTCATTGGGTTTGCATTGGGAGAGATCACCAAGCACCATGTGATTGTATCATACTTGTATATTATCATTTCACTAACCAAAATACCAAAAATATTTCTTTGTTATTTTCCTAACTCTTTTGTAGGAAGGGCATGATCACCATTGATCTATCAAGTTCAAATCTAGGGTTTGAGACCCTCATTGCTAATAGCACAACCAAGGAATGATCCACAATGTCTCCAAGCATCATATATGAGTCCCAATGATCTTTGCATGTTATTTTGATCAAATATTCTTCAAGAGTTTGGAGTTGGTTTGCCTTAGAAACCCTAGTTTGTATGGGTATCTTGAGTAACTTCTTCAACAAGCTTCCTCATCAATTGATCAAATTTCTCAAGGGGAACTTCAAAATTCATCATATTATGCATATATGATATACCATGAGCCTAAAAAGTCAAGAGAATTGCAAGTTAGCAAGTTGGTTGAGGGTGGTTGGCCAGATGGATTCATCTGATCAAAACTGGGTCTCCCTAGACCCTATCTCCTACAATTTTCATTATATGAAAATGATTCCAAGAGACAAGTTACTCTAAATGACATTACAAACAACTTTCATGTTTAGGTATAGAGATAAGTTTGCTTGGAAAGTCATTTTCCATGTTGAAACATTATAGGTCATTTTCTCTAAATCCTAATTTGAAAGTCAACTTCCCAAGGCCATAACTTGCTCAATTTTTATGAGATGAAAGACTTTCAAGTTGCACAATAAAATTCAAGATGTCTAATTAAATTTGTATGTTTAGAGTGAGAGCTAAATCAAATTTTATGAGCATGTGATATGAGGATACATTATAGGTCATTTTGGACCAATACCATTGAACAAGTGATTTTCCCAACTTCAAAAATGCATAACTCTTTCATTATAAACCCAAATGATGTCAAATTGGTGATCATTTTGAAGGTATTTGAAATATATACAATGTTTATGAAGGCATTTTTCTCATTTGGATCTCACATAAAAGTTTAGTAAGGTGGAACGTTGAAGTATATGACTTGACACTTAGAAACTTTTCCAAGATGTTGAAATTTCCAAACTTCCACCTCAAAATTCATCATGATACAAGTTCCAACTGGAAAAGTGTTCAATATAAGAGTTGTTCCTCTTGACCTAAGGTTTCCAAAAGAGTCCTAATTCATTCATTTTGGATCAAGTTTGCTAGGGCTGCGCATGGTCTTATTAGGCCTGCGTCAATTGGCAAAATCAAAACTTCAAATGATCATTTCATATTACCTTGCCAACCAAGCTTGATTCAGACCTCATTTCAGTTGGTTTTGGACCTTAGTGCATTGCTTCATGGGCCTGTACACGCCCATGCAAGCTTGAACATGACATTGCCAAATTTGGAAGAAATTGCAAGTGTGCAAATAACACTTGAATTTGCTATAAATAGAGACCCTCTGAGCTCATTTCAAAGGATCCTTGCGCGCCAGCTTTACCTCTACTCTTAAACCCTCACAATTCAAAGGAAAACCTGATAATTTTTACTTGAAAATTGAGTTTGAATCTCATTGTTTGGAGATTCAAAAACTCCAGGATCCAAAGCTTCTTACCATTCCTAATCCACTTCTGCAAGCTATTGGAGCAAGATCAAATAAGAATTGAAGCAAGAGAGATCAAGTTCTGCACATCATTGTAGGTATTTTCCAGATTTTTTCTTCTCTTCGATTCTCACTCAATTCTCATCAATTCTCTTGGATCTTTGGTTGTCTGAAGTCCTACCAATATAGGCAAGAAGATTGAGTTTCTTTGAGGTCAAATCGAAGCAACTCAGTTGACACACCTCAAAATTCAACTCCTAATATCTTTCTATATATTTGGAGTTAGTTAAAATTGAGGTCAGATTCGTGCTATACACCATTTTTTCTTTCAGATCATGTCCTCCTTTTTCATTTATGTCATGGTAATGATTGGACCAGTCCGGCCAAGGTCGCTTGAGAAGACGACCGACACTTTGCTCCGGCAATGATGTGGCGTGGTCCTGTACTGTTGATCAAGTTTAAAATGTTTTAATCACAAGCGTTGGTTTGGATGACCAGTTGTGTGGCTTGCTGACTACGTTCCATCATGGAACGCGCGTTTGTGTCCACTTGATCTGTCACCTCAATTAATGAGGGAGATCAATTTGTCCAGGTTTTTTTGTATTTACTGATTTTCATTTTATTCCTTTGATTTTCATTAATTCATATTAATTTTAATATTGATCCAAAAAATATGAGAGTTTCACCAAAAAAATTTAAATAAAATCCTCTTTCATATTTTGAATTAAAATTATTTTTTGTATCATTATTAATATTTTTCATGATTTAATTGATTTTGTGATTATTTTTAATTGTTTAAAAGTACTTTTAAGTTTCCAAAAATTCTATAAAAAATTCTCCAAGGTCCTTTGACCTTGTTTGACCTATGATAAATCTCATGACCATTTCTTTAGTGTTTTGATGAGGTTTTAGGAAATTGACCAACCATATTTAATTTAATGCATTATTTTTAGTATTTTTTAAATTGAATAAATGCCAAATAATTGTGTTGAGCCATTTTGATTGACTTTGGAAGTTTGACCTGTGTTGTTGGGCCTTGGTCAAGGTTGATTTGACTTTGCTAGGTTAAGATCATTGGATTTAGGGGATTGATGGAATGTACATTCCATCTCCCAAAATGAATGAATGATCTTAATTTGGTAAAAGTCCTCCTTTGTCCAATTTGAGTTTGATCTATCTTTCCTCCCTCTTAACCTCATTCCCCTTCTTTATGCATTCATGTCATGGACCTATGATATCTCTACATCCTAAGGCTAGTTGATTGTAAAATCAACATAAGTATGGGTGAGATTAGGCCACCATTTTTGCATATTCTTTTTGTGTGTGGTATGTTACATGAGCATAGTCCATTATACTATGTCTCTAACATGCATTAACACAAAAATTCTATTACTCGACCTCAAATAGTTGTGACTTCTACATAAGTCCAATTATGATTGCTTAACATAGCGTTAAATTTTGACACAAAAAGGCATAACATTCTAGTTAGTTAGATCGTAAGTCTCCCCTCATTCATGGTATTTTGTGGAAACTTGGCCTTTTTTCCTTCCTTTGGAAAATGTCTTGGTTCAAGGATCCATGCTTGTGATAAGTGGGTTGAGTGTTCTCCAAAGAATGACTTAAAAAAAACCAAAAGCAATATTAACTTCTAACTCATTAACAACTAACATTTAATTTCAAGACATTTACTTTAATGCGCTTTATTTTTTAAGCCTTATTCATTTGCCATTATTCATACCATTCTAATTGTTTATGTTAATGTCATTTTTACTTTGTCCACTTGGACCATACTTGTGTGATATATTTTGTTTGTGTATATTGTGTTTGGTTGTTTGGTCTTTGACCATTAACGTACATAATAAGAACAAAAACCCTAAAAAACATCTTGTGTGGACTGTTGGTTTGATCTGAGACAATTGGATTTAGAATTTAGGCAACACTCCCTATGCAAAGGACTTGGACAATGCCAACTTTCATGTAACAGAGTGCTTATAATTTGAAACTTCCTCTGATACATCATTGAAGATCCATTTGAGTTCATCTGCAACATGATCATTGTGAAGCTGTTATTTTGAACCTGTGACTTGTGGCATTGAGGAATTCATCTGTTACCTGGGAAAATTTGAAGAAGATCATGGAGTTGCTAAACTTGGATGTGGCTATCTTTATTTGATGCCTTGCTCTTCAAGTTGATATATTGTGCATTGTTTGTTGCTTGATTCTAATGTCCAAGGGAATTTGGGTTTCTATATGACACACTTGTCTATTGGATTGCAACCCATTGGTCAGATCTTTTTCAACTCTCAACTTTTAAATTTGTGCTTAGGATTAGTCCCTTCATCTCCTTCCCATTTCTTTAATTTCAAAATCTCTCCCTCTTGTTTTTAAAATCTTCTTTGCTTGTGCTTGTTTTTTTTTCCTAAACTTAGACCCTTTGCAAATTAGAAACTTTGGCATTATGCCATTGCATTTTCAAACTTTTTTTCTTAAATCAAACTTATAAATAGACTTAACTATACTTGACTTAAAAATTTCCAAAGCCAAAAATAACTATCTCATTCAAACATTTTTAGGCCTCTGTGCCTTTCAAACTTAATTTTTTTGTTAAAAAGCAATACATCCACTTTGAAATTTATACCATGAACTACGAGGTTTTGATTCCTCATTTTTATGTTGGTACGTAGGCACAAGTCCAAAGGTCTTGTCCAACACAAAAATATAATGAATGAATTCTTTTGTCATCCCCCCATTCTATTTTCTTGTAAACATCATTTGTACAAAATACATATGCACACAAAAAAGGTCTCCCTAAAAGTACCTAGGACACTTTGGGTGCTAACACCTTCCCTTTGTGTAACCAACCCCCTTACCTGTAATCTTTGACATTTTATTAGTTTTGATTTGAAAACTTCTTATTTTTGGGTTTTGTTCGTACTTTTCCCTTTTCCCTTGGAAACAATAAAAGCGCGATGGCGACTCTTGTTATTTGATGTCTAGCTTATCCATAGATTGATGATCATGAGTTTACCGCTACAGAATGATACCTCAATCGTATCTTAAGATTCTCCAAGGATGCTAGACAAAATAAAAGCTTATGAGAGAGGTCCAAGTCCAAGTCTATTATATTTTATTTATTATTTTTATTTATTTATTTATTTATTTTGTATAATTTTTTTATTTTTTTCATTTTTTTTTCGTTTTTTTTTTCTTTTTTTTCATTTTTTTTTTCATTTTTTTCTTTTTAAGTTTCTTGGATCTAATTCTGATAGACATGATGAAATGCAATATGAAATGCTAAATGAATGCATGAATGAGGAGGGCAAATTTTGGGGTGTTACAGCTGCCTCTATTCAATCATCAGCTAACCCGAGTAGGATGAAAGCGAACAGCTTATCAGACAAACGGGGTGAGCTGTGATTGAATACCAAAGACAGACCGAAAATTTGCGCTCCGAGAACACCACAAAACGCGGAAATACACCGCGCTGTTTATTTTTCTTCCGATCCTCTGGCTGGATCTGAATCAGTCTTCTGGCTTAATCTGGAGTTTCGATCCTCTGGCTGAACCTATACTCAATTTAGTCCTCTGGTTGGATATTAATTTTGATCCTCGGGCTGGATACGATTTTGATCTTCTGGCTAGATCTTCTTCGATCTTCTGGCTAGATCTCCTTCGTTTCGATTCTCTGGCTGAATCTATTTCCTTTGATTCTCTGGATGAATCTACTTCGATCTTCTGGCTAGATCTGAATTGTTTCGATTCTCTGACTGAATCTATTTCCGGTCTTCGGGCTAGACCTGACTTCGATCTTCTGGCTAGATCTTCTTCGATCTTCTGGCTAGATCTCCTTTGTTTCGATTCTCTGGCTGAATCTATTTTCTTTGATTCTTTGGCTGAATCTACTTCGATCTTCTGGCTAGATCTGGATTGTTTTGATGATAAATTCCCATCATTAGGATCCCGCATCTGAGGCATGCGCTGGTTGACCCTCTTTTGAAATCTACACCCAACCTTCATATTAGATATGCAACTTCGAGAATATTCCACTTTTGGGCTTCGTACATATTCTTCGGGCTAGAACATGTTGTAACGACTCCTCAATTAGACTTGGGCTTGCTGGGGAAATAAAGCTTGTAGGCGACTTCACTGGGGAATCTTCAAATTGAGCCTTAGGCTGGCTTACTGGAACACGATTCTCAGGCTGAATCTTCGAAATGACCCTCAGGCTGGATCACTGGAATACGATTCTCAGGCTGAATCTTCAAAATGAACCTCAGGCCGGATCACTGGAAAATGATTCTCAGGCTGAATCTTCGAAATGACCCTCAGGATGGATCACTAGAAAACGATTCTCAGGCTGAATCTTCGAAATGACCCTCAGGCTGGATCACTGGAAAATGATTCTCAGGCTGAATCTTCGAAATGACCCTCAGGCTGGATCACTGGAACACGATTCTCAGGCTGAATCTTCAAAATGACCCTCAGGTTGGATCACTCACGCTTGATCCTCTGGCTGGATCTCATGACCTTGGTTGTAAAGTAATTCTTCAGTCTGCTTGGAAGAACCTGTTTATCAGCTTATGTGTATGCTTGATATGATATGCATGCAAATGCAAATGTTATGTATGGTGTAAAAAGAAATCTGCTTAGGGAAGCAAACTCCGGTAGGGAACAAATCGCTGTATCAATCCTTGAATGCTCTGTGGGGAATGATCCGTCTGTCGGGACCAATGAGCCACCAAAAATAAATTGGCTTCTTGAAAAGTTGACCTTGCGGGGGGAGTATTAACTATGGAAATTTTGTTCGGCGAGGCTCTGTGGGGAAAACACTTCCTTGGGAAATGTCGTAGGAAATGACCTTTGCTGGGGATATGAACTTGCTAATCGCCCTCAAGCTGGGGATTAACAAATCTGTTAAAAATAATCTACTGGGGAATGAGATGAACACTGGGAACACCACCCTCTCATCTGTTGGTTATGCAACCACTTCGCCGTTGCTAGGAAGATACAGTCTGACACTGTCAACTCCGCTGGGGATATATAGTCTGGATACTGTCAACTCTGCTGGGGAACATGCTCTGCTGAGGAGAGACTTTGTCAACCGCTTGGGGATGAGGATTCATGACTTGGCATCCGGTTCCTGTGACCTGCAACCAAAAATACACGTATGCCTCGGGGGAATTACTCGGTTTGAATTCACCGTCCGGGATTAAGCACATTCAAAGCAATTTTAAATGTTTTCCTGTGCAAATCATCTGCAAAAGCCACCATTATGTTCATATGCAATATGTTTTATCAAAAATTCGGACATTTTTGCAAACAAACTGATAAATGAAAAATAAAGAGGCTCTTTAACTGAATTATTCGACTCTTACTGGGGAGAAAATTTGTGCCAGGAATAGGCGAGGGTATCAGGAAGCTGATCCCTGAAAAGAGGTGATCGCTATAAAAAGAGAACTATCCTAGTGGCAATGGGGATACGGGGTCCCACCGAGTTTCGACTCTGCTATGGCTCGTATGTCCTCAAGACGCTCTTCTCATCTTTCTTTCTGAAGTGGATGATTAGTCGATCTTTAACCTTCGAAGATTTCCGGATTGAATGAAACGGTGATATAACACTGATGAACTCAGATCACAGTCATTCGCTTATTCCCTAACTTTTGCCTGGATCGCCCCCTTTTCGTGTTTTCAATCCACCGGGATACCCATTTTTGCCTGAGCCGCCCTTTTGGGTTTTCGACTCACCGGGTGTACTCCTTTTTTATATCCCTAATTTTTGCCCGAACCTCTTTATTCTTTTTTTTTTGGTTCGTCGGGATGCCCTTTTTTTGCCTGGACTATTCTTTTTATCGTCCAGCGGGTCTATTTTATGCGAAGTATTTTTTTTTAATTGCGTCTGAGTTAATAGGGGACGGGAATCCTTCGCCATCCATGTTTGTTAGCATCAAAGCTCCGCCATAAAAAATCCTTTTAACCACGTACGGACCCTTATAGTTCGGTGTCCATTTGCCCCTGTGATCTGTGTTGGGAGGAAGAAATCTTTTGAGTACCAATTCACCGACTTGATACCCCCGAGGGCGCACTTTCTGACCAAATGCTTTCTTCATTCGTCTCTGACCGAGATACGTCAATTCTGGGTACGTAGTTCCAGCATAGCACCATTTCCCGTTGGTTTGATTGATGACCAAAGCTGAATCCCCGTATACATCCAGGGTTTTAATCTGTATATTGACGGCTTCCTCAAGTCTTAGGATACAAGCTTCGTATTCGGCTTCATTGTTGGTGCAGGGAAAACTTATTCTGGCACCAAATGGCATATGAACCCCCTTCCGGTGTGATCAACACTATACCAATTCCGCGACCATTGACGTGGACCGCCCCATCAAACATCATAACCCATTTGGATTCAGGTTCAGGCCCCTCCTCCGGGAGTGGTTCCTCTCAATCTTTCGATTTGAGAAACATGATGTCCTCATCAGGTAAGTCAAACCTCATAGGTTCGTAATCATCAATCGGTTGCTCTGCAAGATAGTCTGACAAGACACTTCCCTTGATGACTTTTTGTGAAGTGTATTGGATGTCATACTCTGTCAGTATCATTTGTCACCTAGTAACCTTTCCGGTAAGTACTGGCTTTTCAAAAATATACTTGACTGGATCCATTTTTGATATCAATAGAGTCGTGTGAGTCAACATATACTGTCTTAGTCGGCGAGCAACCCATGCCAAAACGCGGCAAGTTTTCTCGAGCAATGAGTATCTTTGTTCACAGTCGGTAAACTTTTGCTAAGGTAGTATATTGCATGCTCTTTTCGACCTGACTCGTCATGCTGACCGAGCACACAACCCATTGACCTTTCTAACACAGTCAAGTACATGATCAACGGTCTTTCCTCTCGGCCTGTAGACTTTCCCCGATCTTGATCTCTTTCTTGTCGTCTGCGGTACCGATGTTGACGGTCTCAATCACCTCCTAATAAGGTGTAATAGCTCGGTCCTCCTGTTTCAACAATCTGGCTAACCCTTCAGGCAATTCACAATCTTCCTCAACCCCTTCTTCGGCTTAATAGATAGGATTGTCGAAGTCATACTTGGCCATAACAGTGTCGTTAGTAGTGAGACCCGGGTGGTCAGCTCCGCATGATGGAGGATCATGCTTTACCTTAGAATGAGAGATTTTTTTTTGGAAAGAAAGAAAAAACGAAAAAAGAAATATTGCCATTTTTTTTTGTAAAAGTAGAAAAAAACTGAAAGAAAGAGAACACAAAATTGTTTGCAAAAGCTGTCCTTTATTGATGATAAAAATAATTGCGAAATGTAACTAAATGGATTGCCCTACAAATGAGCCGTTACACCTTGGGAAAAGTGTAATACTTTATTATGCATGTAATAAAGGAAAACAATAAAAATCACTCTTTCAGTAGAGTAACCCGGACGGTTTTTTCAGACGACTAATTGTCGAGCTTTTCTCCCGGGACACACAGGCGAATCCAGCTATCTAAGTCACAGTCGCTGTCAGCCTTGTCTTCATCTGCAGCATTGACGATGTGGGGAGAAACCAAACCCCCACTGGAGAGAGTACCGGTTTCATTCTTCTGAGATCCCAGAGCATACCCCAATCCAAACTTGTCTTCTTTGATGACTGGCTCCACAAATTTGCCCCAGCCTTGGGCATTACCAACTTTAACCACTTCGACAGCTTGCTTGTATGAAGAGATAGAAGTCCCGACCTTCTCAAACTCAGGTGAAAAGACAGCTTCGGGCGCGACCTCATTGATGTTTATGGCTTCGAAGCCCTGACACAGCATCTCGTGCATCTCGCCGTCCATCTCTACATACTTAAATGTAGACAGGTGGCTAACAAAAATATCCTCTTCACCACAGACACTGACGACCTGACCTTCTAGTTCATATTTGAGCTTCTGGTGGAGGGTAGAAGTAACAGCACCGACAACATGAATCCAAGGCCGACCTAGCAGACAGTTGTAGGCAGGCTGGATATCCATCACATAAAAGGTGCTCTTGAACACCTGCGGTCCAATCTTAATTGGCAACTCAACTTCGCCAAAGACAGCTCTCTTAGAGCCATCAAAAGCCCTCACAACTAAGTTACTTGGCCTCAGGATGGTGTCATCGCAATCCAACTTCGTTAAGGCTTTCTTTGGAAGAACATTCAGAGAAGAGCCTGTATCAACCAAAACATGGGAAAGCATCACCCCTTTGCACTCCATTGTGATATGCAAGGCTTTGTTGTGATTCCTGCCCTCAGATGTCAGGTCATTATCGGTGAAACCTAGCCCCCGGCTAGCGTTTACATTGGAAACTACCGACTCCAGCTGGTTAACAGTTATCTCTGGTGGAACATAGGCCATATTCAGTACTTTCAACAAGGCTGCTCTGTGCGCCTCAGAGCACAACAATAGTGAGAGAATGGAGATCTTTGAGGGTGTCTGATTTAGCTGGTCGACTACCTTGTAGTCACTTTTCTTGATAATCCTCATAAACTCATCCACTTCCTTCTCAAATGCAGTCTTAGGAGGATCTTCCTCAGTAGTAACCTCTTCGGCGGCCATCTGTTTCCCTTTAGCCTTGGCAGCTGCCTCGGCTTCAGTATTCGCGCGTAATGTTGATGGTCCACTACGAGTGAAGCCACCAACCCCTCCAACATTGTCTACAACGGAGCTACCAATGTCAATGTCTTCTTCGTTAACTTTCTGCCCCTGGCAGTAGATATCAGCCCCATAGTGCCACAGGATAGCACTATATTTCTCATACGGAACGGGTCCTGGTATTGTTATGGTGATCGGACCAACCAAAGTTGGTTGAGGGTTGTCAGAGTAAATTGCAACTGGTGTTGAACTGTCGATGTTCACCGCTGCTGGTTCTGTACTTTCTGGGAAATATATTGTTGTCGGAGCGAGTCTCTCGGGAACATATATTTCTTCAGGAGTGAAATAAAACGTCACCGTCGATACATCATTCTTCACTGGACGGGCCTGATCGAACTGAAGACAACCTTCATCTATCAGTTGCTGAATACCCCTTCTCAAGCTGTCACATCCGTTTTCGGCAGCTTGACAATTTCTGCATTCTTCCCCACAGCCCGGGAAAATCTGTCCTTTCAGAAGTCGGTCTTTAACCACCGATAGCGAAGTCTTCACCTTAGTCACATCAGAAACCAAATTCAAAGTTTCCCCACTATCAACAGCATTAATCCTCTGCCCGCCGTGAGCCGGCATCGGGTTCTGGATAACATTAGGCACCGGAGCAAAATTGATAGCCTGGGCATCTCTCAAATCTTGTACCTTTAACTGGAGAGCCTTGCAATTATCTGTAGTATGGCCAGGTGCGTTGGAGTGAAAAGCACATCTGGCGTTGACATCATAACCTCTAGGCAAATTATTGGGATCGATTGGTGGGGCCAGAGTTCTCAATGTAACCAGATTCATGTCAATCAGCTTGGGAAGTAATACTGAATAAGGCATTGGGATTGGCTCGATGACCCGGTCCGTCTGCCTTGGACGTTGTTGATAGTGTGTCTGCTGACCCGGATTACCTCCTTGTTGTTGATTGTTGTACCTGGGTTGTTGTTGCGGATGATATTGCGGTTGAGGAACAGGTGTTGGAATAGTGACTGCGGCCACTTGATCTTGATAATAATTAGGGCGTCCTCTACCCCTGCCTCTGCCGGCATACACAACGCTTGCCTCGCCTTCTTTTCTTCGCTGACCGTTACCAGCAAACGGTCTCTTGGGACCTGATGAGTTGGAAGCACTATTGTCTTGAATTCGGCCCATCTTCAACAGACTCTCGATTCTTTCTCCAGCAATTACTATCTCTGCAAAGCTGATTGACAGGCAAGCAGCCAATCTCTCAATATAATTGCCTTGAAGAGTGTTCATGAACATGTCCGCCATCTCCCTTTCAGACATAGGGGGTTGGACGGACGTAGCAATTTGTCTCCAACGCTAAGCATACTCTCTAAAGGTTTCCTTGGCAGTCTGAGACATACCTTGCAACAAGGTCCGATTTGGAGCCATGTCCAAGTTGTATTGATATTGCTTGACAAAAGCCTCTGCCAAGTCTTTCCAGCTCTTGATGGTAGTACGAGACAAATGAGAATACCATTCACGAGAAGCTCCAGTTAGACTGTCTTCAAAATAGTACATCCACAACTTTTCATCTTCCGTGTGAGCTCCCAACCTTCCCAGATAAGATTGGAGATGGGTGCGTGGGCAAGAAGCCCCATTGTATTTCTCAAAAGTAGGGGGTTTGAACTTGTGAGGAATCCTTACTCCCTGAACCAGACCAAGATTTGTGACATCAAAGCCTAAGGAATTTTGAGACTCCAAAGATTTGAGCTTCTCAGCAAGCTCATCCATACGGCGAGTGGTCTCGAGGGCCTCGTCGTGCAAAGAAAATTGATCATACTGATAATCTTTAGTAACGGGGCGCCCGTTAATCCGAATTCCTTGATTCACATTGCACCTTCCGCCAATACCATTTCCAACATTCCCTGTGTTGCCAACATTACCCGGGTTTCCATCAGCATTTGCGTTACCCGCGTTACCAGTGTTCACAGGGTTATCAGCGTTCCCAGGGTTACCAGGGTTTCCCTCAGCATTTGGTATCTCCACCTCCGGATCGGGTCTCGGTTGCTCAACCAATTCCCTCAGCTTTTCCTGGCCTTCTGCCATACCAGTCATCAATGTCATGAACTGATCCATCCTTTCACGCATATCAGCCAGCTCTTTCTGTAATTGGTCCATCGCTAGCTGTGGACGATTTTCCTTTGTCGGGTACCTGTGGACTCGCTTGGGACCAATAACTGCCTGATACAGGGAACAAACATTAGACACTGCGGTGACACCTGCAAAACAGACAAGGGTTAATATGCATGGTATGCGATGCACTGCTTGTTCAGTTTTAAGGCACCCCCGTTTTGAAAGAGAATACCTGGCAAATGAATAAGCATGAGATGTTGGATGCAAATATGCAGATGATGTTATGCAATGCAAAGGCATGTCAATCAGAATTGATGGATCCGCTTGAACATATGTCAGGTTGCACTGCCTGGAGAGAAATTCACTGAGGAATATAATACAAGACCAAAACTCTGCTCCAGAAAACCGGGTTGGTTGGAGGTTAAGGTTTCCTGAATTTAGCCCGCCCCTCACTGGTAGGTTCTAAGAACAGAAGTTCGTCAGCTTCAGCCCTTCAGTCGCGAATAATACGTTTACCACTGAAGGTTTGGTATTATTACGGGACAAAAGACCTCCATTGACTCCCCTCAACAGGACATCCTAATAGCAAGTTCCCAGTCTTGGGATCCTCGGATTGAGCAGCGAGAATGCACCCACCAGAGCTAACATAATCACGTCTCGGAGGAGAGGCCTCGACTGAGTTCTCGGGAAATGGTCACCAGAGTCGACGATTTCTAGAGGAACATCCTGCCGTTACGGAACACCCGTAAGACATAATATATCCAGAAGAAACCTCGTCTGGGTGTGGTTCTTCACGAACGACTTAACGTAGCAACACGCCACGCAAGCCTCATGATTATCCACTCTAAAACCTGTGTGTACACTCAAGCCTGGGTAATGGGCTTATCTCTCATAGAACACCCCATCCCAACAAACAAACAAACAGATCCAACAGATACAACAGATGCATGCAAGCAGGTAAGCAAATAAATGTACAAAAGCATGAACACCCAATAAACAAGAAATCACACAAGCTAGGAGGGACTCGCTTAGGGAAGATGGACCAGCAAGAGGTCAACTTCTTTCAATCCCCAGCAGAGTCGCCAGCTGTCGTAACCTGAAAAAATACAGTGCGCAAAAAAACAACCGGCGAAAGAAAATGACAGAAGAGTCGCCACCGTGCGTTATTCATCCCAAAGGAGGGAAAGGAAATGCTCGAAGTAAACCTGAAAAAGGAAAGGACAAGACGAGGTCTCGCAACCAAATCTTGGGTTCGGGAGTCGGTTATGCAAAGGGAAGGTATTAACACCCCTACGCATCCGTAGTACTCTATGGGATCCACTTTTGTAGTTCTTGTCTAAAGGGTGTGAGTTTATCTAATGTGTTATTTACTAAAAAAAGGGGTTTAAATGAAAATGACTCACGCGGATGTCGCATCCACTGCATACGTATCTCATCTGAATATGAGAATCAGAGTCTTCGTAGCTCGGCTACCTAGGGGTTAAGGGTAATTGTGCTCGCTAAGACATCGCGTCTTATGCCTACGTATCTCATCTGGCCTGAGAATCAGAGCAAAACGTAGTTCGGCTAACTATGCGGTTATGGATTGGGTTTTGGACGAACGACGTCACTACGCAATCTACCGGATGCTCGACCTTTGGAGACTTACTCGCCTGTAGTAGAAGGAGTTAACGTGTTGCTTTGGGTTTTAGGGTTTGGGATGCTCAAGGGCAAAAAGGCAGTCCTTGACGAAGGAACCGCGCTACCTGCAGGGATACGAACACATACAAAACAAACATGTATAAAGTAAATGTGCCAACAAGGGGCTCAGAAGTAAATAAACAAAAGAAAACAAATGCCTCCTATCGAGGTCTTCCAGCTAAGAAAGCGATAAAATGCGGAAAAGAGGTAAAAGTACCACACGGATAAAGATCCGAAGTAACAGCAATTAAAGGAGTAAGAAACCCAGGGATCTCCCAAGCTGATGCCATCAAAGAAAGGTGAGTCAGTACAGGTAATCGGAATGAACCTCCAGGGGGTATCCCACAAATAAAGTGGGAAAACCACGCAAACCATCTCTGCAAGAGTCTGTGAGCCCTCACAAAAACTCAACAAAAGGGTTAGTGAAACACGATAAGCATTTTTTTCATGGATAACAGTATGGTTTCAGAAACCTCAAACCCTGTGGCATACATTTCAGAAATAATCTGATTAAACATTCAAGGCATAGGTTTCACCCATTCATGCATAATTAAACCCGTGGGCAAAAACATAATGAAATTCATCCATCATACCTCATACATTCAGATGATCCAAATTAAGAGCATAAAATCATGGGAATGAGGCAAACCTGATGGGAGAGACCGGTTGAAATCAAATGGCACGGCTGGGTTTGCAAGGCAATGTTAGGGTTTGCGTGAGATGAAAGTGTGTGAGTCAGATTGATTTTTTCAGAGCTGCCTGGGGGTTGCTCTGAGTTCTCTGTCAGGTTTCTCTCCAGGTTTTGTCAAGGGTTTTGTTTCAAGGAAACCTCAGAGTATTTTGCTTCTCTTCCTTTTTATGTCTGATCTCCCTCTTTTATAACCTGATTTTCATGGCTTTGTGGGCTCAAATGAGAGAGGTCCAAGTCCAAGTCTATTTTATTTTATTTATTATTTTTATTTATTTATTTTGTAATTTTTTTTTTCGTTTTTTTTTGTTTTTTTAAAGTTTCTTGGCTCTAATTCTGATTGACATGATGAAATGCAATATGAAATGCTAAATAAATGCATGAATGAGGAGGGAAAATTTTGGGGTGTTACACCTCTTCTTGGAGGTCTTTGGGTACAAAAGTAAACACACAAAAACGTTGCCTCTTATCGAGGTCTTCCAGCTAAGAAAGCAGTAAAATACGGGAAAAGATGTAAAAGGGGTCGAGAGATCTACCACACGGATAAAGATCCGAAGTAACAACAACTCAAGAAATAAGAAACCCAAAGATCTCTCAAGCTAGCACCATCAAAGAAAGCAAGTCAGCAAAGCAATCAGAATAAATCTCCAAACGGTATCCCACAAATAAAGTGGAATACCAAGCAAGCTATCTCTTCAAGAGTCATGTGAGCCCTCACAAAAAAACTCAACAAACAGGTTAGAGAAACAAGATGGAGTGCAATCAAGAGTTGCACCAAGCAGAGAATCACATGAATCATGCCATTAAAGTTCACAAAAAGCTCACAAAAAGCAACCAAGGGTAGGAGGCCTAAACCTCTTGTCAAACAAATGCATCAAAAGGGTATCAGAACTCAAAGTCAGGGGTAAGGATCCACACATCAAGGCATGACATACATGCTAAAACATGTGCCCACATGCAAAACCTAACGATGCCCACTCTTCCGAATTCACCCATAATACCTCATACATTCAGAAATTTCAGGTTGAAAGTATAAAGTAGTGGAAATAGGGCATACCTGATTGGGGAGGATTGATCGAAATTGAATTGCACCGTTGGCTTTGCAGAACAATCTTAGGGTTTATATGAGAGGGAATTGGTTCTTTGCAGATGAGTTTCCTTCAGTCTCTGGAGGTTGCTCTGAATTAGTTAGAATCTCTCTAGCGTTTTTCCACTGAATTTTTTTAGAATTTATAACTTGATTTTCGTGGCTTTGTGGGCTTAAAATGAGAGAGGTCCAAGTCCAAGATTTTTCTGTTATATTTTTTTTTTCGTTTTTTTTAAAACGCGTGGGCTTCGCCTAGCGAGCATGACAGTTCAGGAAATTCCTCTGAGCGCAGGTGATTCTGGTGGCTTTTCTTGGGACTCGCTAGGCGACCCATTCTGCTCGCCTAGCGAGCATGACAGCTCATGAACAAACTTTTGCTCCTTCAAGATAAACGTTTTGAATGATGAATAGACCCTATTTGAACATGTTGGAAGTAACTCAAGTCATTCCCTGGCCATTTCATCTTCAGTTGACTAGAGGTCGAACCTCAATTCAGATGAACTTTGCTGAAATGCAATATGAAATGTTAAATGACCTAAAAATGAATGCATGAATGAGGAGGGCAAATTTGAGGTGCTACAGCTGCCCCTATTTGAAATTCTAGTTATCAGACTTTGGATGTCACACTGGTTATTATGACATCCAATTCTGCACAGACAGGGATTATGCAGAACTTAATAGTAAGTGCAGTAAATAACACCAGTAATTGTTCACCCAGTTCAGTCCAACATGACCTACATCTGGGGGCTACCAAGCCAGGGAGGAAATCCACTATTAGTAGTATCAATTCAAAGCTAAACTCACCCGTTTACAACTTATCACTTAATCCCTACCCAATGCAATTTCAATCTTAACCTAAGATCAGAGTTCCTACTCACTCCCCCTCAATCACCTCAGTGATATTAAAGACACTTTGAAGTCACACTTCAAAAACAACTCTTGATTATGCTTCACAGCTTAAATCAAGATACACAGCACTCACGCTTAAAAGCTTTGAGTGACACAACACTTACAACTCAATGAACACCCTATGCCAAAGCAATCATCTACTTGATAATGGCTTGGCTTACAAGATACGTCTAATACAAGACTCACAAAATACAGCAATGAAGTATGATGGACACACTGACTCTTCACGCTTCAAAATCCCCGAGACTGAATGAAGGAATGCCTTCCTTTTTATATTGCAGCACCTGGGCTTTTGCACCTGTATTTTCCTGAATTTTAGGTCACACAAGTTCCCTCAAATTCAACATTTAGGTTGCTAACAAATAGGCTATTTGTTAGGTTCATTGAATGTAGCTTGGTTGTTGATTTCCTGGATTTTCTCTCAGTTGTTGAATCCCTAAAGAATAGCCTGAGAAAAAGCTGAAACAGAAAACTGAACAACCTACAAATTAGCATATGCTGTCAGGCACGAATGTTACGACATTCAGCTTGACATCAAGGTCCATATGCTGAGTCTGTTTTTCCAGAAAACAGACTGTACAAATTTGCTGACCTGTACATGATCAAAATGACCATACTACAGTAACAGCTTACATTAATAAATGTCAAAGTGTCCAACTTAACATTTACACAATTGGCCTTAAGTTAGTTCTGTTATTCTCTTGAAGAACAAACTAAGTAATATGCTGAAGTATAGCAGAACACCACTCTGCCTAATCTTCAGTAGCTGCTGTCAATGATGAATGTCACAACATCTAGTTTGACATTCAGTCAGTAGGCCTTATGCCAGGTCTGGTTCTTCCTTGATAACCAGACTGCAAATGAATACTAAGTTCTAACAGAACTTCTGTTCCTTAGTATCTGTTGACAGGAATGAATGTCACAGCATTCAATAGTCCTGTGTTAGCTAGTCCTGCAGTAACTACAAAGTAGTCACACTTACATGTCATGACATCAGTCAAGACATTAGTGTTTTACCATATAATGCAGCCAATTAAACACCTACAAACTCCCCCTTTGGCAAATTTTTGGCTAAAACACTTTGATCCCCATAACAGAGTTCATGGCAGCGGAATACTACTAGCTAATACACTCAGAGTGGCAGCACACTCACACACATGGAAGTTAAACAAAAACTTTGCATAGCAGCACACACATATTAGAAGTTGCACCTAAACTTCAACATCAGCTGCAGGGGGGGAATCTTCAGATCTGTCATGAGAGTCTGTTGTAGAGACCCACTCTGTTTGTCAGGGGTGTTGGTGGTTATTACTCCCCCTTTTTGTCACAAATGTTGCCAAAGCCAACAACATAGCCAGAGCACAATGACAGAGTTCCAGACTTGGTTTTACTTCACAGTTTCAACCAAGTTAACATCCACTTGATCTTGCTTCACAGCTTCGATCAAGTGATCACCCACTTTTTCTTTACAGTAGGTACCACCATATCAGATGCCATGATTTTGTTTCTGACATCCAGAACCACTCCTGCATGAACAGCATCCTTGAACTCCTGCAGGTACAGAGGTCTTCTCTCTGTAGGGTGTCTCCTAACCCTCTTGTATCCACCCTTGTTGCAAGCAGCATAGCTATGATCTGTTGACCATTCATAGCCTAGTACAAATTGGTTAATAGGCAGATATATTAAACAATTTATCCCAAACATCAGTGGTTGCTATAAGGTCTCAGAGAGACATATTCCCAGTTTGCTCCTTAAGTTTTCAAACTGAGTAGCATCCAGAGCCTTTGTAAATATGTCAGCCAGTTGAAGATCCGTGGCTACATGTTCCAAAGTGATCACCTTGTCTTCCACCAGTTCTCTGATGAAGTGGTGCCTAATGTCAATATGTTTGGTCCTGCTATGTTGGATGGGATTCTTGGAGATGTTGATGGCACTGAGATTGTCACAGAACAATGTCATGACATTTTGAGTGACATTGTACTCAGTGAGCATTTGTTTCATCCAAACCAGTTGGGAGCAACTGCTTCCAGCAGCTATGTATTCAGCCTCTGCAGTGGACAGAGAGACACAGTTCTGCTTCTTGCTGAACCACGATATGAGGTTTTCTCCTAAGAAGAAACATCCACCTGATGTGCTTTTTCTGTCATCAGCACTTCCAGCCCAATCAGCATCACAGTACCCAGATAGGACAGGCTTAGACCCATGTGAATACAGCATCCCATAGTCACACGTCCCATTGATGTACTTGAGAATCCTTTTGACTTGATTCAAGTGGCTCACCTTGGGCTCTGCTTGGTATCTGGCACACACTCCAACTGCATAGGAGATGTCAGGTCTACTTGCAGTTAGATACAGCAGACTACCTATCATGCTTTTGTACAGGCATTGATCAACACTAGGCCCTCCATCATCTTTGGTTAGCTTCAGATGAGTAGGAGCTGGAGTCCTCTTGTGCCTGGCATGATCCATACCAAACTTCTTAACTATGTTCTTGGCATACTTGCTTTGGGAGAGAAACATAGAGTCCTCCATTTGGTTTACTTGCATTCCAAGGAAATAGGTCAGTTCTCCCACTAGACTCATTTCAAACTCAGATTGCATCTGGTGAACAAATTTTTTAACCATTTGTTCTGACATTCCACCAAAGACTATATCATCAACATAGATTTGAGCTATCATGATTTTGCCTTCTTCATCCTTCACAAACAAGGTTTTATCTATGCCACCCTTTCTGTATCCATTAGAGGTCAGAAATTCAGTTAGCCTTTCATACCAAGTTCTGGGTGCTTGCTTCAACCCATACAAGGCTTTCTTCAACTTGTATACATGCTCAGGTTGGTTAGGATCACAGAACCCTTTGGGTTGTTCCACATAGACTTCTTCATTCAGGTAGCCATTCAAGAATGCACTCTTCACATCCATTTGGAATAGTTTAAACTTCAGGATGCATGCTACCCCCAACAGCAATCTGATGGACTCAAGTCTAGCCACAGGAGCAAATGTCTCATCAAAGTCTACTCCTTCAACTTGAGTGTATCCTTGAGCTACTAGTCTTGCTTTATTTCTAGTAATTACTCCTTTCTCATCAGATTTGTTTTTGTAGATCCACTTGGTACCAATGATGTTGGACCCTTCAGGTCTTGGAACCAGCTCCCATACTTCATGCCTTGTGAACTGCTCGAGTTCCTCTTGCATGGCAATGATCCAGTATTCATCAGTCAGGGCTTCTTTCACATTCTTTGGTTCAACCTTGGAAACAAAGCAGGAATTTGAGTTTATTCCTCTTGACCTGGTAGTTACACCACTGGTGGGATCCCCTATGATAAGATCCTTAGGGTGGTCTTTCTGAATTCTGATAGATGGCACTTTGGTGGGTGCTTCTACTTCACATTCAGGAGGAGGTTCCTGTACTTCTTCAGGCTTGACTGGACTGTCAGTTGGACTATCAAGGAATGTTTCAACATCCTCCATGACATCGGTTCCTTCCTCTTTATCATCCACAATGACATTTATGGACTCCATCAGGACATTGGTCCTGTAGTTGAACACTCTATAGGCTCTGCTGTTAGTGGAGTATCCCAGAAATACGCCTTCATCACTTTTGGGATCTAGCTTCCTTCTCTGTTCACGATCTGTGAGAATGTAGCATTTACTTCCAAAAATATGAAAGTACTTCACAGTGGGTTTTCTACCCTTCCATATTTCATACAGAGTGGAGGAGGTTCCTTTTCTCAAGGTGACTCTGTTGTGAACATAGCACGCGGTATTCATTGCTTCAGCCCAAAAGTGCATAGGGAGTTTCTTTGCATGAATCATTGCTCTGGCAGATTCTTGAATAGTTCTATTTTTTCTTTCAACTATTCCATTCTGCTGAGGAGTTATAGGGGAGGAGAACTCATGGCTTATTCCTTCAGATGAGCAAAACTCATCAAACTTGGAATTCTTGAATTCAGTACCATGATCACTTCTAATCCGGACCACACAACTGTCCTTTTCCCTTTGAAGTCTTATGCACAGATCTTTGAAGACATCAAATGTATCTGACTTCTCTCTGATGAAGCTTATCCACGTGTATCTGGAATGGTCATCAACCACCACGTAGGCATACTTCTTCCCACCAAGACTTTCAACCTGCATAGGTCCCATTAGGTCCATGTGCAACAGTTCCAGAACTCTGGAGGTTGTGGAATGTCCCAGCTTTGGGTGTGACATCTTGGTTTGCTTGCCCACTTGGCATTCTCCACAGACTCTTCCTTCATCAATCAGAAGCTTTGGCATTCCTCTGACTGCTTCCTTGGATATGATCTTCTTCATTCCCCGTAAGTGGAGATGTCCAAGTCTTCTATGCCACAGCTTCACCTCCTGTTCTTCCTTGGCTGAGGAGCATGTTGTGGAAAAGTTAGAGAGATCAGGTTCCCACAGGTAGCAGTTGTCTTTGGACCTGGTTCCTCTCATAACTTCCTGATTGTCACCATTTGTCACAATGCACAGCTCCTTAGTAAACTGAACATGAAAACCTTGATCACACAGCTGACTTATGCTGATGAGGTTTGCAGTTAGTCCTCTTACTAACAGCACATTGTTCAGTTTTGGCACTCCAGGACAGTCCAGTTTGCCCACACCTCTGATTTTTCCTTTGGCACCATCACCAAAAGTCACATAGCTGGTGGTGTGAGGTTGAATGTCTACCAGTAGATTTTCATACCAGTCATATGTCTTGAGCATCCACTGTCAAAGTACCAGTCTTCTCTGGAAGAAGCCCTTAGGGCAGTGTGTGCTATCCTAGCATACCATTGTCGCTTCTTAATGGGAACACATCGCTTACGTGTTTTATGCTTAGGTCTGACATGTGAGGCTCTGTTAGGGAAGCCATGAATCCAGTAGCAGAAGGCTTTTATATGTCCAAGCCTGCCACAGTGGTGACACCTCCAATTCTGGTATATTCTCTTCTGATGATCATTCATCCTAGCTCCTCGATGTTGAGACATTGGCTTTGACATCTGCTTGAACTTCTGAACTCTAGCCTTTGGGCGTTTGTGTTCAGCTCTTTTTCCAAATCCTAGCCCAGATTTGGTTCCAGACTGCTGTCCCACCTTTAGAATTTCTTCCAAGGTGTCAGTTCCCTTATTCATCATTCTGATGGATTTGGTCATCTGGTTCAGCTTGGAGGTCAGCAGGGCTATCTCATCATTTAGCCCCTCTATGGTAGACATTTGCTTCTGTCTCTCATCTTCCAGTTCCTTGATGAGTTTCTTCTGCTTTTCTCCTTGTGCACGCACTTCAGCACTGGTGGTACACAGCTTCTTATATGCTGCAGCAAGTTCATCAAATGTCAGCTCATCTGCACTTGTGTCATCTTCAGAGACACACACACTGGTTAGTGCAGTGACATGTTTGGCAGATTCTCCTTCAGATTCACTTTCAGAATCTCCTTCATACCATGTGATAGCTAGCCCCTTATTTTGCAATTTGAGGTAAGTAGGGCATTCAGCTCTGACGTGTCCATACCCTTCACAGCCATGACACTGGATTCCCTTCCCATGGTTGAACTTCTCCTCAGAAGTTGATCTTTTCTTAATGTCAGTCGGGATGTTCTTGACATTAGGTCTCCCTCTTTGATCAATCTTCTTCATGAACTTGTTGAATTGCCTCCCAAGCATGGCTAAGGCTTCTGATATACTTTCATCACCTCCTGTATATCCTTCTTCTGACTCCTCTTCAGCATTTGATATAAAGGCTATGCTTTTCTTCTTCTCAGCATACTCACCTAAGCCCATTTCAAAGGTTTGGAGAGAACCAATGAGCTCATCTACCTTCATATTGCTGATGTCCTGAGCCTCCTCTATGGCAGTGACCTTCATAGCAAACCTCTTAGGCAAGGACCTGAGAATCTTTCTTACAAGTTTCTCTTCAGTCATTTTCTCACCTAGTCCACCAGAGGTGTTTGCAATTTCAAGAATATTCATGTGAAAGTCATGAATAGTCTCCTCCTCTTTCATCCTCAGATTTTCAAACTTGGTTGTCAACATCTGAAGTTTGGACATCTTCACCTTGGAAGTACCTTCATGAGTTACCTTGAGGGTATCCCAAACTTCCTTAGCTAGTTCACAATGGTGCACCAGCCTGAAGATGTTCTTAGTGATTCCATTGAACAGTGCATTCAAGGCTTTGGAGTTTCCAAGAGCTAATGCCTCTTGTTCCTTGTCCCAATCTTCTTCAGGAATCTGCACACTGACTCCATCTTCACCAGTCCTCGTTGGATGTTCCCATCCCTTGTTGACAGCTCTCCAGACTTTGCTGTCTAGAGACCTTAAGAAGGCTATCATGCGAGGCTTCCAGTCATCATAATTAGATCCATCCAACATGGGTGGTCTGTTTGAGTGTCCTAAATCCTTGTCCATGGTACTAGAAAGTAACTTCCCTAGATCTCACCCAGAACTTCACAGGCAGGGTGCCTGCTCTGATGCCAATTGAAATTCTAGTTATCAGACTTTGGATGTCACACTGGTTGTTATGACATCCAATTCTGCACAGACAGGGATTATGCAGAACTTAATAGTAAGTGCAGTAAATAACACAAGTAATTGTTCACCCAGTTCAGTCCAACATGACCTACATCTGGGGGCTACCAAGCCAGGGAGGAAATCCACTATTAGTAGTATCAATTCAAAGCTAAACTCACCCGTTTACAACTTATCACTTAATCCCTACCCAATGCAATTTCAATCTTAACCTAAGATTAGAGTTCCTACTCACTCCCCCTCAATCACCTCAGTGATATTAAAGACACTTTGAAGTCACACTTCAAAAACAACTCTTGATTATGCTTCACAGCTTAAATCAAGATACACAGCACTCACGCTTAAAAGCTTTGAGTGACACAACACTTACAACTCAATGAACACCCTATGCCAAAGCAATCATCTACTTGATAATGGCTTGGCTTACAAGATACGTCTAATACAAGACTCACAAAATACAGCAGTGAAGTATGATGGACACACTGACTTTTCACGCTTCAAAATCCCCGAGACTGAATGAAGGAATGCCTTCCTTTTTATATTGCAGCACCTGGGCTTTTGCACCTGTATTTTCCTGAATTTTAGGTCACACAAGTTCCCTCAAATTCAACATTTAGGTTGCTAACAAATAGGCTATTTGTTAGGTTCATTGAATGTAGCTTGGTTGTTGATTTCCTGGATTTTCTCTCAGTTGTTGAATCCCTAAAGAATAGCCTGAGAAAAAGCTGAAACAGAAAACTGAACAACCTACAAATTAGCATATGCTGTCAGGCACGAATGTTACGACATTCAGCTTGACATCAAGGTCCATATGCTGAGTCTGTTTTTCCAGAAAACAGACTGTACAAATTTGCTGACCTGTACATGATCAAAATGACCATACTACAGTAACAGCTTACATTAATAAATGTCAAAGTGTCCAACTTAACATTTACACAATTGGCCTTAAGTTAGTTCTGTTATTCTCTTGAAGAACAAACTAAGTAATATGCTGAAGTATAGCAGAACACCACTCTGCCTAATCTTCAGTAGCTGCTGTCAATGATGAATGTCACAACATCTAGTTTGACATTCAGTCAGTAGGCCTTATGCCAGGTCTGGTTCTTCCTTGATAACCAGACTGCAAATGAATACTAAGTTCTAACAGAACTTCTGTTCCTTAGTATCTGTTGACAGGAATGAATGTCACAGCATTCAATAGTCCTGTGTTAGCTAGTCCTGCAGTAACTACAAAGTAGTCACACTTACATGTCATGACATCAGTCAAGACATTAGTGTTTTACCATATAATGCAGCCAATTAAACACCTACACTATTCAATCAACTGTGAACCTGAACGGATGAAAGCAGCAGCTATCAGACTTTCAAGGTAAACAGGGATTGAATACCAAAAGAACCAGAGAATTTGCACTCTGTAGGTGACGAAGCAAGGAAAGCGAGGCCATTTACCGATGGCGGCTTCAAAATAAAACTGATATTTACCGATATCAAGGAAAGCGAGGCCATTTACCGATGGCGGCTTCAAAACAAATTTGATATTTACCGATATCAAGGAAAGCGAGGCCATTTACCGATGGCGGCTTCAAAAGCAAATTGATATTTACCGATATCAAGGAAAGCGAGGCCATTTACCGATGGCGGCTTCACTGGGGAGGAACAAGATGTTTACAAGTGAAACAAGACCAGACATTTACCGATGACTGGGAAGGAACTCGATGTTTTACCGACATCGAACAATGATGTTTATAAGTGAGACAAGGCCAGACATTTATGGATGACTAGGAAGGAACTCGATGTTTACCGACATCGAACAATAATGTTTACCGACACCGAACAATGATGTTTACCGACACCAAACAATGATGTTTACCGACACCAAAGAAAGAATACGCTTATGAAACGAAACCATTTACCGATGGCGAAAATGAAACACTCGATATTTACGGATAGCGAATCTTCTAGGGAATCTTAAACGAAAAAACCAATTACCGATGGTTAACAAGCGGCTGATGTTTACCGACATCGAACAATGATGTTTACCGACACCAAAGAAAGGAAAGGACACACACGGGTGTTGACAGAACGATTTTTTTTATAGACACCATGAGAGGCATGCCATTTACTGATGGCCAACGATTGGAATTCGACGTTTACCGACATCGAAAGATGATGTTTACCGACATCAAAGAAAAGCACAAACATTACGGGGATCAATACGACACTTACCGGTATCGCAAGGATGACATCTACATATGTCAAAATAGGGCAGACACTTACCGGTGACTAAATCTGAAGAGAATCAAGCTTTCCTTTCACGGACTGGTGGGAAAATAAATCTCACGGGGATTATCGATTATGAATGTTGCCAAGAGCAACTGCTGCAAATGTGCTACACTGATGTTGAAAAATGATTCGTCTCTTCCGGAGATATGATCCAATCTGGTTTAATACATGTTTGCATATGTTTGAGTTTTCTATGGCGTAATGCTCCACACTGAATGGAAATGCTACGCGATTTGAGAATGCGAATGCAAATGATGATTACTACATGCAAGATGCAAAGGGAGGAAAACTCCTGCTGGGAAAGAAAATGATCACTTTACTGAGCAAACAATTTCTGATACGATCTTCCAACACTGTAGGGATATACAACAATTCTGCTAAGGATAACATTCTCGGAACGGTGGAGAAACCAACTCAACTGGGGAGTCACTTGTTGGGAAAACACCAACCTCTCGACCATGCTGGGGAAACAAATTCCAAACTCGACTTAGACGACCCAACTTCTTACACGACTGGACAGTGTTGAAACGACAGGGTCTTCCTTCGAACAAACTTTGGCTCATCTGCTTTAGCCATCAATCAAAGATAGTAACCTACAAAACGGCAGGACATACATGCCCCAGGGGATCGTATGGACAAAATATACTCAAGTGTACTCAACATTCAAAATGATTTTCAGATGTTTTATCTTTCCGCACGTCGTTGTCTAGCCTTCATGTTTTTAGATGCAATGTTTATCAAAAATTCGGACATTTTTTTGTAAACAAAACAGTAAAAGTAAAAAACAAGAGAGCAATTTGACTGAATAACGACTTTTATTGATTGAAAATGGCCTATAAAGGCAAATACATCAAGAAGCAATTCCTAGGAAGAGGTAATTGCGCCAAAAGAGAAAATAAACTATCCTATTGGCAATGTGAACACGGCATTCCACTATTTTCCAATTCTGTTATGACTCATAGATCTTCACTTTCCCCCAAGTTCTTCGCTTTCTGAGAAGAGTGATTTGACCGATCATATCCTTCTAGATGGTAGACACTGAAACACGATGAAGTACAGATAACTCAGACTGTAGTCTTCGCTTTAATCCCTCTTTTACCTGGACCGCCTTTTCAGGTTTTCAATCCACCGGGATACCCATTGTTGCCTAAGCCGCCTTTCCAGGTTTTCGACTTACCGGGTGTATATATTATTATTTTTTTCTTTATCCCTAACTTTTGCCCGAACCTTTTTCTTTTCTTTTTCTCTTGGTTCGCCGGGATGCCCTTTTTTGCCTGGACTTTCTTTTTTTGTTCAGCGGGTCAGTTTATGCGAAGTATTTTTTGACTACATCTGAATTCACAGGGGACGGAAAATCTTCACCATCCATAGTTGTAAGCATCAAGGCTCCACCAGAAAAGACCTTTTTAACAACATATGGACCTTCATAATTCGGAGTCCACTTGCCCCTGTTATCTGTACCGGGAGGAAGGATCCTTTTCAAAACTAAGTCACCTATCTGATAGCTTCGAGGATGCACTTTCTGATCAAAGGCCTTCTTCATCCTTCTCTGATATAGTTGTCCATGGCACACAGCTGCTAATCGCTTTTCCTCAATTAAATTTAACTCATCAAACCTGGTTTGAACCCACTCAGCCTCGTCAAGTTTTACATCCATCATCACCCTCAAAGAAGGGATTTCAACTTCTACTGGCAAGACTGCCTCCATGCCATACACAAGTGAAAACGGAGTTGCCCCGGTTGACGTACACACTGAGGTACGATACTCATGCAAAGTGAAAGGAAACATCTCATGCCAATCCTTATACGTCACAACCATCTTTTGCACAATCTTCTTAATGTTCTTATTTGCCGCCTCTACAGCACCATTCATCTTTGGTCTGTAAGGAGAAGAATTGTGGTGTTCGATCTTAAAGTCTTTGCAAAGCTCTTTCATCATCTTGTTATTGAGATTCGAACCATTATCAGTGATGATTCTCTCAGGAACCCCATAACGACAGATAATTTCTTTCTTAATGAATCAAGCAACCACTTGTTTGGTAACATTGGCATAGGAAGTTGCTTCCACCCACTTGGTAAAGTAATCAATCGCGACTAGGATGAAGCGGTGTCCATTAGAAGCAGTAGGTTCAATCTTTCCAATCATATCGATGCCCCACATCGCGAATGGCCAAGGAGAATTCATAATATTCAGAGGGTTTGGTGGTACATGCACTTTATCTGCATAGATCTGACATTTGTGGCACTTCCGAGTGTATTTGAAACAATCAGATTCCATGGTTATCCAGTAATAACCGGCTCTTAACAACTTCTTGGCCATTGCATAACCACCAGCATGGGTACCGAAAGATCCCTCGTGTACTTCCTGCATTAACATGTCTGCTTCGTGTCTAACCACGCATCTGAGCAGAACCATGTCAAAGTTTCTCTTGTACAACACATCATCCTTGTTCAAGTAAAAGCTTCCAGCTAGCCTTCTCAGTGTCTTCTTGTCATTCTTTGACGCTCCTTCAGGATACGCTTGGCTTTTGAGGAAATTCTTAATATCATAAAACCACAGCTTCTCATCAATAGCAGACTCGGCTGCAAACACATACGCAGGCCTCTCGAGTCGATTCACAGCAACGTGTGGCATATGATTCTGCCAATGAACTTTAATCATGGAAGACGGTGTGGCTAAGGCATCAGCCATTTGATTTTCATCTCGGGGTACATGATACAACTTTACTGTCTAAAAGAAAGTCAGGATCCTTCTGGTGTAATCTCTATAAGGAATCAAATGCGGCTGATGAGTATTCCAGTCCCCATTGACTTGGTTAATCACTAGAGCAGAATCTCCATAAATGTCCATAGTTTTGATCCTTAGATCGATGGCTTCCTCGATCCCCATGATTCAGGCCTCGTACTCAGCTTCATTATTGGTTACTTCAAAAGTCAATCTGGCGGAAAAAGGTATGTGTGCACCTTTAGGATTAATGAGTACTGCCCCAACACCATTTCCATTCACATTTACTGCCCCATCAAACATCAATGTCCACTTGTCATCGGGATCCGGTCCTTCCTCGACAAGAGGCTCTTCACAATCTTTCATCTTTAAGTACATGATATCTTCATCGGGGAATTCAAACATCATCGGCTGATAGTCATCAATTGGTTGCTCGGCAAGGTAATCAGACAGAATACTACCCTTAATGGCCTTTTGCGACATGTACTGGATATCATACTCTGTCAAAATCATCTGCCAACGAGCCACTCGTCTGGTAAGAGCCGGCTTTTCAAAGATATACTTTATTGGGTCCATCTTAGAAATCAACAAGGTAGTATGGTTCAACATATATTGTCTTAGTCGGCGAGCAGGCCATGCCAAAGCGCAACAAGTTTTCTCGAGTAGCGAATATCTTGTTTCACAGTCGGTAAACTTTTTGCTAAGGTAGTATATTGCATGCTCTTTTCGACCAGACTCGTCATGCTGTCCCAATACACACTCCATCGAATTCTCTGTTACTAAAAGGTACATTATCAGGGGCCTCCCAGGAACTGGAGGTATAAGAATTGGAGGTTTCTGCAAATATTCTTTTATCTTATCAAAAGCTTTTTGAAAATCATCGTTCCACCTGATTGCTTGATCTTTTCTTAGCAATTTAAATATCGGTTCGCACATAGCTGTTAGGTGAGATATGAATCGTGCAATGTAGTTCAGCCTCCCTAAAAACCCACGCACCTGCTTTTTCGTTCTTGGTTCAGGCATTTCTTGAATAGCTTTCACTTTCGCTGGATCAACCTCAATCCCTTTCTCGCTGACAATGAAACCTAACAGCTTTCCAGATCTCACTCCAAACGTACACTTGTTTGGATTCAGCCTCAGTTTGAACTTTCTCAATCTTTCGAACAACTCTTGCAAGTTTACCAAGTGCTCCTCTTCTGTCTGAGACTTCGCAATCATATCATCCACGTACACTTCAATTTCTTTGTGCATCATGTCATGAAAGAGAGTCGTCATAGCTCTTTGGTAGGTAGCACCGGCGTTCTTCAACCCAAATGGCATTACCTTATAACAGAACGTGCCCCAAGGTGTAATGAATGTCGTCTTTTCCATGTCTTCTGGTGCCATCTTGATCTGATTATAGCCAGAAAATCCATCCATGAAAGAGAAAACCGAGGACTGAGCAGTGTTATCGACCAATACATCAATGTGAGGTAATGGGAAGTCATCTTTCAGACTGACTCGGTTTAAATCGCGGTAATCGACACACATCCAGACTTTACCATCCTCCTTCGGCACGGGTACGATGTTGGCCACCCAAGGGGGATAATTGGTAACTTCTAGAAAACCTGCATCCAACTGTTTCTGAACCTCCTCTTTGATCTTGACAGCCATATCAGGACTAGTTCTGCGAAGCTTCTGCTTTACCGCACGACAATCTTCTCTGAGAGGTAGCCTGTGCACCACAATATCTGTATCCAAACTAGGCATATCTTGATATGACCATGCGAATACATCCACATATTCTTGCAGCATTTCAATCAGCCCTCTCTTGACCTTTTCCTCTAAAGCAGCCCCTATCTTGATCTCTTTCTTTGCGTCCTCAGTACCAAGGTTAATGACTTCCAACTCTTCCTGATGAGGTTGAATGACCCTTTCCTCCTATTTCAATAGTCTGGCCAATTCTTTGGGGAATTCACAATCTTCTTCACTCTCCTCTTCGGCTTGGTAAATGGGATTATCGAAGTCATACTGAGCCATAACAGAACTATTTTTAATGGAATCTGCAAGATCAGTTTCTGTCTGAAGAGTAACTTGGACTATTTCTTCAGCAGTCCAGTTGTTGATCTTCTCCCCTGGAGCACACGGGTGCACCCAATTATCCATATCACAATCACTGTCACCATCTTCATTGTCTGTTGCAAAGACATCCCCGTGATTCATCAATCCAGCACTAGTGAAAGTACACGGCCCTTTCTGGTTCTGGACATCCTGCTCTGATGATTGAAAAGGCTGATAACCAATGCCAAACATGTCTTCTTTTACGGGTACATCAATCACCTTGCCCCAGCCTTCCGCGTTACCTGAATGAATGACCTCCAGAGCTTGTTTATAGGACGCAATCGAGGTACCTGGTTTCTTCTGTTCAACAAAAGCCACCTTCTCAATACTGACAGTCTCAAAAGATTGACATAGAGTTTCATGAATTTTGCCATCCATCTCCACATATTTGAAGGAGGATAAATGGCTCACAAAGATGTCCTCTTCGCCACACACGGTCACAACTTGACCATCCCACACATATTTTAGCTTTTGGTGGAGACTCGAAGAAACTGCTCCGGCTCCATGTATCCAGGGATGCCCCAACAGACAACTATATGCTGGTTGAATATCCATCACATAGAAGACAATATTAAACACTTCCGGGCCGATCTTCACGAGCAACGTGACTTCACCACAAACTGATCGCTTGGATCCATCAAAAGCACGGACAACGAGGTCACTTGGTGTGAGAACAACCCCTTCGACATCAAGCTTACTTAGAGCCTTTTTGGGCAGCACATTCAAGGAAGAACCGGTATCAACCAAAACATGCGACAAAACCGTGCCTTTGCATTCCATCGTGATATGCAGAGATCTATTGTGATTGCGACCCTCAGGTGTCAAGTCTAGATCCGTGAATCCCAAACCATGTCTCGTGTTAACATTTGCAATAACACCTTCGAGCTGGTTAACAGAAATCTCTTGGGGCACAAAATCCATATTCAACAATTTCAACAGGGCGTTACGATGTGCTTCGGAACACATTAACAGAGAGAGAATAGAGATTTTTGTCGGTGTCTGGTTCAACTGATCCAAGATCTTGTAATCACTCTTCTTGATAATTCTCATAAATTCCTCCACGTCCTTCTCAAAAGAACCCTCGGGCACTTCCTTTCGCACTGGTTCTTCTTCAACCACAACTTGTTTTCCTTTTGTTCTAGCAAGAGCCTCAGCATTGTTATCCTTCGGAACCTGTGGTGCAAACAAACGACCACTTCTCGTAAATCCTCCGGGTCCTCCCACATTACCCACAACCGAACCAACTGTTACTGGAGTCTTATTTACTGATCTGGTCTGATTCTCAGGTCTTCTATTTCTGCAAGAAGCATTGTCATATTGCCACGGAATTGCTCTATTATTCTCATAAAGTCTTCCACTAGAAGCAGCAACGGTGGTAGGGGTACTGATAGTTACTGGAGCATTAATCACGGGAACACCAACAGTCACCGGAGCGGATATGGTCACGGGCGCCGCTATGACGGTGTAAAGTAAATGGTAACAGTCGATACCTCTTCACGTTCTTTCACTACTCGATCAAACTGTAAACAACCTTCATTCATCAATTCCTGGATACCTTCTTTCAATTTCACACAGCCGTTTTCATGATTACCACAATCTGAACAATTCTTGTCACATCCCAGGAATACTCCCCCTTTAAGCAGACGTTCCTTCACCACAAACAACGAAGTCTGAACATCGTTAACATTGACTACCAAGTTCAAATTTTCCCCATCTTCCACATTATTTACTCTGGGCCCTCCATGCTGAGGCATATGATTATTCATCACATTCGGAGTAGGAGCGAAGTTAATCGTCTTGGCATCGATCAAGTCTTGGACTTTATGGTGAAAAGCCCGACAATTCTCGATGTGATGCCCTGGCGCACCAGAATGAAAATCACAACAGACATTGACATCATAACCAGCGAGAATCCTTGTTAATGGAGCCATAGTGCGAAGTTCAACAAACTTTAACCTGAGCAATTCAGGGAGTAATTCAGCATAAGTCATTGGCAACGGATCAAAACGACGATCTGGCATTCTTTGTCTTGGTTGGAATTGGCGTTGTTGTTGTTGTTGTTGTTGTGGTTGTTCTCTCTGTTGTTGTTGAGGTTGGGTTGCTGGAATAGTCACAGCAGCAACTTGACGGTATTGTTGTCCTCTGTTTCCATTTCTCTGACTATATATAGCATTTGTCTCACCCTCTCTCCTTCTGGGTGCCCCTGAAAATGGTTTCTTAGCACTTGAAGAACTTGAAGAACCAGGGTCTTGGATTTTTCCCGCTTTGATAAGACTTTCAGTTCTTTCTTCGCAAATCACAACATCCGAAAAACTACCAAACGGGCAACTTCCCATACGATCCATGAATACACCTTGCAGGGTTCCAATGAACATATCAGTCAATTCTCTCTCCAACATCGGAGTTTGTACTCTCGCAGCTAGTTCACGCCACCTCTGGGCGTATTCCTTGAAACTCTCACCAGTCTTTTGAAACAAACTCTGCAACTGGGTTCTGCTCGGAGCCATGTCCATGTTATGCTTGTACTGCCTCAGAAAAGCTTCACCTAACTTGTAACACCCTTCTAAAATACCCCAATAATAAATTAATTCGACAAAATATAAATCAGAGTAGATATGCAATTTAAGGGTGTCACACTTGACACTTCACACCATTCACCAAAATAGTTTGTCATGCTCATTTAATAATCAAAATAAAATATTGCACAATTCGCAGCGGATAGAGATCTAATCAATCATGCAAACCATGTAATCACATTACATGTAAAACTGTTCAACAACCACAATTGAAAACAAAGTAAACATCCCGTCCCGATGTTACATCTACCAGAGCATGACCCACTAAGGAACTACACTAGACTCCAGCACTAACTTCTACTCAATCACTGCTCGTTACCTGAAACATAGTTGTAAGGGTGAGTTCCTCAATCGATATAATAAGCATTATAAAATATCATGTAATGCTAAGTAATTTAACACATTTCATCACCCAAATTAGATCACACATTCAGCAACGGCAACATCCACTCAAAATCATAATCATACTCAACCCAACACAAAACACACGTATAATATTGGAATACATCCATTCATATTATACGCCATACATATATTATGCAATAAGACTCCATGCATGCGGTACCGACTATTCGTGAACATATAGTTCAACCTCACCGATCAAATCCAGATACGGCTACCAAGCTCACTAGTCCCACTCATTTGAGACCTAGTGACTCACATCACTAATTCCTCACCATGGGAATTAGCTACCACCCCAAGGGCTATGCTATGCACGCTAAATCACCTAGCATGCAAACATCAACAACAATCCACAATAACTCACTCACTAATTCCTCACCATGGGAATTAGCTACCACCATAAAGGCCATACTATACACGCTAAATCACCTAGCATGCAACCATGAACAACAATCCAAAATGGACATATGCTCACACTCTAAGCCATAAACAGTCCATCCACAATTGCATACATAATAGATATATTCACAGCATTATGCATACCACCACACATCATCAGCATATTTATCACATAATCATATCATGTCATGCCAAAATAATAAACCACAGTATTAGCACACTCTACTAATACCTATACTGCTCAAAACAACGGGAAATGATCCCTACTATATCCTACACCAATATAGGCCAATCATCAAATATGTTCACAATATTTAAATATCAATTTTTCACTTTTCCAACAGTGTTATCCGGTTAACGCCCTGGGTTAACCGGTTAACGCAACACAGAACACGCTTCCTGACACATTTTAACAGTGTTAACCGGTTAACGCAACACAGAACACGCTTCCTGACACATTTTAACAGTGTTAACCGGTTAACGCCCTGGGTTAACCGGTTAACGCAAGACAGACAACAATTTTTCATAATTCATAACAGTGTTAACCGGTTAACACCCTGGGTTAACCGGTTAACGCAGAACAGAAATTAATTCTTTTAATTATCATAACAGTGTTAACCGGTTAACACCCTGGGTTAACCGGTTAACGCAAGACAGAAAGCTGTTCCTGCGCTAACACGAACAGAATGCAGAATTACCCGCATTTTCCGCCGTCGGAGGACTTCCGGACCTCCGATTTCGATTCCGTAAACGGCTACACGTCCAGAAAATCACAACTCATCCAAATATAGATTCAATCACAGTTTTTAACATAACCTATTCATCACAATTCAAGGTATTTCTCAAACCTAATTAGAGTCAATCAATGGCTTATTACTACCCATCACATGTTAATCCATAATACCCATTAAACGACGATAAACCCCCCTTACCTGAGTTAATCCGGCAAATCCTTTAGCTTCAAGCTTTTCCCTTCTTCAACCCTTGTTCTCTTGCTCTTCCTCTTTGCCCTTTTCTCACTTTCTGTCGCTTCTCTGGTTTTCACGTGAAAAAACCCTTTTTACCAAATGGGACTCTTTATATATATTCCAACTTATTATTCCAATAATAATAATTCCAAATAATATTCCAATAATAATCCAATTATTTAATTAAATTAATAAATATACTATTAACTTAATTTAAATAATTATCATATTTTATCGGTGTGTTACAACTCTCCCCCACTAAAAGAGTTTTCGTCCTCGAAAACATACCTCAAGCGAATAACTCCGGATAAGACTCCTTCATCTGACTCTCAAGTTCCCAAGTCACATTGCCACCTGCTGGTCCTCCCCAAGCTACCTTTACCAAAGCAATCTCTTTACCCCGCAACTGCTTCAACTCTCGATCCTCTATCCTCATAGGTGATGTTTCAACAGTCAGGTTATCTCTCACCTGTACATCATCTACTTGGACCACATGCGACGGATCAGGAATGTACCTCCTCAACTGAGACACATGAAAAACCTCATGCAAATTCGCAAGTGACGGCGGTAAAGCGATACGATAGGCTACCTCCCCTATCCTCTCCAAAATCTGATAAGGACCAATAAATCGAGGTGTCAACTTCTTCGACTTCAAAGCTCGACCAACCCCAGTTATCGGAGTAACACGAAGAAACACATGATCTCCCTCTTGAAACTCAAGTGACTTCCTCCTCTTGTCGTGATAACTCTTCTGACGACTCTGAGCAATCCTCATCTTCTCCTGAATCATCTTAATCTTTTCCGTAGTTTGTTGAACAATCTCCGGTCCAACCACAGCACTCTCACCGGACTCATACCAACATAAAGGTGTCCGACATCTCCTACCATACAAAGCTTCAAACGGTGCCATATTAATGCTCGAATGAAAACTATTGTTGTAGGTAAACTCAATCAAAGGTAAATAACAATCCCAAGCACCTCCCTTTTCCAAGACACAAGCCCTCAAAAGATCCTCCAGTGACTGAATCGTCCTCTCAGTCTGACCATCAGTCTGCGGATGATATGCAGAACTCAATCTCAGCTTAGTTCCCAAAGCCCTCTGCAAACCTTCCCAGAACTTCGATGTAAATCTAGGATCTCTGTCCGAAACAATACTCGACGGAATACCATGCAAACTTACAATTTTCTCAATATACAACTCAGCTAATCTCTCTAACGGATAATCCATTTTGATCGGAATGAAATGAGCCGATTTTGTCAATCTGTCAACAATCACCCAAATAGCTTCAAAATTCTTAATTGTCCTCGGTAAACCAGAAACAAAATCCATACTGATACTATCCCACTTCCACTCTGGAATAGCCAACGGTTGCATTAGCCCAGACGGCTTCTGATGCTCAATCTTTGACTTCTGACAAGTCAAACAAGAATAAACAAAACTCGCAATTTCTCTTTTCATTCCCGGCCACCAAAATAACTTTTTCAAATCATGATACATCTTCGTAGCCCCAGGATGAATACTCAGGCCACTACGATGTCCTTCCTCAAGAATACTTTTCTTAAGTTCGGTAACATCCGGAATACACACCCGATTACCAAATTTCAAAACACCATTCTCATCAACTCTGAATTCACCACCTTGACCTTGATTCACTAGAGTCAACTTATCAACCAAAAGCACATCGGATTTCTGACCCTCTCTAATCTCAT
This sequence comes from Lathyrus oleraceus, assembly GCF_024323335.1. Taxonomy (NCBI): domain Eukaryota; kingdom Viridiplantae; phylum Streptophyta; class Magnoliopsida; order Fabales; family Fabaceae; genus Lathyrus; species Lathyrus oleraceus. The sequence goes on along the minus strand of NC_066585.1, from coordinate 435,248,997 downwards.
CCAGAATACCACTCGTTAACTTCAACATTCCCAATTTAACACTATTGTGAGTACTCTCACACACCAAACTCAAGTCTCTAAACTGTTCAATTAAATCCAATTCCTTAACCATCAACATCGACATATGCAATGATTTCCGACTCAATGCATCAGCCACTACGTTTGCTTTACCCGGATGGTAATTCAAACCAAAGTCATAATCCTTCAGAAACTCTAACCATCTCCTCTGTCTCATATTCAGCTCTTTCTGATCAAACAAATACTTTAAACTTTTATGGTCACTGAAAACCTCAAATCTTGACCCGTACAAGTAATGCCTCCATAACTTCAGAACAAATACCACAGCTGCCAACTCTAAATCGTGTGTCGGATAGTTCCTCTCATGAACCTTCAGTTGTCTCGAAGCATAAGCTACAACCTGCTTATTCTGCATCAAAACACCACCCAAACCCAACAATGAAGCATCACAGAAAACCTCAAATGGTTCCGATGGACTCGGTAATATCAGAATAGAAGCAGTAGTTAACCTTCTCTTTAACTCTTGGAAACCTTCTTCACACTTTGAGTCCCAAACAAACGCTTGCCCCTTTCTAGTCAACATCGTCAACGGTAACGCCAACTTAGAAAATCCCTCAATGAATTTCCTATAATAACCTGCAAGTCCAAGAAAACTCCTTATCTCAGAAACTGACTTCGGAGCTTCCCACTTAGATACCGCTTCTATCTTAGAAGGATCAACAGCAACACAACCTCTTGAAACCACATGACCAAGAAAACTAACCTCTTCTAACCAAAATTCACACTTGGACAGTTTAGCAAATAACTTCTTTTCTCGTAGAACTCCTAAAACCACTCTCAAATGTTCAACATGCTCTTCTTCAGATTTCGAATACACCAAAATATCGTCAATAAACACCACAACAAACTTGTCTAGGTACGGATGGAAAATCCTATTCATATACTCCATAAATACCCCAGGCGCATTAGTCACACCAAAAGGCATTACAGAATACTCATAATGTCCATACCTTGTTCTGAAAGCAGTCTTCTGAATATCCTCAGTTTTCACACGTATCTGATGATACCCTGATCTCAAATCTATTTTGCTGAACACACTCGCACCAACCAACTAATCCATCAAATCATCAATCCTCGGCAAAGGACATCGATTCTTGATCGTCACTTTATTCAGTTGCCTGTAGTCCACACACAACCTCATAGTACCTTCTTTCTTCTTAACCAATAACACTGGTGCGCCCCACGGTGACACACTCGGACGAATAAATTTCTTATCCAACAGATCTTCCAGCTGACTCTTCAATTCAGCTAACTCAACAGCAGACATACGGTACGGAGCCATCGACACCGGCCTAGTACCAGGTACCAATTCAATCGAGAACTCAACTTCACGCTCTGGCGGTAATTCATTCACTTCTTCAGGAAACACATCAGGAAAATCACACACCACGGCTAGATCGCAAATCACCAGTTTATCTTTAGCCTCCAAAGTCGCTAACAGCATAAACAACTCTGCCCCATCTGCTACTGCCTCATTCACCTGCCTTGCTGATAGAAACAAACTCTTTCCTTCCTCAATCTCAGGAAAGATCACAGTCTAATCAAAACAGTTGATATAAACTCGGTTAAACACCAACCAGTTCATACCCAGGATAACATCAATCTGCACTAGTGGAAGACACACGAGGTCCATCCCAAAGTCTCTACCAAAAATACTCAAAGGGCAATTTAAACAAACTGAAGTAGTAGTCACTGAACCCTTCGCAGGAGTATCAATCACCATACCCCCATGCATCTCAGATATCTCTAATTTAAGTTTCACAGCACAATCCAAAGATATAAAGGAATGAGTCGCACCTGTGTCAATAATAGCTACAAGAGGAAAGACATTAATATAACACGTACCTCGGATCAAACGATCATCTGCAGAAGTCTCAGAACCCGATAAAGCAAAGACCTTGCCTCCCGACTGGTTCTCTTTCTTCGGCTTAGGACACTGTGGGCTAATATGACCCACCTCTCCACAGTTGAAACAAGTCATAGCCTTCAACCGGCACTCTGCAGCCAAGTGACCACCTTTTCCACACTTGAAACACTTCTTCTCATTACTGGTACACTCATGGAAACGATGTCCAGCCTGACCACATCTGTAACACTTAGCAGGGGCACTGGAGTCTCCCCCACTAGGTCTCTTCATCCCACTCTGTCTCTGGAAACCTTTGCCAGCTGCATACGGTTTCCCACGATCATTCTGATTCTTGCCTTTCCTATCAACCCTCTGCTGATAGCTCTCTGCTCTGGCCTTGGTATCCTGTTCAAAAATCCTGCAACAGTCAACCAAGTCAGAAAACACTCTAATCCGCTGATACCCAATAGCCTGCTTGATCTCGGGACGTAACCCGTTCTCAAACTTCACACACTTTGAAAATTCCCCAGTAGCCTCATCATAGGGAGTGTAATACTTCGACAGCTCTGTGAACTTAGCAGCATACTCAGTAACAGACCGGTTGCCCTGCTTCAATTCTAAGAACTCTATCTCTTTCTTTCCTCTGACATCCTCCGGAAAGTACTTCCTCAGGAATCTCTCTCTGAACACCGCCCAAGTGATCTCAGCATTCCCAGCAGCTTCCAACTCAGTGCGGGCAGCAACCCACCAATCATCTGCTTCCTCAGACAGCATATGCGTACCGAACCTGACCTTCTGGTTATCGGCACACTCAGTCACTCGGAAGATCCTCTCGATCTCCTTCAACCACTTCTGAGCGCCATCTGGATCGTATACTCCCTTGAACATTGGAGGATTATTCTTCTGGAACTCACTCAGTTGACGAGCAGCTCCCATTCCCCCAACATTCGGATTTCCTCCAAGTACTCCAGCTAGCATACCCAGAGCCTCAGCAATCGCAACATCATCTCTACCTCTTCCAGCCATCTCTATTCTGAAAACCCAACAAGCTAAAACAATAAGTACTGATAGGGTTACACAACACCTATCACGTACAGGGAAACAGAATAATTACGACTCGACTCGACCGACTATGCTCTGATACCACTAATGTAACACCCTTCTAAAATACCCCAATAATAAATTAATTCGACAAAATATAAATCAGAGTAGATATGCAATTTAAGGGTGTCACACTTGACACTTCACACCATTCACCAAAATAATTTGTCATGCTCATTTAATAATCAAAATAAAATATTGCACAATTCGCAGCGGATAGAGATCTAATCAATCATGCAAACCATGTAATCACATTACATGTAAAACTGTTCAACAACCACAATTGAAAACAAAGTAAACATCCTGTCCCGATGTTACATCTCCCAGAGCATGACCCACTAAGGAACTACACTAGACTCCAAGCACTAGCTTCTACTCAATCACTGCTCGTTACCTGAAACATAGTTGTAAGGGTGAGTTCCTCAATCGATATAATAAGCATTATAAAATATCATGTAATGCTAAGTAATTTAACACATTTCATCACCCAAATTAGATCACACATTCAGCAACGGCAACATCCACTCAAAATCATAATCATACTCAACCCAACACAAAACACACGTATAATATTGGAATACATCCATTCATATTATACGCCATACATATATTATGCAATAAGACTCCATGCATGCGGTACCGACTATTCGTGAACATATAGTTCAACCTCACTGATCAAATCCAGATACGGCTACCAAGCTCACTAGTCCCACTCATTTGAGACCTAGTGACTCACATCACTAATTCCTCACCATGGGAATTAGCTACCACCCCAAGGGCTATGCTATGCACGCTAAATCACCTAGCATGCAAACATCAACAACAATCCACAATAACTCACTCACTAATTCCTCACCATGGGAATTAGCTACCACCATAAAGGCCATACTATACACGCTAAATCACCTAGCATGCAACCATCAACAACAATCCAAAATGGACATATGCTCACACTCTAAGCCATAAACAGTCCATCCACAATTGCATACATAATAGATATATTCACAGCATTATGCATACCACCACACATCATCAGCATATTTATCACATAATCATATCATGTCATGCCAAAATAATAAACCACAGTATTAGCACACTCTACTAATACCTATACTGCTCAAAACAACGGGAAATGATCCCTACTATATCCTACACCAATATAGGCCAATCATCAAATATGTTCACAATATTTAAATATCAATTTTTCACTTTTCCAACAGTGTTATCCGGTTAACGCCCTGGGTTAACCGGTTAACGCAACACAGAACACGCTTCCTGGCACATTTTAACAGTGTTAACCGGTTAACGCCCTAGGTTAACCGGTTAACGCAAGACAGACAGCAATTTTTCATAATTCATAACAGTGTTAACCGGTTAACACCCTGGGTTAACCGGTTAACGCAGAACAGAAATTAATTCTTTTAATTATCATAACAGTGTTAACCGGTTAACACCCTGGGTTAACCGGTTAACGCAAGACAGAAAGCTGTTCCTGCGCTAACACGAACAGAATGCAGAATTACCCGCATTTTCCGCCGTCGGAGGACTTCCGGACCTCCGATTTCGATTCCGTAAACGGCTACACGTCCAGAAAATCACAACTCATCCAAATATAGATTCAATCACAGTTTTTAACATAACCTATTCATCACAATTCAAGGTATTTCTCAAACCTAATTAGAGTCAATCAATGGCTTATTACTACCCATCACATGTTAATCCATAATACCCATTAAACGACGATAAACCCCCCTTACCTGAGTTAATCCGACAAATCCTTTAGCTTCAAGCTTTTCCCTTCTTCAACCCTTGTTCTCTTGCTCTTCCTCTTTGCCCTTTTCTCACTTTCTGTCGCTTCTCTGGTTTTCACGTGAAAAAACCCTTTTTACCAAATGGGACTCTTTATATATATTCCAACTTATTATTCCAATAATAATAATTCCAAATAATATTCCAATAATAATCCAATTATTTAATTAAATTAATAAATATACTATTAACTTAATTTAAATAATTATCATATTTTATCGGTGTGTTACAACTCTCCCCCACTAAAAGAGTTTTCGTCCTCGAAAACATACCTCAAGCGAATAACTCCGGATAAGACTCCTTCATCTGACTCTCAAGTTCCCAAGTCACATTGCCACCTGCTGGTCCTCCCCAAGCTACCTTTACCAAAGCAATCTCTTTACCCCGCAACTGCTTCAACTCTCGATCCTCTATCCTCATAGGTGATGTTTCAACAGTCAGGTTATCTCTCACCTGTACATCATCTACTTGGACCACATGCGACGGATCAGGAATGTACCTCCTCAACTGAGACACATGAAAAACCTCATGCAAATTCGCAAGTGACGGCGGTAAAGCGATACGATAGGCTACCTCCCCTATCCTCTCCAAAATCTGATAAGGACCAATAAATCGAGGTGTCAACTTCTTCGACTTCAAAGCTCGACCAACCCCAGTTATCGGAGTAACACGAAGAAACACATGATCTCCCTCTTGAAACTCAAGTGACTTCCTCCTCTTGTCGTGATAACTCTTCTGACGACTCTGAGCAATCCTCATCTTCTCCTGAATCATCTTAATCTTTTCCGTAGTTTGTTGAACAATCTCCGGTCCAACCACAGCACTCTCACCGGACTCATACCAACATAAAGGTGTCCGACATCTCCTACCATACAAAGCTTCAAACGGTGCCATATTAATGCTCGAATGAAAACTATTGTTGTAGGTAAACTCAATCAAAGGTAAATAACAATCCCAAGCACCTCCCTTTTCCAAAACACAAGCCCTCAAAAGATCCTCCAGTGACTGAATCGTCCTCTCAGTCTGACCATCAGTCTGCGGATGATATGCAGAACTCAATCTCAGCTTAGTTCCCAAAGCCCTCTGCAAACCTTCCCAGAACTTCGATGTAAATCTAGGATCTCTGTCCGAAACAATACTCGACGGAATACCATGCAAACTTACAATTTTCTCAATATACAACTCAGCTAATCTCTCTAACGGATAATCCATTCTGATCGGAATGAAATGAGCCGATTTTGTCAATCTGTCAACAATCACCCAAATAGCTTCAAAATTCTTAATTGTCCTCGGTAAACCAGAAACAAAATCCATACTGATACTATCCCACTTCCACTCTGGAATAGCCAACGGTTGCATTAGCCCAGACGGCTTCTGATGCTCAATCTTTGACTTCTGACAAGTCAAACAAGAATAAACAAAACTCGCAATTTCTCTTTTCATTCCCGGCCACCAAAATAACTTTTTCAAATCATGATACATCTTCGTAGCCCCAGGATGAATACTCAGGCCACTACGATGTCCTTCCTCAAGAATACTTTTCTTAAGTTCGGTAACATCCGGAATACACACCCGATTACCAAATTTCAAAACACCATTCTCATCAACTCTGAATTCACCACCTTGACCTTGATTCACTAGAGTCAACTTATCAACCAAAAGCACATCGGATTTCTGACCCTCTCTAATCTCATCCAGAATACCACTCGTTAACTTCAACATTCCCAATTTAACACTATTGTGAGTACTCTCACACACCAAACTCAAGTCTCTAAACTGCTCAATTAAATCCAATTCCTTAACCATTAACATCGACATATGCAATGATTTCCGACTCAATGCATCAGCCACTACGTTTGCTTTACCCGGATGGTAATTCAAACCAAAGTCATAATCCTTCAGAAACTCTAACCATCTCCTCTGTCTCATATTCAGCTCTTTCTGATCAAACAAATACTTTAAACTTTTATGGTCACTGAAAACCTCAAATCTTGACCCGTACAAGTAATGCCTCCATAACTTCAGAACAAATACCACAGCTGCCAACTCTAAATCGTGTGTCGGATAGTTCCTCTCATGAACCTTCAGTTGTCTCGAAGCATAAGCTACAACCTGCTTATTCTGCATCAAAACACCACCCAAACCCAACAATGAAGCATCACAGAAAACCTCAAATGGTTCCGATGGACTCGGTAATATCAGAATAGGAGCAGTAGTTAACCTTCTCTTTAACTCTTGGAAACCTTCTTCACACTTTGAGTCCCAAACAAACGCTTGCCCCTTTCTAGTCAACATCGTCAACGGTAACGCCAACTTAGAAAATCCCTCAATGAATTTCCTATAATAACCTGCAAGTCCAAGAAAACTCCTTATCTCAAAAACTGACTTCGGAGCTTCCCACTTAGATACCGCTTCTATCTTAGAAGGATCAACAGCAACACCACCTCTTGAAACCACATGACCAAGAAAACTAACCTCTTCTAACCAAAATTCACACTTGGACAGTTTAGCAAATAACTTCTTTTCTCGTAGAACTCCTAAAACCACTCTCAAATGTTCAACATGCTCTTCTTCAGATTTCGAATACACCAAAATATCGTCAATAAACACCACAACAAACTTGTCTAGGTACGGATGGAAAATCCTATTCATATACTCCATAAATACCCCAGGCGCATTAGTCACACCAAAAGGCATTACAGAATACTCATAATGTCCATACCTTGTTCTGAAAGCAGTCTTCTGAATATCCTCAGTTTTCACACGTATCTGATGATACCCTGATCTCAAATCTATTTTGCTGAACACACTCGCACCAACCAACTAATCCATCAAATCATCAATCCTCGGCAAAGGACATCGATTCTTGATCGTCACTTTATTCAGTTGCCTGTAGTCCACACACAACCTCATAGTACCTTCTTTCTTCTTAACCAATAACACTGGTGCGCCCCACGGTGACACACTCGGACGAATAAATTTCTTATCCAACAGATCTTCCAGCTGACTCTTCAATTCAGCTAACTCAACAGCAGACATACGGTACGGAGCCATCGACACCGGCCTAGTACCAGGTACCAATTCAATCGAGAACTCAACTTCACGCTCTGGCGGTAATTCATTCACTTCTTCAGGAAACACATCAGGAAAATCACACACCACGGCTAGATCGCAAATCACCAGTTTATCTTTAGCCTCCAAAGTCGCTAACAGCATAAACAACTCTGCCCCATCTGCTACTGCCTCATTCACCTGCCTTGCTGATAGAAACAAACTCTTTCCTTCCTCAATCTCAGGAAAGATCACAGTCTAATCAAAACAGTTGATATAAACTCGGTTAAACACCAACCAGTTCATACCCAGGATAACATCAATCTGCACTAGTGGAAGACACACGAGGTCCATCCCAAAGTCTCTACCAAAAATACTCAAAGGGCAATTTAAACAAACTGAAGTAGTAGTCACTGAACCCTTCGCAGGAGTATCAATCACCATACCCCCATGCATCTCAGATATCTCTAACTTAAGTTTCACAGCACAATCCAAAGATATAAAGGAATGAGTCGCACCTGTGTCAATAATAGCTACAAGAGGAAAACCATTAATATAACACGTACCTCGGATCAAACGATCATCTGCAGAAGTCTCAGAACCCGATAAAGCAAAGACCTTGCCTCCCGACTGGTTCTCTTTCTTCGGCTTAGGACACTGTGGGCTAATATGACCCACCTCTCCATAGTTGAAACAAGTCATAGCCTTCAACCGGCACTCTGCAGCCAAGTGACCACCTTTTCCACACTTGAAACACTTCTTCTCATTACTGGTACACTCATGGAAACGATGTCCAGCCTGACCACATCTGTAACACTTACCAGGGGCACTGGAGTCTCCCCCACTAGGTCTCTTCATCCCACTCTGTCTTTGGAAACCTTTGCCAGCTGCATACGGTTTCCCACGATCATTCTGATTCTTTCCTTTCCTATCAACCCTCTGCTGATAGCTCTCTGCTCTGGCCTTGGTATCCTGTTCAAAAATCCTGCAACAGTCAACCAAGTCAGAAAACACTCTAATCCGCTGATACCCAATAGCCTGCTTGATCTCGGGACGTAACCCGTTCTCAAACTTCACACACTTTGAAAATTCCCCAGTAGCCTCATCATAGGGAGTGTAATACTTCGACAGCTCTGTGAACTTAGCAGCATACTCAGTAACAGACCGGTTGCCCTGCTTCATATCTAAGAACTCTATCTCTTTCTTTCCTCTGACATCCTCCGGAAAGTACTTCCTCAGGAATCTCTCTCTGAACACCGCCCAAGTGATCTCAGCATTCCCAGCAGCTTCCAACTCAGTGCGGGCAGCAACCCACCAATCATCTGCTTCCTCAGACAGCATATGCGTACCGAACCTGACCTTCTGGTTATCGGCACACTCAGTCACTCGGAAGATCCTCTCGATCTCCTTCAACCACTTCTGAGCGCCATCTGGATCGTATGCTCCCTTGAACATTGGAGGATTATTCTTCTGGAACTCACTCAGTTGACGAGCAGCTTCCATTCCCCCAACATTCGGATTTCCTCCAAGTACTCCAGCTAGCATACCCAGAGCCTCAGCAATCGCAGCATCATCTCTACCTCTTCCAGCCATCTCTATTTAGAAAACCCAACAAGCTAAAACAATAAGTACTGATAGGGTTACACAACACCTATCACGTACAGGGAAACAGAATAATTACGACTCGACTCGACCGACTATGCTCTGATACCACTAATGTAACACCCTTCTAAAATACCCCAATAATAAATTAATTCGACAAAATATAAATCAGAGTAGATATGCAATTTAAGGGTGTCACACTTGACACTTCACACCATTCACCAAAATAGTTTGTCATGCTCATTTAATAATCAAAATAAAATATTGCACAATTCGCAGCGGATAGAGATCTAATCAATCATGCAAACCATGTAATCACATTACATGTAAAACTGTTCAACAACCACAATTGAAAACAAAGTAAACATCCCGTCCCGATGTTACATCTCCCAGAGCATGACCCACTAAGGAACTACACTAGACTCCAAGCACTAGCTTCTACTCAATCACTGCTCGTTACCTGAAACATAGTTGTAAGGGTGAGTTCCTCAATCGATATAATAAGCATTATAAAATATCATGTAATGCTAAGTAATTTAACACATTTCATCACCCAAATTAGATCACACATTCAGCAACGACAACATCCACTCAAAATCATAATAATACTCAACCCAACACAAAACACACGTATAATATTGGAATACATCCATTCATATTATACGCCATACATATATTATGCAATAAGACTCCATGCATGCGGTACCGACTATTCGTGAACATATAGTTCAACCTCACCGATCAAATCCAGATACGGCTACCAAGCTCACTAGTCCCACTCATTTGAGACCTAGTGACTCACATCACTAATTCCTCACCATGGGAATTAGCTACCACCCCAAGGGCTATGCTATGCACGCTAAATCACCTAGCATGCAAACATCAACAACAATCCACAATAACTCACTCACTAATTCCTCACCATGGGAATTAGCTACCACCATAAAGGCCATACTATACACGCTAAATCACCTAGCATGCAACCATGAACAACAATCCAAAATGGACATATGCTCACACTCTAAGCCATAAACAGTCCATCCACAATTGCATACATAATAGATATATTCACAGCATTATGCATACCACCACACATCATCAGCATATTTATCACATAATCATATCATGTCATGCCAAAATAATAAACCACAGTATTAGCACACTCTACTAATACCTATACTGCTCAAAACAACGGGAAATGATCCCTACTATATCCTACACCAATATAGGCCAATCATCAAATATGTTCACAATATTTAAATATCAATTTTTCACTTTTCCAACAGTGTTATCCGGTTAACGCCCTGGGTTAACCGGTTAACGCAACACAGAACACGCTTCCTGGCACATTTTAACAGTGTTAACCGGTTAACGCCCTAGGTTAACCGGTTAACGCAAGACAGACAACAATTTTTCATAATTCATAACAGTGTTAACCGGTTAACACCCTGGGTTAACCGGTTAACGTAGAACAGAAATTAATTCTTTTAATTATCATAACAGTGTTAACCGGTTAACACCCTGGGTTAACCGGTTAACGCAAGACAGAAAGCTGTTCCTGCGCTAACACGAACAGAATGCAGAATTACCCGCATTTTCCGCCGTCGGAGGACTTCCGGACCTCCGATTTCGATTCCGTAAACGGCTACACGTCCAGAAAATCACAACTCATCTAAATATAGATTCAATCACAGTTTTTAACATAACCTATTCATCACAATTCAAGGTATTTCTCAAACCTAATTAGAGTCATTCAATGGCTTATTACTACCCATCACATGTTAATCCATAATACCCATTAAACGACGATAAACCCCCCTTACCTGAGTTAATCCGGCAAATCCTTTAGCTTCAAGCTTTTCCCTTCTTCAACCCTTGTTCTCTTGCTCTTCCTCTTTGCCCTTTTCTCACTTTCTGTCGCTTCTCTGGTTTTCACGTGAAAAAACCCTTTTTACCAAATGGGACTCTTTATATATATTCCAACTTATTATTCCAATAATAATAATTCCAAATAATATTCCAATAATAATCCAATTATTTAATTAAATTAATAAATATACTATTAACTTAATTTAAATAATTATCATATTTTATCGGGGTGTTACATAACTCTCTCCAGCTTCTGACAGATTCTTTTCTCAAGTCCATGTACCAATCCAAAGATGCTCCAGACAAGCTGTCTTGGAAAAAGTACATCCACATCTTTTCATCATCAGTATAAGCGAATATCTTCCGGTAGTAAGCTTGCACATGAGTTCGGGGACAAGAAGTGCCATTGTACTTGTTGAAAGATGGTACTTTGAACTTGTACGGGATCCTCAACCCATCAACTAAACCCATGTTAGTAACATCAAAGCCCAGAGAATTTTGGCACTCCATGGCGCGAATCTTTTGAGCAAGGGCGTCAACCTTTCTATCTCTCTCTTCCGCCTTTCCAAATTGATCATCATCATTGGGAATAGTGAACATATCTTCTTGCTTGTCAACCAAATGAGAAGGATGGTGAACTGGAGCACGTGCCGCTCGAGCATTAGCAGCCTCTGTAATGATGGGTTGTCCATTGATTCTAATACCACGCAGTTCGTCACCAGTAGCATGGTTGTTGACAGGGTTGGTAACAGCAGCGTCATCGATAGGGGCTCCTTCTGGAGGATTCTGACCGATAGGGGGAATCACAATTTCTTGTCTCTGGGCCAAGGCTCGGAGTTCCTCTTGCCCTTGCACTACCCCTTGCATCATATTCATGAATTGGGCCATGTTGGTCCTCATCTCTGCTAGTTCTGCTTGAACTTGATCCATGATCTTCTGTTGATTCTGCCTTGTCGCGTAACGGTGCGGACGATGCTCAACAATCCTGCCACACGGGAACCAGAATGAGAAATCCTCTTCCAGAACACCTGTAATGATGCAAGAATGATATGTGTATGATGCGTATGATGCGTATGATGTGTATGCTATGTTTTATCATTTCTCAGGTATTCAAGAGTCTCGTCCACCTTTGAAAAATGGCAACCTGTACTCGTAAGCGGAACATAAACAACAAAGAAGCAACATACACTAGACGACAAGCAAAAGTGAGACATCAATAATCTCATCCATAGGTATAAGAAATAAGATTCATACAAATGTAGTTCAAGCAAAGATTCAGTTCATCAGTGTAGAACAAGGAATCCCATCCAACAATCCTGGAGGTGATCTTCAAAATAAACAACAAGACAAACTAGGGAAGTCGTCCTTCAGGAATGAGAGTCTTCAAATACTTGCACTGATCCATCAATCGGTCACACTCTGAACACTCAGGTAGAGGGGTGAGCTTCTCTTTCAGTTGCACCCTGAGTTCAACAACTTCCTCTAGGAAATGAGATGCACGGATGTCACTTCCTCAGAGCTGGCTCTCTGCTGCATGCCTCAGATCTACCTCTTTCTTCAAATTAGTATCTTTGTCCTTAAGCTGTTTTTCCAAGTCTCGTATCTTCTTTTTGCAATTGGCTTCCGCTTTTTGTAATCTCAAGCGTTCATGGTGTTCTTCATACAACATTGTTTCTATCTCATCATAGGACCTCTTTTTGCTTCCTGATCTACTAGAACTTTCACCTTGCACTCCTTTGAGTTTATGAGCCAAATTCAGCCTATCAGCTTTTGCTTTATAAAGCTCCATTTGGATCCCTTGTTCATTTTCTTTCAACTGGCGATTCTCCATTAAGGCTTGTTTGTAATACTCAGCAGGCACACTCTCAGAAAGGATCAAAGGCGGTTGCTCCTGTAATGGTTCCATCCGGTCATATGGTAGCAACAAAGTCCCAACTCTTTTCTTGACCCACTCAGTGTAAGCAGGCATAGCAATTGCAAACTTCCTCCCTAAAACAGATCCATCTTTTATACCAATATTCTCCCAAGCTCTTCCCACTTGCTCCAATCTTGCCGGATCGCTCCGTTTCTCAAAGTACACACTTTCGGCTATCTCGATATCTTGCGGCCTTTCGTTCATGACAAAACCCAACTGACGGAGAGAAAGAACCGGGTTGTAGTTGATGCAACCCCTAGTTCCTATGAGTGGAACATTGCGAAACTCTCCACAGCTCATAATGACGTTGCGCACATTAATCCTATAAGCTTGCCACTTGATATCATAAGATGTAAGCGACATGATCCTCTGAGTTCATTTGTGAGTATTCTGAGTATCCATAAACTGTCCATTGGTTGGTAGAAAAAACAAGAACCACTTGAGTAGCAACGGGAGACAACACTTGATAGCTCCACACTTATCATGCTTGTTGTGTATCGCATAATAGGTGTCAGCTAACAAGGTAGGCACCAGGTTTCCTCCAATGAAAATAGTGATTGCTGCCAGGTCCATGAAACTAGGCATACTAGGGAACAAAATAACTCCATAAATCATGACAGCCAACTGAGCGTTGAAAGCTACCCAATTTCCTTTCTGCGCTTCTTCCTTAGCCATTCTTACCAAGAACTTCAAGGATAAGCCCACAATATCACTGCTTGGTTTCCAATTATCGCACACTTCCTTGATGCTCAAGTAAAGAGCCTTAGCGACAACTTTGAAATCCACCTCCTTTGGCACGTCCAGGAAAGGTACTCGATTTTTGATTCGGACATTCATAAGGATGGAATACTCTTCAAGAGTGGGTGCTAACTGGTAGTTCTGAAAAGTAAAGCAACGAAGCTCCGGATCATAGAACTGTAAGAGAGTCTGCAGAGGTACCAGATCAACCACCATCTTCAACAATGCCAAGATATTCCCATATTGATCATCAAAAACTTTCTGATTACGGTCAGTCACGAGATTACCCAATTCTTCCAAAGATGTCAACGGCTCACGGTAGAAGCTGTAGGTGCAAGTCTTCCTCTTCAACTCTGGAATGGCAGCCATCTCTCGGTGTGAACAGACTCCTGAATAAACCTAAAAAATGATATGCATATGCGGGTTAACTTTTTTTCTTTTTTATGCATTATTTTTTTGAAAGTAAACATGCTATGATGCAAAATGATGAAACAATGGATGGTTGGCTGTGTATCTCAAGGCACAGGATCAGAACTTCAACATGAATTCAGAACCGGGAACCATAGAACATGGTCATCAACTTAGAACCCAGACTTCAGAACCAACGGTCACCAACAAGAACCAAACAAAAGTCACCAACAGGACACGGTCACCAACAGAACAAGTCACCATCAGTACCTGTAAATGATTCATTCCCGCCCCACTCACGGGTGTAATCTAGGTCAGGGTAAGGTCAAGAGAAACGCAGGATAAACAATCCTTTCAAGAATATCACCATATGCATACCAGGTGTATGCAGCGATAATACCCCATCAGAATCTGAACTGCTCGTGATACCATGTTCTGCTAAGTGGCGCCATACCACCTGCTTCCCATGAATCACTCTATTCCTAGGTGTCCTAAAGTTCACTCATAGCCTGTGTATTGGGCCTTTTACCTCTTGTGACTCCCACCCAACAATGAAACAGATACGCAGCCAGCACAGTATGCATGAAACAGTAAAGCGCACATAGGATGCAATGCAAGCAGATAAATATGCAAAGCAATAAATAAATAGCACACAATAGACAATAAACAAACAAACGCTAGGAAGGGCCCACTAGGGAAAATTCTCCCCAGTAGAGTCGCCAGTTGTCGCTCCCCGGATTTCCCGAATCCAAGTACAAACGCGAAAAGGAGTGGCGAGGAAAAAGAGTAGTAGAGTCGCCAGCTATGTACTTTTATCCCAAGAGGAGGGAAAGGTAGTACTGCATAACCAAAAGGGAATGGATAAAACAAAGTCTCGAACCAAAGAAAACTGAGTAAGGGGGCCGGTTACGTGAAGGGAAGGTTATCGCACCCCTTCACGTCTGTGGTACTCCACAGGATCCACGCTTGCTATTTATGTCGAAAGTGTGTGTATAAAAAGTCCTATATGCGATGCGAAAGAGAGAAAATAAAAGTAGGGAAAAGAAAGAGTTATTGCTCGCACAGACCCTACCCTACTGCATACGTATCTCAAGAAGGATTGAGAGTCAGAGCACCGTAGCTCGGCTAACCTATTTGTTTGTGTTTTTAGATGAATGACGTTACTACGCAATCTACCGGATGCTCAACCTTTGGAGACTTACTCACCTGTAGTAGAAGGAGTTAACGTGTTCTTAGGAGAAGAAAAATCAATGAGTTTGCTTGTGTTTTAGGAATGCTCATGCAAAAAGGAAGTCCTAGACGAAGGAACCGTGCTACCTTAATTGACATGCAAACGAGAGACTATACGAAGCCTAGCAGTCCTATGGGGAGACGATCACACCATACAAAACAAACATGCATAAAATAAACACGCCAACAAGGGGGCTCAAACATACGTGGGTAGGGCTTTAGTCAAGAGGGGTCATATCAACCTCGACAAACAAGCCATGGAAAGGTAATCAAATGGGCTCTTAACCACTAACATTGAACGTCAGGGTGAGCAGATCAAGCGGGTAATGAGGATAAGACCTCATAGCTCTTAACCCTGGATAGGGTGAGCTCATGACAAAAAGTGGGGATTCAGAAAGGTGGAACCCTCTCCACTGACTAACCGGACAAAAGATCTTGGGCTTTTGTTCTGAAGCATCGACACGTAGTACAAGCATAAAGAACGACACACTGAATAACGGGGGATTGACTACTAATCCCTTTTATCCGTCAATTGCCTCTTCATGGAGGTCTTTAGCATTGGTGCCTCTTCTTGGAGGTCTTTGGGTCCAAAAGTAAACACACAAAAACATTGCCTCCTATCGAGGTCTTCCAGCTAAGAAAGCGGTAAAATACGAGAAAAGATGTAAAAGGGGTCGAGAGATCTACCACACGGATAAAGATCCGAAGTAACAACAACTCAAGAAATAAGAAACCCAGAGATCTCTCAAGCTAGCACCATCAAAGAAAGCAAGTCAGCAAAGCAATCAGAATAAATCTCCAAACGGTATCCCACAAATAAAGTGGAATACCAAGCAAGCTATCTCTTCAAGAGTCATGTGAGCCCTCACAAAAAAACTCAACAAACAGGTTAGAGAAACAAGATGGAGCGCAATCAAGAGTTGCACCAAACAGAGAATCACATGAATCATGCCATTAAAGTTCACAAAAAGCTCACAAAAAGCAACCAAGGGTATGAGGCCTAAACCTCTTGTCAAACAAATGCATCAAAAGGGTATCAGAACTTAGAGTCAGGGGTAAGGATCCACACATCAAGGCATGACATACATACTAAAACATGTGCCCACATGCAAAACCTAACGATACCCACTCTTCCGAATTCACCCATAATACCTCATACATTCAGAAATTTCAGGTTGAAAGTATAAAGTAGTGGAAATAGGGCATACCTGATTGGGGAGGATCGATTGAAATTGAATTGCACCGTTGGATTTGCAGAATAGTCTTAGGGTTTATATGAGAGGGAATTGGTTCTTTGCAGATGAGTTCCCTTCAGTCTCTAGAGGTTGCTCTGAATTAGTTAGAATCTCTCTAGCGTTTTTCCACTGAATTTTTTTAGAATTTATAACCTGATTTTCATGGCTTTGTGGGCTCAAAATGAGAGAGGTCCAAGTCCAAGATTTTTCTGTTATAATTTTTTTTTTCATAACGCGTGGGCTTCACCTAGCGAGCATGACAGTTCAGAAAATTCCTCTGAGCGCAGGTGATTCTGGTGGCTTTTCTTGGGACTCGCTAGGCGACCCATTCTGCTCGCCTAGCGAGCATGACAGCTCATGAACAAACTTTTGCTCCTTCAAGATTAACGTTTTGAAAGTAACTCAAGTAATTCCCTGGCCATTTCCTCTTCAGTTGACCAACAGTTGACAAGCACTTGGTTTTTTTGAAAGTTGGCATTGGCCAAGTCCTTTGCATATGGAGTGTTGCCTAATTCTAAGTCCAATGTCTCAGAGCAAACCAACAGTCCACACAAAATGTCTTTTGGGGTTTTTTGTTGTTATTATGTATATTAAGGTCAAAAGACCACAAACACAAACAAGTATATACAAACACAATATATTCACAAGATATGGCCCAAATAAGCAAAGTGAAAATTACATTAAAAGTAAATAAATTGAATGGTATGAATAATGGAAAATGAAATAAGACTTAAAATTAAAGTGGATAAAAGTAAATGGCTTGAAATTAAATGTTAGTTGTTAGTTAATTAGAAGTTAGTATTACTTTTGCTTTTGTTTAAGTCATTCTTTGGAGAACACTCAACCCACTTATCACAAGCATGGATCCTTGAACCAAGACATCTTCCAAAGGAAGAAAAAAGGCCAAGTTTCCACACAATACCATGAAAGAGAGGAGACTTACAATCTCACTTACTAGAATTCTATGCCTTTTATGTCAATAATTTAGCGCTATGTTAAGCAATCGTAATTGGACTTATGTAGAAATCACAACTATTTGAGGTTGAGCAATATAAATTTTAGTGTTAATTCATGTTAGAGACATGATATTATGAACCATGCTCCTAAAACATACCATACTTAACAAAGAATATGCAAAAGGGGGGATCAAATCTCATCAACACTCATGTTGATTTTTCAATCAACTAGCCTTAGGATATGGAGATATCATAGGTCCATGACATGAATGAATAGAGATGGGGAATAAGATGAAGAGGGAGGGGAAATGTAATCAACACAAATTGGTCAAAGGAGGACTTTTATCAAATTAAAATCATTCATTTAGTTTGGGAGATGAAATGTACATTTCATCAATCCCCTAAATCCAATGATTTTAACTCAATAAAGTGAAATCAACCTTGACCAAGGCCCAATGACACAAGTCAAACTCAACAAGTCAATATCAAATGCTCAACACAATTTACTTTGCAATTAAATAATTAAAATCAATTAAATAATGCATTAAATTAAATTATGTTTTGTCAAATTCCTAAAATCTCATCAAAACACCAAAGAAATGGCCATGAGATTTAATCATAGGCCAAATTGAAATCATCAAGATTATCCTTTGGAGTGGGATAGTTTGAATGCTTGGGATCAAAGCTGGCACGCAGGGTTTTCAATTCTGAACCTAGAGGTCTCTATTTATAGCCAATTGATTTGATATTTGCACACTTGAACATGGAATCCAAAAATAGAAATGAGTGATGCATGGGTGCATGGGCGTGTACATGCCCATGAAATCATGTCATTTGGTCCATAATTGAATACAAACAAGTCTGAGATCATGTTGGAATGTCATGCATTGGTGTGTGGGAGTTTGAAGTCCAGTCTTGCCAAATGATGATGCAATGTTCAAGCCATGTGCAGCCCATTCAAATCTTGTCCAAAATGGATGAAATTATACTTTTTGGAAAGGTTAGATCTAGAGGAACAACTTTCATGTTGTACACTTTTTCATTTGAAGCTTGGATCATGATAAAGTTTGAGGTGGAAGTTGGGAAAATCAAACATGTCAAAAAAAATTCTAACTGTCAAGCCATATGTTTACTTATTCCATCTTGGATAACTTTTTATGTGACTTCAAATGAGAAACGTTCCTTCATCAAATTTATAGATATCTCCAATTAATTCAAAATGGTAACAAATTTTACCTCATTTGGATTTAATATGAAAGAGTTATGCATTTTTGAAGTTGAGGAAAGTCACTTGTTCAATGGCATTGGTCCAAAATGACCTATAATATATCCTCATATCACATGCTCATAAAAGTTGAATTAGCTCTTCCTTCAAACATCAAATTTGAATTAGACATCTTGAATTTGATTGTGAAACTTTTAAATATTTCATCTCATAAAAATTGAGCAAGTTATGACCTTGGGAAGTTGACCTCCACATTAGGGTTTAGACAAAATGACCTATAATCTTTCACCATAAAACATGACTTTCCAAGCAATACTAGCTCTAGACCTCAACATGAAAGTAGTTTGGAATTTCATTTAGAATAACGTTTCTCTTGGAATCATTTTCATATGATAAAAATTGTAGGAGATAGGGTCTAGGGAACTCCAGTTTTGATTAGATGAATTCCTCTGGTCAACCACCATTGACCAACTTGCTAACTTGCAATTCTCTTGACTTTTGGGACTCATGGAGGATCATATATGCATAAGATGATGAAACTTGAAGTATCCCTTGAAATATTTGATCAATTGATGAAGAAGCTTGTTGAAGAAGTTACACAAGATACCTAGAGGAATTAGGGTTTCCAAGGCAAACCAACTCCAAACTCTTGATGAATTCTTGATCAAAATAATATGTGAAGACCATGGGGATTCATATATGATGCTTAGAGCCATATTAAACCAATCTTGATTAAGCTCCTTGCATTGAGGGTCTTAAACCCTAGATGTGAGCTTGATAGATCAAAGGTGAGCACATGCCCTACCTGCAAAAGAGTTAGTTTATAAAAAGACATATTTTTGGTATTTTGGTTAGTAAAATGATAAAAAATACAAAGTATGATACAATCACATGATGCTTGGTGATCTCTCCCAATGCAAACCCAATGGATGAGGAGTGAGGAGGATGCCAAGGTGTGATCCCAATGCTAATGCATATGATGAGATAGCATGAGGGATCTTAGGGTCAAAATTAGGGTCTTACAGTGCCCCTATTTAAGGACATTCTAGCCGAGGAGATGAAGGTTAGAATCTTCGTATCGACTCAACAAAATGGGCTTAAATAACAACATATAGAAACAATTTTTGGTCCCTAAGAGACCTCATGATGCATATGATATGAACGTTAAAATAAATCTCTATGGGGAAATGTTGCAACAAAGGAAAAGAATCCGGAGAGATTGAGGATCCGCAGGAGCACAATGCATTCCATGAGGAAAACTCACTGGGGAGACAGAGACTCTGAGGGAATAAAAGGGTTGTGCGTAGGCCAGGCTATGACTCAAAACTGCTGGGGGACTAGAGGGACTCCATGAAGAATAAATCAATGGAAAGACTCAGTCGGGGGACAAAAGGAACATCTGCAGGGGAAACGGGTAGATCAGAACAAGACTGAAATACTCGAACCAAGCAGGAACATCAACTTCACTAAGGAAATGTTCACTCACACTCAACTGGGGAAGAAATGATCTTCAACACAGGAGTAACAGAAGTATATTATCCATTACCAATTATTGGGTAAGGAGATAAGAAAATCTGACATGGAGGACATCCGTTACTGGTTAGGGTAAACATATCAAGGATGACTCGCTGAGGGCAGCCATGAGGCATATTCATTACCGATTATTGGGTAAGAATAAGCTGTTGGGAAAGTCAAAATAGGATTTACAACTACCGGTTATTGGGCATAAGACCGCAAAGAGAAGGAAACCCGTCACCGATTAAGACGAACATATCAAGGATTAACTCTCTGGGGAAAGAAAAATAGGGATTACAACTACCTTTTTACTGGGTAGAATACCAAAGAAAGAGAATACCCGTCACTAGTTAAAGTGAACATATCAAGGATAGACTCAAAGCAGGGGAAAAAAATATTCGTCATCGGTTAGGATGAACATATCAAGGATATTCTTCCTGGGAAACGTGAAAATGAATCCGCTGGGGAGAAAAGGGGTTACTCTTGCCGGGTACTGGATAGGACATAACAAACTGCACACTAAGAAGAATATTACCAAATACTGGGTAATAGAATCTTAGAGGACCAAAGGCATCTATCTAGGGAAGATCTAGAAAGAATATGTCAATCGAGACTCAACCCAATAAGGATATAACTCAAGGGGAGTGGTTCCATCCAGATAAACAACTGGGGAGGAAACTGAAACAATAATCATCCACTAGGAAATAGCTCAATGGGGAATAGGAGAAATGTTAAAGTCTTTCTGCTTAAGGGGTTGACACTCTATAATTGAAGGAGGATAGACACACCGAACCTGCATGGGGATAAGGTACCATCATAGCAGAGAGTCAAAAATAACAATGAAACACAAGGTGTAACAATGCAATAATGAAGTTATATGGTGTATACGTATATGTATGCGTATATGTATATGTGATGATCATGCTAACAAAAATGATCGCAAAGGATACAATTGTCGCTGATTTGAATCATCAATATAATTCTTGGAAAATTCACACAAGAGGGAAACAACTACTGGAGAAGAGAACGAGCACCTCGAAGGCTTGACCCTGGCTGGGTAAGAAAGGAGAGCATCCGTTGAGGAAACTGTTGTCAACTCTGCGGGAAATTTTAGGTCAACACCATATCACATGGGAGACAACCCTGCAGGGGATGAACACAAATAGCTGCTCAGAAACTCTGACTGGGGATGAAACTGATGGCGACTTATGGGGGAACAAAATTCCGCCGAAACCATGCAACCTACTGCAATAAAATGCCTACAACCCGAGGGAGGACAACAAACACAGTTGGGGATGAAGAAGAATTCGGATGGGGAAACCAACAAACATCGGATACTAAAAAGATGTTGGGGATGAAACAGGGATCACGCCCACTGCTTGGGGAGAACCAATGATGCTCCACATTTAGGGCTTACTGCTTTAAAACTGATGTTGATATTCCTCTTGAATGAAATCGATTGCTTAAAATAACTATTTTTATATATTTAAGAAAACATGATTTTTGTTTTTAAATTTTTAATTTAAAAAACGATCATAACAAAATTTAAATCTATTTGGCTGAATTAAACAAGAGTAGAAACAATTGGATAAAAGCTCAACTTTATTTAATAGAATGGTAGTCTATAAATGACAAGACTCCATAGATCTTTACAAAAGTTGAAAAATGGTAATTTACATGGAAAAGGGATACATTGAATACAATGATCACTAATCCTTCTACCAACTCTTGATATCCACTGTGCTTTTGGCGACTGCTGGAGATAATGAACCAGAATCTGACAATGTGCTCAAGACAAGTCTTCAAAACTGAAGATCAGGAGGATGCAGTTACTTGCCATGATCCCTAATTTTTGCATAAATTGCCCAGGGTGGGGTACTCAATTTATCGGGATAACTCTTTCTGTTTTATGTCTCTAACTTTTTCCTGGATCGCCCTTTCGGGTTCAATCCACCGAGACGCTCATTTTTGCCTAGGCCGCCCTTTCAGGTTTTCAACTTAGCGAGCTGTTCTTTTCTTTTGAGGAGAAGTATTTCTTGACTGCATCTGCATTCACAGGACGAGTGAACTCTTCACCATCCATAGTTGTAAGAATCAAAGCACCGCCTGAAAAGGCTCTCTTGACAATATATGGGCCTTCATAATTAGGAGTCCATTTGCCCATAGAATCTTGTTTGAAAGATAGAATCTTCTTCAGCACAAGGTCACCTTCTCTGAATACACGAGGTCTAACCTTCTTATCAAAAGCTTTCTTCATTTTCTACTTGCACAACTGACCATGGCCCATGGCAGTCAATCTCTTCTCTTCTATCAAGTTTAGCTGGTCGAACCTGGTCTGACACCATTCATCCTCAGTCAACTTGGCTTCCATCAAGACACACAATGAGGGGATCTCCACCTCTGCTGGGAGCACAACTTCCATGCCATAAACAAGTGATAAAGGGGTTACCCCTGTTGAAGTGCGAATGGATGTATGATACCCATGCAAGGCAAATGGGAGCATCTCATGCCAATCCTTGTACGTCACAACCATCTTTTGGACATTCTTCTTGATGTTCTTGTTTGTAGCTTCAATAACCCCATTCATCTTAGGTCTGTAGGGAGAAGAATTATGATGTGCAATCTTGAAGTCTTTGCAAAGAGCTTCCACCATATTGTTATTCAAGTTCGAACCATTATCAGTAATAATCTTACTTGGTACACCATAACGGTATATGATCTGATTCTTGATAAACCTTACAACAACTTGCTTGGTTACATTCACATACGATGCCGCTTCAACTCACTTTGTGAAGTAGTCAATAGCCACCAAAATGAAACGATGTCCATCCGAAGCTTTGGGATCAATCATGCCAATCATATAAATTCCCCACATGGAGAAGGGCCATGGGGAGGAAATGACGTTCAACAGTGTCGGAGGAACATGAATCTTATCTGCATAAATTTGACACTTGTGGCATTTCTTCACAAATTTGCAATAGTCAGATTCCATTGTCAGCCAATAGTAACCTGCTCGCAACATCTTCTTTACCATCGCATGTCCATTGGAATGAGTACAAAAGGAACCTTCATGGACTTCAGTCATCAACAGGCCTGCTTCGTGTCTATCCATGCATCTGAGCAAAACCATATCGAAGTTTCTCTTGTACAATACATCGCCATTCAGGTAGAAATTACCGGCTAATCTTCTCAAAGTCTTCTTATCTTTCAAAGATGCCCCAGACGGGTAAATCTGTCTTTGGAGGAAACATTTAATATCAAAATACCATGGCTTCTCATCTTTGACCTCTTCAATAGTAAACACATGAGCTGGCCTATCAAGACGCATCACAATCAGATTTGGAATTTCGTTCTAATACTTCACCACAATCATTGAATCCAATGTTGCAAGAGCATCTGCCATCCGATTTTCATCTCGAGGGATATGATGAAACTCAAACTTTGTAAAGAAAGTTGAAATCCTCCTCAGATAGTCTCTATATGGTATCAAACTGGGTTGATTCGTCTCCCATTCACCTTTGATTTGATTCACAACCAAAGTTGAATCTCCATAGGCATCTAAATACTTGATTCTGAGATCAATGGTCTCTTCAAGCCCCATAATGCAAGCTTCATATTCAGCCATATTATTCGTACATTTGAAAGTCAATCTAGCTGTAAATGGAAAATGCGTGCCTTGAGGAGTAATAATCACTGCCCCAATGCCATTACCATACTGATTAACAGCTTCATCAAATACCATGCCCCAACGGGAACCAGGTTCTGGCCCTTCTTCGAGCAATGGTTCATCACAATCTTTCATTTTCAAGTACAATATATCTTCATCAGGAAAATCATACTACACTGACTAGTAATCTTCAATTGGTTGGTGAGCCAAATGGTCAGCCAAGACACTACCTTTGATTGCTTTTTGAGATCGGTATTCAATATCATACTCCGATAACAACATCTGCCAACGGGCAATCCTCCCAGTTAAAGCAGGATTCTCAAAAATATACTTGATTGGATCCATTTTGGATATCAACCAAGTGGTATGATTCAGCATATATTGACGCAGACGCTTAGCAGCCCAAGCCAATGCACAACAAGTTTTCTCAAGCATAGAATACCGAGTCTCACAACCGGTGAACTTCTTACTGAGGTAGTAAATAACATACTCTTTCTTTCCAATTTCGTCTTGCTGACCCATAACACAACCCATACTCTTATCAAGCACGGTCAGATACATGATCAATGGTCTTCTTTCAACAGGCGGAGACAGAATCACAGGTTCAAGCAAATACTCTTTGAAATTGTCAAAATCATCCTGGCCATCTTTGGTCCAATCACAAGACTGATCTTTCCGAAGAAGCTTGAATATAGGCGCACATGTGGCAGTCATGTGTGAAATGAATCTAGAGATATCTCTTGTACGCAGGCATCTCTTGTTTGCTTCTTAGTCTTGGGCGCAGGCATCTCTTGTACTGCTTTGACCTTGGCAGGATCAACTTCAATACCCTTCTCGCTGACAATAAAGCCCAACAACTTACCAGAACGAACACCAAAAGTACATTTATTAGGATTCAAGCGGAGTTTGTACTTCCTCAAATGCTGGAATAGCTTCAACAAATGCTCGACATGTTCCTCTTCGTCAATGGATTTAGCAATCATATCATCAACATAGACTTCGATCTCTTTATGCATCATATCATAAAAAAGAGTAGTCATCGCTCTCTAGTAAGTTGCACCAGCATTCTTTAAACCGAAAGGCATCACTCTATAACAGAATGTTCCCCAAGGTGTAATGAATATGGTCTTCTCCATATCCTAGGGTGCCATCTTGATCTGATTATATCCGGAAAATCCGTCCATAAACGAAAAGACTTTGAATTTAGTTGTATTATCTACCAACATATTAATGTGTGGCAGAGGGAAATCATCTTTCGGACTGGCTTTATTCAAATCTCTATAATCAACACACATGCATACTTTTCCATCTTTCTTCGGAATAAGCATAATATTGGCCACCCATTGCGGATACTCGGTAGTAACAAGGAAACCAATGTCAATCTGCTTTTTCACTTCTTCTTTGATCTTCACTGCCATATCGGGATGAGTCCTCCTCAAATTCTTCTTGATTGGCAGGCATTCTGGCTTCAACGGTAATCTATGCTCCACAACCTCAGAATCCAAACCAGGCATGTCTTGATATGACCAAGCAAACACATCTGAATAATCTCGGAGAAGATCAATCAACCTCTTCTTCACTTCTGGACATAGTCGAGACCCAACCTTGACTTCCTTCACATCATCTTTGAAACCCAAGTTGACTAACTTAATCTGCTCTTTGAATGGCTGAATGGTTTTTTCCTCGTGCTCAAGTGGACGAGACAGCTCATCAGATACTTCTTCATCACTTTCGTCCTCGGCCTCAAACACATGGAATTCAAAATTTGGAGAATGAGTAGGATCATTGTATTCAATTGGTTTAGAAACCAACCTACATAATGATTTGATATTTTGATTTTAGAGAAGTGAATTGTGACCAAATATTATGCAGATGGACAAATCATATTTTAATTATGTTTTTTGTGATTCCCATCTTCAGAAAAAGCAAAAAGCAAAAATAAACATCATAGATGTGGATGAATAGAATTGAATTTTATTAATGATCAAATTTGACAATGCCAAACAATGTTCACTTCTCCCTTAGGCATAGGAGAAGGATTTTCAAAAATAAAATAAAAGCAATTACTTAGATCGATGCACAATAATAGGAATATCAACAGCAGTCCAATTGTTGCAAGCTTTTCCATGCGTTACAAAATTGGTGCAGTCTTCATCTTCATCACCCTCGATCACGGCAGCTCAGTGTTGTTCATTACCATGAATGAACCCTCCGCTACGGAAACTGGGGTTTCAATCTCATCCTCAGCTTCTACATAAGAGAAAAATGACAGGTGGCTTACCAACAAATCCTTCTCTCCACCAACGATAACAAGCTTACCATTCTTGATGAACTTCAATTTCTGGTGTATAGTTGAAGTGATGACTCCTGCCTCATGTATCTATGGTCTTCCTAACAAGAAACTATAGGCCGGGTGGATATCCATTACTTGGAAAGTAATTTGGAAATCACTCGGACCTATCTTCACAGGAAGGTCCACCTCACCAATCACAGTCTTGCGAGAACCATCAAATGCCTTGATGATCACGCCACTATACCTCATCGGAGCTCCTTGATATGAAAATCTTGACAAGGTTGATTTTGGGAGCACATTCAAATAAGAATCGGTGTCGACCAATACATTTGACAGAGCATCCTCCTTGCAATTCATTGAGATGTGCAACGCTAAATTGTGATTTCTTCCCTCCTCAGGAAGTTCCTCATCACAGAAGCTCAAATTATTGCAGGAAGTGATGTTAGCCACAATATGATCAAACTGATCCACCGTAACATCATGATCCACATAAGCTTATTCTAATACCTTCTGTAGTGCTTCTCTGTGCGCTTCAGAATTCATAAGCAGAGACAACACTGAAATCTTGGAGGGGGTTTGGAGCAGCTGCTCCACCATATTGAATTACTCTTCTTAATTAACTGGAGTACCTCATCATCATTGTTAGGCTTCAAACCGCTGGATTTACCAGACTGACACTTCGGAGAACTAACTGGATCTACTGTAGGCACTTCCACACTCTTACTTACAGATACATCACCCACATTCTTAGGGAACACCGGTCCAAGACACGACCACTACGGGTCACCTTCGTAACATCAGCAATGCTCACGACATAACTGGTTGTAGGTAAAGGAACCTCTTGACCATTCTCTAACATAGTCGCATTGTACTGATACGGGACAACCTTATTGGATGCATACGGGACGGGACCTGCTAACCGCATAATTAACGATGATATCGATCTGTTGCCCATCTTGCGTTCATATCATATCATAAACATCTTGCGGCATCGTAGGGCTAAAAATCGGGTATTTAATATTTAAGTCTCTCCAATCTTGTCGAGACGAAGATTTCAACCTTCATATCTCCAAATTGAATAAACTTAAATAGGGGCATCTCTCATACCCTAATTTTTAACCATAAGATGCCACATATCATTTGCATCTTTTGCATACAAACAAGTTCACATCTTGGCTCTTCCTCTATCCATCTTTGAGTTTGCTTCTTGCAGGGATCACCAAGCACCCCTTTGTTTTACCATTGTGTTTATTTGTTAATTTATCATCTAACCACTCATCAAAATACAAAAATAATGTCTTGTTTCCCTTATGTTTATTGTGCAAGGCAGGCACCTCAAGTCAAGAGTATCTCAAAGTTCTATGGCTTGCTTCTCAAGGAAAGTCAAAGGTTCATGTGTTTATTTTTATGCCTTCTTCAACAAGAAACTTCAAGCTTTGAGAAATTTTATCAAGATGAAATCAAGGACACCTTATGTCGAGTTCATATGATCACCCATGTGCTTTGGAATGCAAGAAAAGTCCAAATACACAAGCTTGTTCTAAGATGTTTTAACTAAAAAGTCAACATTTTGAAGTCAAAGTTCCAAGGATTACAACTCCTTCAATTATCAACATTTTTGAATGCCCATCTTTTCATTTGACTCTTCTAATTATCCTCTACAACTTCTATTCACATGACAAGAGTCAATTATGCTTGTAGGATCATCAAAAGTTGGGAGACATTATAGGTCATTTGTGGACTTAGTGAAATTTGACCTATTATCAAGTGACTTTTTGCCAAATTTCAAAGATCATAACTTCTTCGATTTCTAACATATGGAGATGATTCATTTTTCATTGGTAGTACCCTCTACAAGTTTTCTTCAAGGACCAAGGTCAAATTATGCTTGGAAGACCATGGAATTCATTGGGACATTATAGGTCATTTTCAGCCATGAAGCACTCAAATTTTTCTAAGTTATGGAACCACTATTTTATGCCATCTTCAACACACCATAACTTTGGGCTCAAACATCAAAATGAAACCTTTATTATCACATTGTAATCTTGGCCATGATGTTAACACATTTAAAAAAGAATGGGATAAAAAAGCCTCCTTAGTAGGGTGCCCCATTGAGTTGAACATGGTGACTTGAAACTGAAGAAATCACCATTTCCCGAAATTTGGTCATTAATAATCTCAATCCCAAGACAAATTAGCAAGTGTTTTAGGCTTAAACATGTTTTAACAAGTCTCCAGAAGTTGATTAACACTTAAAATGCATCATTTGGCCGAGTTTTGATGAGCTTTAAGTCACTCTTTTCACACACTTGGATCAAATTTGTTTTGCACGAATTCTGCATCATTCCACATGTATTTGGATCCAAACACATTTCTTATAAATAGAGGAAGCTTTTTCCTTCATTTGAAAGCTTTTGAGAGCCAAGAAACCCCTGCTGCAACTTGAAATTTTTCAAGAAAGTTCAACTATCGCGTTTTGAGTTTCAGCCTGTTTCAATCCATTTTATTGATTCTATTAGCTCCATCGACGTCCTATGAAACTTTTGCAACAATTCCCAAGCTCTGAGACCTCCTGAATTTCTCAAACCAGATCAAGCTTCATCAACTTATGATCATCATCTGACCAAGGTAGTTTTGAGCATCATTTGAACTCAAACATGTTACCACAATGTAGTTCTTCACTATCTGATGTGTTCCCCTAACTTATATGGTGTTGGTTGATCGTGTTCATCATTTTATTTTATTTTTCGTGGTTTGCTTGTTTCTGGAACTTCTTTAAGGCATAAGGTTGAATTCGGGATGAGAAGAGGATCACAATGGTGGTGGTCTTGTGTCTTGAAGATTCCAAACAGTGAAACTCCGGTGAGAGCTCACTAGAGAAGATAACCAGAATAATTCTTAGGTGGTCTGAGTTTGGACCAGACACGTTAGCATTTTGAAATGTTTTGATTGGTTAAATTCAAATTGGGTCATGTGTTCTGATTGCAGCGTGTTTCATCGTGTTTCTCATCATTTGGAATGTTGGATCTGCCGCGTCAATTAATGAGGCGTGATCCAACACTCCTGTTTTTTTCTTCTGATTTTAATTCTTTTTCTTTTATTATTTTAAATTTCTTTTTCTTTAAAAATTCGTAGTAATTTCATTTTTTATCCAAAAAATCCCAAAATAATTTCTAAAATTCACTTTAATTTTTCTTCATCTGATTTTTATCATTCCATATTTTATTTCATTTAAATTTTCTACTTTTTTATGATTTTTCTATTTTTTCCTTGGTTTTAATTGGTTTAAAAATACTTTTCTGCATTTTTAAATTCTGAAAATTTTATTTTATTTTATGTTTCTCATTTTCTTGGCCATTTATTTGTTGTTTTGAAGGACTTTGTGGATTTTCCATTTTATTTCCATTTTAAAAATCATTTAAAAATACCTTTTGTGCATTTTTATTTCATTTAATTGCATTTTAAATTTGTTTGACCTTGTGGACTTCTGTTGGTCTTGGATCATGATGATTTTGATTTCAAGTCTCATCAAACTCAATGGATCTTGGGTGTTGATGGGGTGAAAACCCTAATCCACCAAAATGGATGATTGATTTTGATGATGACTTGATCAAATTTGTGGTTCAATTTGTATGTGACCTCTATTGTTCCCCTTCTTCTTCATCCCTTTTTTTCCTTTTGATCAATTGGATGGATTTGAGTCCATCTTGTTCATGATGTATGGATTGGTGCTTGATGAACTCCCATCATTTTTAATATACCTTCTAAGTGATCATGAATCATTTAAGGTACTTTAGATTGATGCATAAGTTTGTCCTAAGTGTCATGAAATATGGGTGAAGTAATGGACCATCCTCCTAGCCTTTGTGCTTGATCATCCCCTCTCTTTTTCTTTTCTTGTATGGCATGGCTTTAGGAGGAGGATTTAAATATCATTTCTCTAGCATGTATTAACACAAATATTATTATTGATCGGCCTCAGATAGTTATGACTTCTACATAAGTCCAACTACGATAGCTTAACATAAAGCTAAATTTGTCCCAAAGGTAAAGGCATTTTTATAAATGAGATTGTAAGTCTCATATTCCTCACGGTATTGTGTGAGAATGTTGTTCCTTTTCCATTTGTGAGAGCTAGTGGCATACTTGTTGATTTTATCCAAGTTAGAGTCATTCTCATTAATGATGTATAGGTTCATATTTTCATGCTTGTGGGTGGAAAGTTGAGTATTCTAAAAAAAATGACCTAAACATCTTTCCATCTTCATTAACATATTTCACTAACACTTTACTTGTATTGACCTTTACTTCAAAGTTATTTACTTCCTGTCTTTCTGTTATGCCATTTAATTTATGCTTTACATTTGGCATCCCATATCTTATTATTTGTGGTTTTATCATTTATTTTTCTTGTCCATTTTGTAATTTATACATACCATTGTAAATAAGACATTAATAAGGAAAAAACCTAAAAATAAACTTGTTCCCCTTAACTCATGGACTTGTGGTTACTATTCTTGGCATCATTATGGAGTTATGGACTTAGAATTAGGATCTTGACCTTTGCTTTTGTACTTGTGACTGGAGACCCTGGAATCTATCAGATACCTTTGACTTTGAACTTTTCTGTGAAGACTAGGCTTGGTTACTTTGTGTCACATCTCGAAAAATATGATTCCTCACGATGGTCGCGGAAAAATAGTTCGAATAGAGTCGCCACTGAACTTTATTTATCCCAATGAAGGAATAGGAAAATATCGATAAAACCCTTTTTTTTAAAATTGAATAATGGTCGTTGCAACCATATTCGGGTTCGGGAGTCGATTACGCAAGGGGAAGGTATTAGCACCCCTCACGTCCGTTGTACTCAACGGGGACCTTTTAGTTTAATTTGCGATTTGAATGTTAGCTGAATGTTGTATGTTTTCTTCGAGTGATAAAAATATTGAAAAAAAGATGGATGGAAACCTCAGAAAGGAAAAAGGGAGGTTTTTTATTAGTGTGCTCGCCAAGATCTCACAATCTCGTGCCTACGTATCCTTATAGTGCAATAAGGAAATCAGAGTATTTGTAATTTGGGGAACTACGGTTGGTTGGTGTCTTTTAATGAACGACTGTTTAGATCGCGTTCTAAAGGCTAAACGTTGGCCTGTCTACTCTCAGCGGAGGCTTAAGCACCAGTTTGTTGTGCGCGTTAGAAAGGATTAAGCAGTGTTCCTTTTTTTAAAAAAGATTTAAGTTGTTAGTCGCACGGTGGCGAGGAATTAGGTTTAATGTGTTTGGGTATTTTGAAGAAGAGCGACGAAAGCTTGAGCAATATGGTGCACACCAATCGTTCAATTCTTTCAAGGAATAATAAGGTGATCGCCTCTTATTCCCTTATTGTTCAGATTATTATTGAAAGCTATTTGCGGAAATCGAATATGCGCAGTAGTGAGGCGAACGCCTCCCACTTGCTAATTCAAGGAATGATGAGGCGTGTGCCACTTATTCCTTTATCCAATGATTAATTAAAGTGTATTAATCGGAAGACGAAAGTTTGAGCAATATGGTGAGCGCCAATCATTCAAATATTCGAGAGATAGTGAAGAGAACGCTTCTTATACTCCTTTTCATCCAAAGTTTAAATTATAAAAATAAAGTCTTTAGAAATTATATTTGATTTGGAAAAGTGATATGATTTATGTGATTTAGGATTTTAAATGGATTACTTGGTGTTGGACCGAGATAATCAATTTTATAACAAAATAAAAAATGGGTTGGTCCCTTACTTACATAAATTAACTATTTGCTTGATCATAATATTCTAACAAAAGTAAAATAAATAAAATTAAGCAAAAGATCAAAATCATCTTAAGAAATAAAAATTATGGCATACCATTATTATTATAATTATTAATCTAAATATTTAAATAAAATATCAAAAAAATAAAAAATGAAATAGTAAACAAAGTTTTTTTTAAAAAAGAAATACTAGTGTGTATGGAAGGAAAGTAAGGGGGTAAAGCCCAAAGAAATAACCGTAGGGCCCAAAACCTCATTCCCTCTATCAAATTGGATTGGGACAGAGGCCCAGAACCCTTTGGGTGAGGAGTAGAACAAAGGGACTTAGTGGAAACAAAAGGTCAGATGTCCTAAAGTTGTAGTCGTGCGTGTGACATTTGGCCTTCCAAACGGAGACCATATGTGTTGGGAAAACAGGCGGATCTTGGAAACACCCATCAACCATCATCTTTTAATACGCCCATTAAATACAAAAGACCAGCCAACCATCATTTCAATCCTCCATTAATTAATAATAAAATCAATTAACATCATTAAAAAATAGCAACATAATGAAATGCCTCCTCCAACAGTTGCTCCAATTCACCCTTATTCGAACTTCTCCCCTCTTTGAATCTTCTTCTCTTCTATTCCTATTTAACTTTCCAACAACATTTTTCTTTACCGCTTCCACTCCCCCAAACCTCTCATTCGTGAATCCAAGAAACACAATAAAAAGGTCATGTGAGGATCATGTCCAGATGAAAGATAATCTTAAACACACATATAGAAAAGCCCACATCAATAAATCATAGAACCCTATCTATCTAATATCATGGATTTGATCCAACACAAAGAAAACAGTTGCAGCATGTGTGGTGGTCACGATTTATGCATAGAAGAAGGGAAACATTACCAAATTGGAACTTCTGAAAGTCTTCAAGTCCGCTGTGATTTTCTAGGTTCTAGCAACGGTCTTGTCCCATGAGCAATCTCCTCGGTGAGGTAAGTCACTTTAGTTCTACTATACTACGACTCCTTGCATCTTTTGGGTCTTTGGATGATTTCTTGTCGTGGTAAGGTTGGGGTTTTAGCTCACTTGGTTCAAAGTTTCGATTTAAAACTTTAAACAAGTTTGGTCTTTAGAGCTTTATGTGAAAATTTTCTGCGGATTTTCAATAGAGTAACACTATCCTCCTCTTCCTCCTTTTGAAGTGATTGGGATGTCCCTTTTATAGAAGAAATATGAGGTCCTCAAATCATGTGTGCATCATAAGTTGGCGGAGGGTGAAAAGAATCATTCTGTTAGGAGAGAATTTTCTTCAGATTTGATGGGGACCAAAACGATTGTGGTAAGCATGAATTTTTTCTGTATTGGAGTCCTTTAGAAAGCATGGTCATGTACTAGGTTTCTTATTGAGTTGTTACTTCCGTAAAACATTTGTGTGATGTGGTAGGAATTCCATTTTTACTGTTATGCAAGACTCCATCTTTAAATGATATATTTGAATGTTCCTTAATTCAAAACATTTCCTGGTGTCCTTGTTTTCAAAAGATCGATTTGTATTCTGTTTTGATTTTGGTGGATCTAATTGCAAAGTTCGGTTAATTGGTTAAATTTTATGAATGCCAATTCAGTTGAATTTATGTTGTGGTGAGTGATAGGCTTTTGATTAATGAATGGTTAGGTTCAATTCCGGTTTTGCTGTGATGTGTTGTTTTTATGGTGAATGAGATTTTTGGAATTGATTGTTGTATGTTCAGACATAGGTTTGCACTGCAATATGGTTTGGTTGCGCTGATATAGCAGGGTAGCTCTAGCTTCATGTGGTTCTGCAGCTTGTGTTCATGGTTTTGTGAAATTCTAGTAACAGACTATCGATGTCACACTGGATGTTATGACATCCAATTCTGCGCAGACAGGTAATGTATGCAGGAAGTAAATGTAAAAAGCAGTAAATGACATAGAGAATTGTTTATCCATTTCGGTGACAAACACACCTACATCTGGGGGCTACCAAGCCAGGGAGGAAATCCACTATAAGAGGTATCAATTCAGGATTTAAACCACCAGTTTAATCCTATCACTTAAGACCTACCCAATGCAATTTCAGTTTATACTAAGACCTGAGTACCTACTCACTCCCCCTCAATCACAGCAGTGATTACAACCATTAAGAATTTACAGTCAGTGGTGAAGATATACTTCAAACAACTCTTGATTGTGCTTAAAAGCTTTAATCAAGAAACACAGCACTCACGCTTAAAAGCTTAGAGTGACACAACAATTACAACTCAATAAACACCCTAGTCCAATGCAATCATCTAGGTGATAATTGCTTGGCTCACAAGTAAAACCTAATTCAAACACAATGAAAGTACAACAAGGATATATAATGATATATTTAATTCTTCACGCTTCAAATCCTTGAGTTGCTAAAAGTAGGATTGCCATCCTTTTATAATGCAGTACTTGGGCCTTGTACTTGAATTTCCTAAAATTAAGGTTAAGCAAGTTAACCTAATTTCCACACATTAGGGTGCTAACAAATAGGCTATATGTTAGGTCTCTTAATTTTAGCTTAGCTGTTAGTTTCCTGAAAAACAGCCTGAGATAAATACTGAACCAGAAAAACTAACTGGCCTATACTTTAGCATCTACTGTCAGGAATGAATGTCATAACATTCAGTTTGACATCCAAAAAATAGGCTATATGCTAGGTCTCTTAATTTTAGCACAGCTGTTAGTTTCCTGAAAATCAGCCTGAGATAAATACTAAAACATAATAGAAAAACTAACTAGCCTATACTTCAACATCTGCTGTTAGGAATGAATGTCATAACATTCAGTTTGACATCCAGTAAATCCTGTATTAGCTAATCCTGCAGCATACTACCTAAGCATGTCATGACATCAGTCAAGACATCTAAGTGCAGTAAGTGTTTTAACACAAAATGCAACCAATCAAAAACATCTACAAACTCCCCCTTTGGTTTTTTTTTTGGCTAAAACAACTTGGCATCACAACAGAGTTCACAGCAGCAGAAAGCACACATCCAAGCAGAGAGTCAAATTAGCTAATACACTTAGCAAACATAGAGGTTAAACTTCAAATAGCAGCAGCACAAGAGAAGATCAAGGAGATAGCAAACAACAACATAACCTCTTATTTAGGAGACCTTCAACTTCAAAGAAATCTGTTGTCCTGGGGTACAGGTGTTACTCCCCCTTTTGTCAAAAATGTTGCCAAAGCAACACTTAAGATTACAGACAAAAAAAAATATAAAAATACAGGCAATTATCAGAAACACATTCTTGATTTTACTTCACAGTTTCAATCAAGAATACACACTCTTGATCTTGATTTACAACTTTGATCAAGACGACACCTACTTGATCTTGCTTCACAGCTTTGATCAAGTAGACACACACTCTTGCTTAACAGCTTTAGAGTGACAAATTACAACCATAAATCAGATCTTCAATCATACATAGATTGCCATTAATTATGCAATCACAAAACACCAGACATTCACACTGAATGTTCTGTGTACAGGATGTCATGACATCGGGTCTGACATCCTGGAAGAATCCTGCATAATTCCATAATTCCTTTTATAACTTCCAGCATGTACAACCATATCAGATGCTATGACTTTGTGTATGACATCTTGAAACACTCCTGCATGAACATGTTCTTGAACTCCAGCAGGTACATAGGATATCTCATGTTCAGATATCCCACATAACATCTTGTGAACACACTTGTTGCAAGTGAAATAACTATTATCTATTGACCAATCAGAGCACACTTTCAATTGTTTAATAATTTGAAATATTAAACAGTACATTCCTAACATCCTTAGTTGCTATAATTCCTCAGAAAGACATATTCCCAACTTGCCCCTTAAATTTTCAAATTGAGTAGCATCCAATGCCTTTGTAAATATGTCAGCAAGTTGTAGTTCAGTTGCCACATGTTCCAAGGTAATCACTTTGTCTTCTACCAGATCTCTTATGAAGTGATGTCTAATGTTAATATGTTTGGTCCTGCTGTGTTGGATAGGATTCTTTGAAATATTGATGGCACTGAGATTATCACAGAACAATGTCATGACATTCTGAGTGACATCGTACTCAGTCAGCATCTGATTCATCCATACCAATTGGGAACAACTGCTTCCAGCTGCTATGTACTCAGCTTCTGCAGTGGATAATGATACACAGTTATGTTTCTTCCTTTCAACTACTCCATTTTGCTGAGGAGTAATAGGTGAGGACAACTCATGACTTATTCCTTCAGATGAGCAGAAATCATCAAACTTGGAATTTTTAAACTCCTTTCCATGGTCACTTCTTATTCTGACAACACTACTATCCTTTTCTCTTTGGAGTCTTATGCATAGATCTTTGAAGACATCAAATGCATCTGATTTTTCTCTGATGAAGCTTATCCATGTGTATCTGGAATGGTCATCAACAACCACATAAGCATATCTCTTCCCACCAAGACTTTCAACCTGCATAGGTCCCATTAAGTCCATGTGCAAAAGTTCCAGAGTTTTGGATGTTGTAGGATGTCTAAGCTTAGGATGTGACATCTTGGTTTGCTTGCCAACCTGACATTCTCCACAGACTTTTACTTCATCAATAAGCAGCTTTGGGATTCCTCTAACTGCTTCCTTGGATATGATCTTCTTCATTCCTCTTAAATGAAGATGTCCAAGTCTTCTATGCCACAGCTTCACTTCCT
This sequence comes from Lathyrus oleraceus, assembly GCF_024323335.1. Taxonomy (NCBI): domain Eukaryota; kingdom Viridiplantae; phylum Streptophyta; class Magnoliopsida; order Fabales; family Fabaceae; genus Lathyrus; species Lathyrus oleraceus. The sequence continues at coordinate 435,211,939 of NC_066585.1, read as the reverse complement.
GTTCTTCCTTGGCTAAGAAGCACATTGAGGAGTAGTTTGAGACTTTAGGTTCCCATAGATAGCAGTTATCTTTGGATCTAGATCCTCTCATAACTTCCTTATTTTCTTCATTTTTCACAACACATTCTTCCTTAGTGAACTGTACATTGAAGCCTTGATCACATAGCTGGCTTATGCTGATGAGATTAGCAGTTAGTCCTTTTACTAACAACACATTATTCAGTTCTGGAACTCCAGGACTGTCCAGCTTACCAACACCTTTGATTTTTCCTTTAGCTCCATCACCAAAGGTCACATAACTGGTAGTATGAGGTTGTATATATACCAATAAGTTATTCATCCCAGTCATATGTCTTGAGCAACCACTATCAAAATACAAGTCTTCTCTGGTAGATGCCCTTAGATATGTGTGAGCTAATCTAGCAACCCATTGTTGTTTCTTGATGGGGGCATTATGTTTACATGCCTTCTGCTTAGGTCTGACTTGAGGGGTCTGGTTAGGATAACCATGCAACCTGTAACATAAGGGTTTTATGTGACCAAATCTACCACAGTAGTGGCATCTCCATCTTTGAAATTTCTTCTTTTGATGGTTAATCCTCCTGTTTCCATGATGTTGTGACATTGGTTGTGACTTCTGCTTGATTTTCTGAACTTCAGCCTTTGAGCTTTTGAATTCAGATGAGGATTCCATAACAAAGCCTAAACCAGACATGGTTCCTGATTTCTGTTCCACCTTTAGAATCTCTTCCAAAGTGTCAGTTCCTTTATTCAGCATTCTGATGGATTTTGTCATTTGATCTAGCTTAGAGGTCAGCAAGGTTATCTCACCATTTAGACCATCTATGACTGTCAGATGCTTCTTCTTCTCAGATTCCAGCTCCTTGATGAGTTTCTTCTGCTTTTCTCCTTGTATACACACTTCTGCACTTTTGACACATAACTCTTTATATGAAGTAGCAAGTTCATCAAATGTAAGTTCATCTCCACTTGAGTCATCATCAGAGGCACAGACACTAGTTAGTGCAGTGACATGTTTTACAGATTCTCCTTCTGATTCACTCTCAGAGTCTCCCTCGGACCAGGTGACAGATAGTCCCTTCTTTTGCATCTTGAGGAAGGTAGGACATTCAGCTCTAATGTGTCCAAAACCTTCACATCCATGACACTGGATTCCCTTGCCTTGGTTGGACTTTTCTTCAGATTTTGATCTTCTACTGATGTCAGATGAAGTGTTCTTGACATTTGGTCTACCTTTTTGATCAATCTTCTTTATGAACTTGTTGAACTGTCTTCCAAGCATGGCTATAGCTTCTGATATGCTTTCATCACCTCCAATATTTCCTTCTTCTGAATCCTCTTCAGTATTTGATACCAAAGCTATGCTTTTTTTTTCTTTTCAACATTCTCACACAAGCCCATTTCAAAAGTTTGGAGAGAACCAATAAGCTCATCAACCTTCATATTGCAGATATCTTGAGCCTCTTCTATAGTAGTAACCTTCATGGCAAATCTCTTGGGCAATGATCTGAGAATCTTTCTTACAAGTTTTTCTTCAGACATTTTCTCTCCTAAGCCTCTAGAAGTGTTGCCAATTTCAAGAATATTCATGTGGAAGTCATGAATAGTCTCATCCTCAAATTTTCAAACTTAGTAGTCAGCATCTGGAGTTTAGACATCCTTACCTCGGAGGTACCTTCATGAGTTGTTTTGAGAGTATCCCAAACTTCTTTAGCCAATTCACAGTGATGCACCAGTCTGAAAATGTTCTTATTTATCCCATTGAACAGTGCATTCAAAGCCTTAGAGTTTCCAAGGGCTAATGCCTCTTGCTCTTTGTCCCACTCTTCTTCAGGAATTTGCATAATGAATCCATCTTTACCTGTCTTCGTTGGATGTTCCCATCCTTTGTTGACAGCTCTCCAGACCTTGCTATCTAGAGACCTCAAGAAGGCTATCATACGAGGTTTCTAGTCATCATAGTTAAAACCATCCAGCATCGGTGGTCTATTTGAGAATCCTACAACCTTGTCCATGGTACTAGAAAGTAACGTCCCTAAATCTCACCCAGAAATTAACAGGCAGGGTGCCTGCTCTGATGCCAATTGAAATTCTAGTAATAGACTATCGATGTCACACTGGATGTTATGACATCCAATTCTGCGTAGATATGTAATGTATGCAGAAAGTAAATGTAAAAAGCAGTAAATGACAAAGAGAATTGTTTATCCAGTTCGGTGACAAACACACCTACATCTGGGGGCTACCAAGCCAGGGAGGAAATCCACTATAAGAGGTATTAATTCAGGACTTAAACCACCAGTTTAATCCTATCACTTAAGACCTACCCAATGCAATTTCAATCTATACTAAGACCTGAGTACCTACTCACTCCCCCTCAATCATAGCAGTGATTACAACCATTAAGAATTTTACAGTCAGTGGTGAAGATATACTTCAAACAACTCTTGATTGTGCTTAAAAGCTTTAATCAAGAAACACAGCACTCACGCTTAAAATCTTAGAGTGACACAACAATTACAACTCAATAAACACCCTAGTCCAATGCAATCATCTAGGTGATAATTGCTTGGCTCACATGTAAAACCTAATTCAAGACACAATGAAAGTACAGCAAGGATATATAATGATATATTTAATTCTTCACGCTTCAAATCCTTGAGTTGTTGAAAGTAGGATTGCCATTCTTTTATAATGCAGTACTTGGGCCTTATACTTGAATTTCCTAAAATTAAGGTTAAGCAAGTTAACCTAATTTCCACACATTAGGGTGCTAACAAATAGGTTATATGTTAGGTCTCTTAATTTTAGCTCGGCTGTTAGTTTCCTGAAAAATAGCCTGAGATAAATACTGAAACAGAAAAACTAATTGGCCTATACTTTAGCATCTACTGTCAAGAATGAATGTCATAACATTCAGTTTGACATCCAGAAAATAGGCTATATGCTAGGTCTCTTAATTTTAGCACAGCTGTTAGTTTCCTGAAAATCAGCCTGAGATAAATACTGAAACATAACAGAAAAACTAACTAGCCTATACTTAAACATCTGTTGTTAGGGATGAATGTCATAACATTCAGTTTGACATCCGGTAAATCCTGTATTAGCTAATCCTGCAGCATACTACTTAAGCATGTCATGACATCAGTCAAGACATCTAAGTGCAGTAATTGTTTTAACACAAAATGCAGTCAATCAAAAACATCTACATTTTGTTTTATGAACTGGTTCACTTGTAGCAGGTCAGTAAACATTTGCGTCCGGACTTGAGCTTGCACTGCACTTTGCTGCATCTTGGTCATGTGCAGTATAGGGCTTTGGGTATGAATCAAGTTCTGACTTAGCTATGGTATGGTCATAGTATCAAGATTGGAAATCGAAGCATCTATACACCAATGGTCCAACCAAGAATCTAAATGGGATTTGAAAATGTGAATTAGAATTAGGATGGGGGATTTTGGGTTGAAAAGGTTGGGTTGACCTTTGTCAACATTTACCAAATTTTGTAGTTTTTTCACATAATAGACATTGTATGGATTGTAATGAATAATGTTTCAGTGATTATTTGATATGGTCTGACTATGTTAGTTGCACTAAAGGTCGAATTGTAACCAGCCTGATAAAAACAGAATTCTGATTTTAAATGTAAACTTTTCCTTTTTTTTAATTCTTAATCTGTTTCCAATTGCATTTGAGAAATCTTTATCTATTAGCTTGATGCAATTATAAAACTCAGGCCCTACAATTTGCATACCTAATATTTCTCAACACAAATAAAATTCTAAGTTCACACTTAAATTGGCTCCCAAATTGTCTACTTTGCAAGACCATGAAGGCATATAGTAATGGTAGTTGATCGAAGCATGTTATTAAGTGACCAAACTTGAATTTGAAGAATCATGTACACATGGAAAGCTCAAAGATCAAGAATAAAAACTCAACCTTAGGATTAGAATTAGGGTTGGGATTCTAGGGTTAGAAAGGTTCAAGTTGACTTTGGTCAAAGTTGACCAAAAAGTCAACTGTTGACCAGAGTCAACAATTGGTCAACACACTCTTCCTTGTATTTTTTCATGTAATGCACTCTTTCATGACCATGTAATGAATAACATCTCCTTATTTGAATGAAATTGGATTTGGAATTTCAATTGAATGACTCTTGAATGAATTTGATGTTTTTATATGAATATATGAATATTTGAGCATGTATTGTAATGAAGTGAAATGGGTAGTATGACATTGACTGAACCATGAGTGATGCTCAAGATTAGGACCTGAATAGAGAATGACAAGCATGCGACAAAGGCCTTAGCAAGTATCAAGATGTGCCAATAACTAGTACTTAACATATACCAAATATGAAGGCATGACAAGGAATTTAGGTGAGTGCAACCGACTGAAATAGACTTAAGCAAACCATGAACTAGACACTAAGTACGAGGGTGATATAGATAAAAGGTTCTGGAAGGAAAAGGGAGAAAACGAAAAAGGTGAGCCCAAGTATTTAGACTATAAGCAATGGTCATGAGAAAAGTGAAGAGAAACACAACCAAGAACTCAACAAGAACGATCCTGGAACGAGAAGTCACTCATTGCAATTTAACCAAACAATGGGATCAAGCAGCATGAATAATGATGTGTCGGCTAAAATTAGGGTTAGGAGGCCACATAATAGGGGGTTTGACCCAGTTAGGGCTTATGGAGCTTTGATCAAGTAAAGATCCCTTAGTTTTGAGTCCATACATCTTGCTTTCTGGTTATGAATGCTTAACGAAAGTTTTTTCGAACTGCCCGGACAAAATTGTGGTATGACACTTTGGTTTCATCTGATGCATGGGTTATTACTTTATTGCTTGAGGCTTAATCCAAAGGAGGAAATTATTGCTTGACTTATGTCATACTCCCCTTCTTTAATTTTCAAAATCTTTTCTCTTTTTTTTCAAAACCTTCTTGTTTTTTTTTAACTTGAACCACTTTCTTAATAGACCTTGACTTTTGTCAAGTGATTTTCAAAATCTTTTCTTAATAAATGTCAATCCATCTTAAGCATACTTAGACTAATTTCAAAGGACAAAAAATGTCTAACTCATTCAAACCATTTTGTGTCTTTTGTGCACTTTTCTTTTAAACTTTTCCTCAAGGAATTAGACATGAGTCATTTCCATAGTTGAGTTGTAATCCTCATATCTCCATAGTGTTGATGATAATTCTTTTCCATCTCTAAGAACTAGTGGCATACTTGTTGATCCTTATCCAAGTTGGATCCCTTCTCATGATGATGTAAAGTTCTCATACTTGTGGGTGACTAGTTGAGTATTCTCCTTAAAATGACAAAATGTCTTTTTTCCATAAAAATGAATCAAAACAAAACATCTTTGTTATTTTTACCATGAATTACGAGGTTTTGATCCTCAATTGCACTTTGTTGGTACGTAGGCATGAGACTTCAATAGTCTTGGCAAACACCAAATCATAATAAAAAGTGCTTCTTTTCCCATCCCTCCAATCTTTTAACAAACAACACCTTTTTTAAACTAAAATATACATATTTTCAAAGAGGTTCCCATGGAGTACAATGGATGTTTAGGGTGCTAATATCTTCCCTTTACATAACTAACCCATGAATCCTTGTTCTCTTTTATTAATTTTGTTTTAAAACTTCTTTGGGTTTTGTTCGTACTTTTTCCCTTTACCGCTATATATATGCCATGATGGCTTATAAATGATTTAATGAGCATAGCGTTGTAATCATGCATGATGATTGTAATTTTGCTCTGCTCTAAGGTTTCTCATTGGTGTCTGGCATGGTCTGCTTGACCAACATGAAAGTATGAAGGGAATCTTCCCCTTGGTAACTTGTTTGCCCCAGTCTGTAGGGTCTTTGAAGGAAATATCCTGAACAGGAAAACGTTGGGAGTGATTATACCATGACATGGTGTGGACCATATTTTCCCGAGTGCATGAATCTTGCAGTGGTTTTCCCTTGATTGAGGTTTTGAAGAACTTTCCCCATATGGACTGAATATTTGGACATGATTTACCTTCGTGATCAACTGATGCTTGGAGATTTGTATTAGTCTCACCAGTTATTTAATTAACATAGTCATTGGATTCCATGCCCTGATCCATAGGGTTATGAGATGGTCTTGATTCGGGTCAACACGCACCAACGTTCAAGTTTCTCTCTGGTTGCTCCTTGTTGGGATTTCCCTAATGTCAAGTACTGACTTACAGTTAAAATTATTCTTTTATCAATGGTAATTTTAATGTGATACTCATGCAAATTTTAAAAAGAATCATTATTGAAATGATGTGGTGGTGTGTGACGAATGGACCATTAGTTCAAAAGAAGTGATGATTTAGCTAGTGTGTGAAAGATACAGTGAGAATATGATGTTAATACAGGTGATTAGAAAATCTCTAGGAGTCAGTTTGCGCAACCTTGATGCAGTATGCTTTTAGAATAAATCCTGCTTCAATTACTTCTTTTAAGGGTTATAACATGGCATGGCTCATAGTTCATTTGAAACAAAGGATATTAGGCTCAAAATTTGATTTAACCCACCCCTTCTTCATGATGATCTTCAGTCCTATGTTTAGTTAATTCAACACACATATTCATCTTCCAAGAGAGTTCGACGGTGTAGAGATGAGGATTCAAGATTCTCTTGAAATTGCAGTTACCTTATTTTGCTTTTGTCACAGATGTCGGCGACCCTTTAATTTTGATATGATGGTCACTTAATCTTGTTTTTATTTTGTTGAGGATTTAATGACCTTTTTTGATAGATTTTTTTTCTTTTATCCCTAATGTTCCATGGACTACTATTTTGAAGCTCTCAGTCCACCTGGATTGCCCTAATTTTTGTTTAAGTTGCCTGATTGGATGTTCGACTTAGCGGACTTTCTTCTTTGTTTTTGATTTTGCTGAAGGGTTGTGACTACCAAGTCATTGGTCATCAAAGAACAATCGACATAACTTTTTGATTTTGCATGGTTCCTTCGACACCTACGGTTGTGTACGAAGAATATCATGTGGTTGAACCTCATACGGGAAGTATCATTTTATAACTTGAATGTGTAGTCAGATTAACTGAACACTAACCCACCCCGGGTTAAGAATAAGGGTTTTTAGATCCGAAAGAAACACCTGTTTCTAGGCTCGAAGTGGTTAACTAAGGCTAACTCCTTATCTCTCCAGTATTTGGGGATTTGAAACAATGCATGTACATCATCAAGATGATCTTATCCAAAAGCATACTGTTAGTAATTAGGGGTATTTTATTTTCGTCATCCTCTATTCAATCTTTGCTAAAATAACAATTTAATAAGTGAATGGGAGAAATATTTTTGTTTTTTATATAAATGGAAAAGATGAGTGAATACGACATGATTGATTCGAAAAATGCATGATCACTTCATTAATATTACCAATAAAGGAAAACAACAATACTTGAAAGAAAATAAGTACTTAAGATGTAAATAAAACACAAATAAAATTCTAGAAATAGTCAAATAAATGCAAATACAGAGGAAGTTCTCTTGTGCTTGACTCACTACTGGGCTAGCCTTCTTCAGAGTTGGTCGTTATTATACTCATCGAGACCAGTATGATAATCATCTTCATATCTATTCTAGGCAATTTCTTTTATATCATGGACGGATGGACCCGCAAGACTAGGTAAATGAGTATTGTTGATTTGAAGGCCTTGAGGCGTAAATGAGAACACCTTAGAATCAAGCAGGGTTTGTACCTGGCTCTTCAACACTTTACAATCTTCAATTGAATTCCCCTGTACTCCAGTATGGAAGTCATATCGGCCATTAACAAACATTTTCATTTCTTCAGTCTAATCTAGATTGTGAGTAGGGCATGCAACCAGGAGCCTTTTGAATCTTTTATATGCATATCCTAATGATTCACCTTCCCTCTGTTTAAAATTGATAGTTTCATATCATTTTCCGAGGAAATCTGAAGCAGGAAAATATTCACTTAGAAAAGTTGTTTCCATTTCTTCCCAAGTTGTGATGTTATCTGTTTGAAGTGAGTAAGACCATTCTTCAGCATGTTCTACTAGAGTAAATGGAAACATTCTCAATTTCTCACTTTCTTATATATTCCCTTACATCTTCAGAGTTTATCTCATTGTCAAAAACCATTATGGATGTTTGTTTGCATCTTCATTAATTTTACTTGTAAAAGGCCTCTTCTCTAGCTGACAGATGGTTGTAAGGTGTAACTTAAAGTTAGGTACATTCATCAGTTGATTCACAATTGACAGTATACCTCCCAACATTTTTGCTTCTATAGTCTCCAAGTAGTCTTTTAGGAGCTGGTTGATTTTCAACCATTTGTTCCTCTAACTCTTATCTGATTTTTTGTCTGACGGATGATAAATATATTTCTTTTGTTCCTCCAGTTTCTGCAACCAAGCTCTCTTGAGCTGAGTACGTAACATTCTCTCAATTTCTACATCAAAAGGAAAATTAGCCGAGGATTCTCTTTTCATACAAATGTCATAAACAAGTTAGTTATAACAAAAAAAAAATTAAAAGTGAAAATAAAATAATTTTTTTGGTCACAAAGCAACAAAATTTCAACAAAAATAAAACTATAAACTCTATAATCTTTGACAGTCCCTAACACTGTGCCAAAAACTTGGTCAGCAAATTACCAAGTGTACTAAGTTTCCAATATAGTAATATTGGGAAATCCAAGGATGTCAATCTCAAGGAGTGTGTGATATTATAGAGTTTGTATTTTAATTAAGTTGAACAAAAAGGTATTTAGGGGGTTTTGATTTGGATTGTTTGTAACGTAAAATTAAAATGATTTAATAGATTAAAAAATAATTAGAGGCGAGCATGCTAGGAATGAAAGTTTGAGCTTGAACTCGTTTGATATCCTAAATTAACCTTGTAACAACTTTCTTTATTCCTCCAGATTACTGCTTCTTAAGTTTATTTATTCCTAAGTCCTTAATGAATAAACTTTTGATTATTCAAACCAATTCCTACGACCATAGTAAATTGTAAATGAACCCAAGCATGTAATTATCAAGAACAAAGAATTTTATAGATGGTATCCCTAGTCCTACATGACATCTAATCTAAAATATTTCAATCAAGCATTACTGTTGAAAGTCATTCTTTTGTTTTCTAAGAAAGTTTGTGAAGGAGAATTGCGATCCAAAACGCAGCGGAAAATAAAATTTTCTCCTTTAGAGATCCTTACGAATGGTCATGATCAGTGATAGAATATTTACCTCTTGTGACGATTGAAACCTTTGGTGCAGATCTCTTGTGATGATCAAAACCTTTGATGCAGATCCACGGAGCGATCACGAACGTTGAACGATGACAACGTCTCTACTCAGTCCACACGAACGGATTCCTTCAATCTCAATGCTAGCTGGTACGAATGAAGGCTTTGAGTGTGAGAGAGAGAGAGAGAGAGAGAGAGAGAGAGAGAGAGAGAGAGAGAGAAAACGAAAATAATGCAACCGCTCTCAATGCTTCTGCACAAGGGTTCTATTTATAGAACCACTTGTGTGGGCTTCAAGCTAAAAAGCCCACTTAAGTGTATTTTGGCCCATATCTTATAATATGCCCAAAATCACTTAAGCTCATGGTACCTTACCATATTTCGTATTCTACTTAAGTACACCGTACCTTTACGATGTTCTACAATTCACTCAAGGGCACCGTACCTTACGGTGTTCCTTAGTTACTCTATCTCTCATCAATCCGTCCTTTGTGTGTGACCCTGTAGGTTTTCGCGACATTGGCAATTAGATTAAATCATGTATTTAACATAATAAACAGTGAGCGGTATCTAGCAACACATCACTGCTACCCAAGACACGAAAATGTCATGTGATCTGACAATTCCTTTTGTGATAATACTTATGTGTATAATTACCCTTTTGCCCTTATGTCTATATTGAACACAAGGCATAGACCGTGTCATCCTTGTCCAGTTCAATATTGGGCCCATAGACATTTATCCTGTTATGCAGGATGGACAAATTCCATCTAGGTCACTCATGTCCCTCAGCATGCTTCGTGGAGTACCCATCAACTGTCTTTATGGTTATCCAGTTACGGACAACGTTTGATCAGCAATAAAGCACTCGACTCTACATCTAAGGTCCATAGTGGTTTCAGGTCGAAGAGTGGTATACACCATTATCACCATGAGAATAACTTATGACACTTTGCATAACTTTCTATATAATATTCTCATAGCGGGTCATTCCGGTATAAATATTACTCTTAATATTCATACCTATGTTTAAGACTTGATAACTCCTTATCCATGATCCATGAGATGTGATCATCAGTCTATATACATAATAGTCTTAATGCTTTAATGTCATCCCACTTCACAATAAAGCTCGACTACGGATACTTTAAGAATAGTGTCCTTATGTTTAATGTGATCTCATGATTAAGTCATACTTGATACATTAAACAGACTAGCTATTCTAGGGACTTTATTAAACAAACGTGATAAAGAAAAAGCCTTTTATTATTAATAAATAATTCGATACAAGTACCAAAAGTATTGGCCTCTAGGGCTTACACCAACAATCTCCCACTAGCACTAGAGCCAATCAGGCATACCCTTAATACCCATAGATCTAGTATGGCCATCATGCTTCTGCTGCGCAAGAGGCTTTGTCAGTGGGTCAGCAATATTGTCAAGTGTAGGTACTCTGCATATTTTCACATCTCCTCTATCTATTATCTCTCGAATGAGATGATAACGCCTAAGTATGTGTTTGGATCGTTGGTGAGATCTAGGCTCCTTGGCTTGTGTGATAGCACCATTGTTATCACAGTAGAGACCAATGGGATCCACAATGCTAGGAATTATGCCAAGTTCACTAATGAACTTTTGATCCAAACAGCTTCCTTTGCTGCACTTGAGGCAGCGATATACTTGGCCTCAGTTGTAGAATCAGCAACTGTATCTTGCTTTGAACTTTTCCAGCTTACAGCGCCACCGTTTAAGCAAAACACACAACCAGATTGCGATCTAAAGTCATCCTTATCTGTCTGGAAGCTAGCATCGGTGTATCCAATTACAGCCAACTCTTCCTGACCTCCATATATCAAGAATGAGTCCTTAGTCCTTCTTAAATACTTAAGGATATTCTTGACAGCTACCTAGTGAGCATCACCAGGATCAGATTGGTACCTACTCGTTGCACTTAAAGCATACGAGACATCTGGTCGAGTACATAACATGGAATACATAATAGATCCTATTGCAGATGCATATGGAATCTTATTCATGTGATCCCTTTCTTCCTTAGTTAAAGGGGATTGTGTTTTTGATAGACACAGGCCATGTTGCATAGGTATGAATCCTTTCTTGGAATCATGCATATTAAAGCGTCTCAACACTTTGTCTATGTATGTACTTTGACTTAGGCCAAGCAGTTTTTGTGATCTATCTCTATAGATTCTGATTCTTAATATGTAGGCTGCTTCACCTAGGTCCTTCATAGAAAAGCATTTCCCCAACCAAGACTTTACTTGTTGTAGGGTAGGGATATCGTTTCCAATGAGTAATATGTCATCTACATATAATACCAGGAAAACGATCATGCTCCCACTAACCTTCTTGTAGACACAAGGCTCATCTTCGTTCTTGATGAATCCATATTGTTTTACTGTTTCATCAAAACGAAGATTCCAGCTTCTGGAAGCTTGCTTCAATCCATAGATTGATCTTTGTAACTTACATATCTTTTGGGCTTCCTCTGGTATATCAAATCCTTCAGGTTGTGTCATGTACACATCCTCAAGAAGATTTCCATTAAGGAAAGCAGTTTTGACATCCATCTGCCATATTTCATAATCATGATATGCAGCGATAGCAAGTAAAATCCGAACAGATTTAAGCATTGCAACTGGTGAAAAGGTTTCATCATAGTCAATCCCATGAATTTGTTTATATCCTTTTGCAACCAGTCTTGCCTTATAGGTATGTACCTTACCATCCATGTCAGTCTTCTTTTTGAAGACCCACTTGCATCCTATAGGGTTAACTCCTATAGGAGGCTCTACCAAGGTCCAAACTTGGTTTGTGTACATGAAATCCATTTCAGATTTCATGGCTTCTAGCCACTTCTCAGACTCGGGACCAGTTATGGCGTCTTGGTAGGTCACAGGCTCATCTTGATCCATGAGTAATACATCACCTTGATCAGTTATGAGATATCCATATCTCTCAGGTAGTTGACGTATCCTGCTTGACCTACGCTGGTCTTGTTCTACTTGAGCAGGTTGCTCTTCCACAACTTCTTGTGTTTCCTGCTCTAATTCTTCCATAGGTGTATCTATACTTTGTGATTCTTGAATTTATTCAAGCTCTACTTTCCTCCCACTGGTTCCTTTGGAAATAAAATCCTTTTCTAAGAAACCTCCAGTTCGAGCGACAAACACTTTGCCCTCAGAAGGATTGTAGAAGTAATACCCTCTTGTTTCTTTAGGATACCCCACAAACAAGCATTTGTCAGATTTGGGCTCAAGCTTAGTTGAAATTTGTCGTTTCACATAAACCTCGCAACCCCAAATCTTTATGTAAGACATATGTAGTTTCTTACCACTCCATATCTCATATGGTGTCTTCTCAACCTTTTTGGATGGAACACGGTTAAGTGTGTAAGCTGCTGTCAATAGTGCATGTCCCCAAAAGGAGTTTGGAAGATCGGCGTGACTCATCATGGATCGGACCATGTCTAACAGGGTTCGATTTCTTCTCTCAGATACACCATTCCATTGGGGTGTTCCAGGAGGAGTAAGTTGGGATAGGATCCCACACTCTTTCAGATGGTCATCAAACTCTAGGCTTAAATACTCACCACCTCGATCTGATCGAAGAGTTTTAATATTCTTACCTAGTTGGTTTTGTACTTCATTCTTGAATTCCTTGAACTTTTCAAAGGACTCTGATTTGTGTTTCATTAAATATACACAACCATATCTACTGAAATCATCAGTGAATGTGATGAAGTACTGAAAACCTCCTCTGGCTGGTATGTTCAGTGGTCCATATACATCGGTATGTATTAGGCCCAAAAGATTATTCGCAATTTCACCTTTTCCTGTGAATGGAGATTTTGTCATCTTCCAAGTACTTTGGGCAGTTTTCTCTTCCAGTGTGCGGTCTTACCGCAACGGAAGCAGGTGCCTGCCTTTTCTATGCCTCCACTAGGCTTCAAAGCAGCAACAGTGGGTCTGGGTTTGGCAACTTCCTTTCCTTTCCCTTTATCACCCTGCTTGGTGGGCCTTTTGTTCTGTCTCTTTCCATTTCCGATCATCAGAATGGACTTCCCTTTTGTCTTCAGAATTTTCTCAGCTGTTCTTAACATGCCTAGCAGTTCAGGAAGAGATTTATCCATATCATTCATATTGAAATTTAGGACAAATTAACTGAATCTATCTGGCAACGATTGCAAGACCAAATCAGTCGCAAGTTCCTTTCCGAGGGGAAAACCCAACCTTTCAAGGTTTTCCATATACCCAATCATCTTGAGCACATGGGGACTTACAGGGGCTCCCTCAGCTAACTTGCCTTGAAAAGGGGCTTTTGAAACTGCAAACCTTTCATGCCTTGCTTGCTCTTGATAGAGCATCTTCAGGTGTTCGATCATATCGAACGTTGTCATGTTCTCATGTTGCTTTTGCAACTCTGAGTTCATGACATCCAGCATGAGACAAGCAGTTTCATTTGCATCATCGACATGCTTCTTATAAGCATCTCTTTCTGCCTTAGGTGCAGAACTAGGAGGTTCCTCTTCAGGAACAGGTGTCTCCAAGACATACAGCTTTCTATTATGTTTGAGGACAATCCTCAAGTTTCGGTGCCAATCTAGAAAAATATGTCCCAGACAATTTATCTTTGTCAAGGATTGATCGCAAAATTTTTGTTATAGGTGTTTGTTGAGATTGATGAAAATATAAGTATCATTGACATATTTAATTAGGCCTTTAATTAAATATGCTCCCACTATTTTACTCAAAACAAATGACCCTCATCATTTGATTCGGAAAATCCCGTTGGAAGATTTTCTAGTGGGTCGAGATCCATATTTCACTTCGTTCTAAGTCCGCGTAGGCGGATTACACAAAACTAGGTTATTTAGGTAGGAACTCCTTCCAATTGTATCTCATACAACTCTCGAAAATTTCAGTTGGGTGAATAACTCCTTATTCCAATCCATCATATGGATCATTCCTAACTCTTGCTTCTAAACATATATAATATTATTATAATTAAGTTTGACCCATCGTTTTAGCAGTTGGATATTACAATTATCCCATCGCACCTTACTAATATAGAACATGCACCTCGCGTAGGCGAAACCTACATTATCCGATACTAGTCTTGATGAGTGCTAAAACTTGGAAAGAAAACATATAAAATATTATCATAATTTGTTTAGTTAAGCTTGACCCATTGTTTTAGCAGTTGGATATTACAATTATCCCATCGCACCTTACTAATATAGAACATGCACCTCGCGTAGGCGAAACCTACATTATCCGATACTAGTCTTGATGAGTGCTAAAACTTGGAAAGCATAAACTTAATATTTAATTTGAGGGAATTGTAATCGTTATGATCTCACCGGCTTATTTATCATATAAATCGTCTCTCACATGCAACAACATACATCAACATACATTCACATGCATCAACATACACTCACATGCATCAACATACATAATTAAACAGTTATGGCCCCTAGCGCAATTATTCTCCCAAGCCAATGAGAGAACCTAAGCTAACCTAATAACGATCTAAGCTTCTCCAAGCAAGATCTTCAAGGTTGTCCTCCTTTGATATTTAATTCTTCTCTTTCTTCATAACATTGTCCTCCTTTGATATTGAATTCTTCTCTTTCTTCATAGCATTACATTACAGAAGAAACTCGTTTTACATACGAGGGATTGAGATGAGAAAAGAAGTTACATTAAGAGATTAAAAGGAGAGGCACGACACGTAAGTCGTATTTAAAAACCCAAAACAAAATGAAGGAAGACTAAGGCTATAATTGATCACCATAAGGCAATAATGATAAACACATTATTATTATTATTTTAATTTTAATTCCTTTAATTAATTAAAACCAAATTAAATCTCGGCGACCGATCATACTACGCAGAGTTAGCCGGGGGTTCCGCTGCCCGGTCACAACTCTTGCGCAGTCACAAAACAGAAACCCCGAGAATTCTGACTCTGTGAGTGTGACGACCGTCTTAAGCATATTACGGCCGTCACAGGCCCATGACGAACGTCACGCGGCCAAAAACAGAAATGCCTAGAATTCTGGATATGTGAATGTGACGACCGTCACAAAGCATGTGACGACCATCACGTCCAGCTTGTTAAGATCGTCACAAGTCCATGGCGATCGTCACGCCACCAAAAACCAGCGCTTTGAAACAGTTAGCAGACGTGTTCCAACAAGCGCTCAATTCACAACTCCTTGACGGCACAACCCTTGCGCCGTCACTAACCCTAATGCACCAATTTCAGACCGTCAAACACACCTCGATTGTTGATTCAGTATGATTGATCAATAGGTCATTGCTTCACCATACTAATGTCGGATTCCGAAGCAAATGACCATTGATCGCTCAAAGGAAGACAACCATTTAGTGTTTGAATGAACGAAACAGAAACAGTATATCACATATACCGTACTTTGCATTAGGATTACTTATATCATATATAAGTTGATCGGTCTCAATTGCGTAACCTATGGACGATCGATGTATCGCTGCTTCACCATACTAATGTCAGTTCCGAAGCATAGTCAACATCAATCATCCAACTCGTACACTCATGATGCCAAATTTAATTACTCGTTTAATTAATTGATTCATTCTGTCTTTTAATCATATTAATACAAAAAATAAACAGATATCCGAGTCATGGTTTCGTAAGTGGCTCTGATACCACTGAAGGAGAATTGCGATCCAAAACGCAGCGGAAAATAAAATTTTCTCCTTTAGAGATCCTTACGAATGGTCATGATCAGTGATAGAATATTTACCTCTTGTGACGATTGAAACCTTTGGTGCAGATCTCTTGTGATGATCAAAACCTTTGATGCAGATCCACGGAGTGATCACGGACGTTGAACGATGACAACGTCTCTACTCAGTCCACACGAATGGATTCCTTCAATCTCAGTGCTAGCTGATACGAATGAAGGCTTTGAGTGAGAGAGAGAGAGAGAGAGAGAGAGAGAGAGAGAGAAAATGAAAATAATGCAACCGCTCTCAATGCTTCTGCACAAGGGTTCTATTTATAGAACCACTTGTGTGGGCTTCAAGCTAAAAAACCCACTTAAGTGTATTTTGGCCCATATCTTATAATATGCCCAAAATCACTTAAGCTCATGGTACCTTACCATATTTCGTATTCTACTTAAGTACACCGTACCTTTACGATGTTCTACAATTCACTCAAGGGCACCGTACCTTACGGTGTTCCTTAGTTACTCTATCTCTCATCAATCCGTCCTTTGTGTGTGACCCTGTAGGTTTTCGCGGCATTGGCAATTATATTAAATCATGTATTTAACATAATAAACAGTGAGCGGTATCTAGCAACACATCACTGCTACCCAAGACACGAAAATGTCATGTGATCTGACAATTCCTTCTGTGATAATACTTATGTGTATAATTACCCTTTTGCCCTTATGTCTATATTGAACACAAGCATAGACCGTGTCATCCTTGTCCAGTTCAATATTGGGCCCATAGACATTTATCCTGTTATGCAGGATGGGCAAATTCCATCTAGGTCACTCATGTCCCTCAGCATGCTTCGTGGAGTACCCATCAACTGTCTTTATGGTTATCCAGTTACGGACAATGTTTGATCAGCAATAAAGCACTCGACTCTACATCTAGGGTCCATAGTGGTTTCAGGTCGAAGAGTGGTATACACCATTATCACCATGAGAATAACTTATGACACTTTGCATAACTTTCTATATAATATTCTCATAGCGGGTCATTCCGGTATAAATATTACTCTTAATATTCATACCTATGTTTAAGACTTGATAACTCCTTATCCATGATCTATGAGATGTGATCATCAATCTATATACATAATAGTCTTAATGCTTTAATGTCATCCCACTTCACAATAAAGCTCGACTACGGATACTTTAAGAATAGTGTCCTTATGTTAAATGTGATCTCATGATTAAATCATACTTGATACATTAAACAGACTAGCTATTCTAGGGACTTTATTAAACAAACGTAATAAAGAAAAAGCCTTTTATTATTAATAAATAATTCGATATAAGTACCAAAAGTATTGGCCTCTAGGACTTACACCAACAGTTTGTACATTCTTCCTAAATGTGTCAAAATCCTTCACATTCATGGCACTGAATTCTCTTACTCTTGTCTTATTTTTCTCTATCTTTTCCTTTACGCTGAAAGTTGGCAGCTTTGGAATTTTGTTGTTGATTGTCTTTGACATTTGTAGTGATATTGCTCCTAGATTTTCTTTCAATTATTCTCATGGCCTTTCTAGAAATCTTATATAGAAGGGACATAGACTCAATTAAGTTTTCATCTGTATCACCTTCTACCTAATCATCGCATTCTTCACCATCTATGTTGAATGCCACACTTTTACTCTTTTTCTCTAATTTGTCATTAATAGCCATTTCGAATGTGAGGAGGGTTCCAATTAGAATATCAACTTTCATTTTGGATGCATCTTGAACTTTTTCGATGGTTTTGACCTTCATATCAAACCACTTTGAAAGAAGTTTAAGGATTTTTCTTACCAATTTTTCTTCAGTCATCTTTTCATAAAGAGCATAGGAGTTGTTAGCAATGTCATGAAGTCGGACATTGAATTTAGAGATGGTTCCATCATCCTTCATCATTAAGTTTTCAAATTTTGTTGTGAGAAGTTGAAGTCTTGACATAAGAACTTTAGAAGTACCTTCATGAGAAACATCAAAAGTATCCTAAGCTTCTTTGGCACTAGTGCAAGTATTAACAATTATAAAAATATTATTGTGAACTCCATTGTAAATGGAATTAAGAGTACAAGAATTTCCAAGCGCTTCTTCATCTTCTGTCATTGTCCAATCCTTTTCAAGCTTCACTATTTCAATGTTGTTTTCAACTGTTTTCTTTAGAGGAGATCATCCTTTTATGACTACTTTCCAAGTCTTCTTTTCCATTGACTTGAGAAAGGAAACCATACAAGCCTTCCGATAATAGTTCATACTATTAAGAAATGGTGGTTGAT
The DNA here is from genome assembly GCF_024323335.1 of Lathyrus oleraceus. NCBI lineage: Eukaryota > Viridiplantae > Streptophyta > Magnoliopsida > Fabales > Fabaceae > Lathyrus > Lathyrus oleraceus. Next base: position 435,193,602 of record NC_066585.1, on the reverse strand, counting down.
TCACAAATCCTCATTTTTAGTATTGTCCACTTGGAACAAAATGTAGACAACCCTATAGCTACCCAACAGGAACAATATACTTGCTTTGATGCCTATAGAAATTTTGTTCAATCAGTAACAAGATGTCACACACAATGTTAAAACAATGTGCAAGACAATGTGATTAAGTGACAACAATAAACAAATAAGATAAATAAATAACACAGATAATTGTGAACCTAGTTTGGTGCAAAGTCACCTACGTCTAGAAAGCATCAATCCAACGTAAAGAAATGCACTAATCAGTAGTCAATAGCACACAATGGTCTCATATGAAGTCTCAAATCTAGTGCTCTTTTACTAATACTATTCGTGAATTTAGATCCAAGTTCCCCCTGAATTTGAGACCCATCTCACTTTCACTGAAAGACTCTCTCAAATTTTTGCACTATTACAATAATATGGCGCGTGATAAATCACAATTACAATAAAAAAAACTCTATCTTTCTAACTTACGAAAGATACCCAAAAATATACTATTACAACAAAACACGAAACGCTTAGTGAAAATAAGAAAACTAGAAACTAAATTATTCGTGGTCTAAGTCTTAAAACAAGGAGAATCCTCTCCTTAAATAGAAACTAAATCAATCTAAAATGTCTGGTAGGGGTTTGACATAAAACTGACTGATTTTCAAAAAGCGCAAGAAGGGTCTTTTTCATTATAGTCAATTCTGAATCTTAAAGAAATCAAATTTAATTAAATCTTTATCTAATATAAATAAGAATTCCATTACTTTTAACACACCGATTCAAAATAAAAAGAAAATAAAAAAAAATGTGATATGAATCAAATTCCTGATTGAACTAAAAATAAAATAAATCTTATTGAAATGATATTCAATCAGATAAAGTACACACCAATACCTAAACAAGACAAAATGTCTCACATAAATTTGAAAATATTTCTTAACACATGTTGCCTACTTATCAATAAAATGTAATAACACTATAACTTTTTTAACAACTTATTCATAAGGGATCATATAGCTCATCTGTCCTAGAAACATAAATAAATATTGAGCAAATTAGATACTGCTGAATTGTAATTCCTTGTGTCGAAGCAGGTTGCTCGACAGAACAAGGAAGTGTCAAACCACCTAGAATTTTGAGTTGTGTTAGCGTGTCTAAGTGTTGAAGCACGTTGCTTTACACATGATTCCGACTTATGCCTATTTTAGTAGTGTTAGCTGTAACACCCCGATAAAATAAGATAATTATTTAAATTGAGTTAATAATATATTTATTAATTTAATTAAATAATTGGAATTATTATTATTATTGGAGTAATAATTATTGGAATATTATTGAGATTATTATTATTGGATTATTTTTATTGTTATTATTGGAATAAAAGTAGAAATCAGTAAAAAGGTTCCATTTGGGTAAAAAGAGTTATTTTCACGTGAAAAGGGAAAAGAGGCAGAAAAGGGAAAAAGGGCAAAGAGGCAGAGGACGAAGGTTGAAGGAAGGAAAAGCTTGGAGCTCAGAGATTGCCAGATTTACTCAGGTAAGGGGGGTTTATCATCGATTAATGGGTATTATGGGATAATATGTGATGGGTAGTGAGAAACCATTGATTTGCCTCTGATTGAATGATGTATGATGAATTTGTGAACTTTTGGGATGAACGAAATTGGGATTAAAATTGAAGAAATTCGTAGGAATTAGAGGTAGAAAGGTTAGAAATTTGTGAAATCGAAAGTGTATGATTCGTGTTAGACGAGATGAATGAATTGTGTGTAAAATTTGGACTGTGGAAGGTTGAATTGGATAGATCTCGTAGCAGGAGAAGCCATTGCAGATCTGGAAATTCTGGTTTCTGGTCATACGCGTATGGCACTAGGCAATACGCGTATGATATGGCTGGTACGCGTATGGATGAGGCCTTACGCGTATGAGTGAAAGAGATGAGGTTTTGAACGTGAAATTGTCTCTGTTGGTACGCGTATGAGAATGTGGTACGCGTAGCATACGCGTATGGGCGTGGGCAATACGCGTATGGATTTGGTCAGGAATGGGCAATACGCGTATGGGCATAGGCAATACGCGTATGGGCAGACTTGTGGTTTCCCTGAACTGTTGTGGTGCAGTTTTTGGTTGTTTAGGCTGAGTGCTGTAACTTAGCTGATGTATGACGTAGTGGGGATTATTTCCCGTTGTTTTGAGTGGTATAGGTATTAGTAGAGTGTGTTAATACTGTGTTTGATTATGCGGCATGATATGATATGCTTTTGTGATAAAATGTGTTGATGATGTGTGATGGTATGCATGATGCTGTGAATGTATCAGTTATGTATGCATTGTGAATAGACTGTTTTATGGCTTAGAGTGTGAGCATATGTCTATTCCTGAGTTGTTGTTATTGTTGCATTGCTAGATGATTAGCATGCATATTGTGGCCCATTTGGGGTGGTAGCTAATTCCCATGGTGAGGAATTAGTGAGTAAATCATTTTGATTGTTGTTGATGTTTGCATGCTAGGTGATTAGCATGCATAGCATGGCCCATTTGGGGTGGTAGCTAATTCCCATGGTGAGGAATTAGTGAGTGAGTCACTATGTCTCAAATGAGTGGGACTAGTGAGCTTGGTAGCCGTGCCTGGATTTGGACGGTGAGGTTGAACTATATGTTCACAAATAGTCGGTACCGCATGCATGGAGTCTCATTGCATAATATATGTATGGCGTATAATATGAATGGATGTATTCCAATATTATACGTGTGTTTGTGTTGTTATGGAGTATGATTTGAGATTATACTTGTGTTTTATGTTGGTGTTGAGCATGAGATTGAGTTGATGTGCTGTTACTGATTGTATGTTGCGATTAGGGTGATTAATGTGTTAAATTGCTTAACATGACATTATATTCTATAATGCTTATTATATTGATTGAGGAACTCACCCTTACAACTATTTTACAGGTAACGAGAAATGAGTTGAGTAGAAGCGAATGCTTGGAGTCTAGTGTAGTCTCCTTAGTGGGTCGTGCTCTGATAGATGTAACATCGGGATGGGTTGTCTTAACTTGTTTTAAATGTTTTATTGTTGGTTGAGAACCATTTTACATGTAATGTTTTACATGATTGATGAAATTTATATCCGCTGTGTTTTATGCAAATGTCTATGTTTTGAATTAATAAAAGAGCATGACCGTTATATTGTAGAATGGTGTGGAATATTGTGTGACACCCTTAAATGGCATAATTACTCTGATGTTGTATTTTGATATTTAATTTAAATTATTGGGGTATTTTAGAAGGGTGTTACATTAGTGGTATCAGAGCATAGTCGGTCGAGTCGAGTCGTAATTATTCTGTTTCCCCTGTACGGGATAGGTGTTGTGTAACCCTATCAGTACTTATTGTTTTAGTTGTTGGGTTTTCAGAATAGAGATGGCTGGAAGAGGTAGAGATGATGCTGCAATTGCTGAGGCTCTGGGTATGCTAGCTGGAGTACTTGGAGGAAATCCGAATGTTGTGGGAATGGGAACTGCTCGTCAACTGAGTGAGTTCCAGAAGAACAATCCTCCAATGTTCAAGGGAGCATACGATCCAGATGGCGCTCAGAAGTGGTTGAAGGAAATCGAGAGGATCTTCCGAGTGACGGAGTGTGCCGACAACCAGAAGGTCAGGTTCGGTACGCATATGTTGTCAGAGGAAGCTGATGATTGGTGGGTTGCTACCCGCACTGAGTTGGAATCTGCTGGAAATGCTGAGATCACTTGGGCTGTGTTCAGAGAGAGATTTCTGAGGAAGTACTTTCCAGAGGATGTTAGAGGAAAGAAAGAGATAGAGTTCTTGGAATTGAAACAGGGTAACAGGTCTGTTACTGAGTATGCTGCTAAGTTCACAGAGTTGTCAAAGTATTATACTCCCTATAACGAGGCTACTGGAGAATTTTCAAAGTGTGTGAAGTTTGAAAATGGGTTACGTCCCGAAATCAAGCAGGCTATTGGATATCAGCGGATCAGAGTGTTTTCTGATTTGGTTGACTGTTGCAGGATTTTTGAACAGGATTCCAAGGCTAGAGCAGAGAGCTATCAGCAAAGGGTTGATAGGAAAGGCAAGAATCAGAATGATCGTGGAAAACCGTATGCAGCTGGCAAAGGTTTTCAGAAGCAGAGTGGGATGAAGAGGCCTAGTGGGGGAGACTCTAGTGCCCCTGCTAAGTGTTACAGATGTGGTCAGGCTGGACATCGTATCCATGAGTGTACCAGTAATGAGAAGAAGTGTTTCAAGTGTGGAAAAGGTGGTCACTTGGCTGCAGACTGCCGGTTGAAGACTGTGACTTGTTTCAACTGCGGAGAGTTGGGTCATATTAGCCCACAGTGTCCTAAGCCGAAGAAGGAGAATCAGTCGGGAGGCAAGGTCTTTGCTTTATCAGGTTCTGAGACTTCTGCAGATGATCGTTTGATCCGAGGTACGTGTTATATTAATGGCTTTCCTCTTGTAGCTATTATTGACACAGGTGCTACTCATTCCTTTATATCTTTGGATTGTGCTGTGAAACTTAAGTTAGAGATATCTGAGATGCTGGGTAGTATGGTGATTGATACTCCTGCGAAGGGTTCAGTGACTACTACTTCAGTTTGTTTGAATTGTCCTTTGAGTATTTTTGGTAGAGACTTTGGAATGGACCTTGTGTGTCTTCCACTAGTACAGATTGATGTTATTCTGGGTATGAACTGGTTGGTGTGTAACCGAGTTTATATCAACTGTTTTGATAAGATTGTGATTTTTCCTGAGATTGAGGAAGGAAAGAGTTTGTTTCTATCAGCCAGACAGGTGAATGAGGAAGTAGCAGATGGGGCAGAGTTGTTTATGCTGTTAGCGACTTTAGAGGCTAAAGATAAACTGGTGATTTGTGATCTGGCTGTGGTGTGTGATTTTCCTGATGTGTTTCCGGAAGAGGTGAATGAATTGCCACCAGAGCGTGAAGTTGAGTTCTCGATTGATTTGGTACCTGGTACTAGACCGGTATCGATGGCTCCGTACCGTATGTCTGCTGTTGAGTTAACTGAATTGAAGAGTCAGTTGGAAGATCTGTTGGATAAGAAATTTATTCGTCCGAGTGTGTCGCCGTGGGGTGCACCAGTGTTATTGGTTAAGAAGAAAGAAGGTACTATGAGGTTGTGTGTGGACTACAGGCAATTGAATAAAGTGACTATCAAGAATCGGTATCCTTTGCCGAGGATTGATGATTTGATGGATCAATTGGTTGGTGCGAGTGTGTTCAGCAAGATAGATTTGAGATCTGGGTATCATCAGATACGTGTGAAAACTGAGGATATTCAGAAGACTGCTTTCAGAACAAGGTATGGACATTATGAGTATTCTGTAATGCCTTTTGGCGTGACTAATGCGCCTGGAGTATTTATGGAATACATGAATAGGATTTTCCATCCGTATCTAGACCAGTTTGTTGTGGTGTTTATTGACGATATTTTAGTGTATTCGAAATCTGAAGAAGAGCATGCTGAGCATTTGAGAATGGTTTTAAGAGTTCTACGAGAAAAGAAGTTATTTGCTAAACTGTCTAAGTGTGAATTTTGGTTAGAGGAGGTTAGTTTTCTTGGTCATGTAATTTCAAGAGGTGGTGTTACTGTTGATCCTTCTAAGATAGAAGCGGTATCTAAGTGGGAAGCTCCGAAGTCAGTTTCTGAGATAAGGAGTTTTCTTGGACTTGCAGGTTATTATAGGAAGTTCATTGAGGGATTTTCTAAGTTGGCGTTACCGTTGACGATGTTGACTAGAAAGGGGCAAGCGTTTGTTTGGGACTCAAAATGTGAAGAAGGTTTCCAAGAGTTAAAGAGAATGTTGACTACTGCTCCTATTCTGATATTACCGAGTTCGTCGGAAGCATTTGAGGTTTACTGTGATGCTTCATTGTTGGGCTTGGGTGGTGTGTTGATGCAGAATAAGCAGGTTATAGCCTATGCTTCGAGACAGCTGAGGGTTCATGAGAGGAACTATCCGACACACGATTTAGAGTTGGCAGCTGTGGTTTTTGTTCTGAAGTTGTGGAGGCATTACTTGTACGGGTCAAGATTTGAGGTTTTCAGTGACCATAAAAGTTTAAAGTATTTGTTTGATCAGAAAGAGCTGAATATGAGACAGAGGAGATGGTTAGAGTTTCTGAAGGATTATGATTTTGGTTTGAATTACCATCCGGGTAAAGCAAACGTAGTGGCGGATGCATTGAGTCGGAAATCATTGCATATGTCTATGTTAATGGTTAAGGAATTAGATTTGATTGAGCAGTTTAGAGACTTGAGTTTGGTGTGTGAGAGTACTCACAATAGTGTTAAATTGGGAATGTTGAAGTTAACGAGTAATATTTTGGATGAGATTAGAGAGGGTCAGAAATCCGATATGCTTTTGGTTGATAAGTTGACTTTAGTGAATCAAGGTCAAGGTGGTGAATTCAGAGTTGATGAGAGTGGTGTTTTGAAATTTGGCAATCGGGTATGTATTCCGGATGTTACCGAACTTAAGAAGAGTATCCTGGAGGAAGGACATCGTAGTGGCCTGAGTATTCATCCTGGAGCTACGAAGATGTATCATGATTTGAAAAAGTTATTTTGGTGGCCGGGAATGAAAAGAGAAATTGCGAGTTTTGTTTATTCTTGTTTGACTTGTCAGAAGTCAAAGATTGAGCATCAGAAGCCGTCTGGGCTAATGCAACCGTTGGCTATTCCAGAGTGGAAGTGGGATAGTATCAGTATGGATTTTGTGTCTGGTTTGCCGAGGACAAATAAGAATTTTGAAGCTATTTGGGTGATTGTTGACAGATTGACGAAATCGGCTCATTTCATTCCGATCAGAATGGATTATCCGTTAGAGAGATTGGCCGAGTTGTATATTGAGAAGATTGTAAGTTTGCATGGTATTCCGTCTAGTATTGTTTCGGACAGAGATCCTAGATTTACATCGAAGTTCTGGGAAGATTTGCAGAGGGCTTTGGGAACTAAGCTGAGATTGAGTTCTGCATATCATCCGCAGACTGGTGGTCAGACTGAGAGGACGATTCAGTCGCTAGAGGATCTTTTGAGGGCTTGTGTTTTGGAAAAGGGAGGTGCTTGGGATTGTTATTTGCCTTTGATTGAGTTTACCTACAACAATAGTTTTCATTCGAGCATTGGTATGGCACCGTTTGAAGCTTTGTATGGTAGGAGATGTCGGACACCTTTATGTTGGTATGAGTCCGGTGAGAGTGCTGTGGTTGGACCTGAAATTGTTCAACAAACTACGGAAAAGATTAAGATGATTCAGGAGAAGATGAGAATTGCTCAGAGTCGTCAGAAGAGTTATCATGACAAGAGGAGGAAGTCACTTGAGTTCCAAGAGGGAGATCATGTGTTTCTTCGTGTTACTCCGATAACTGGAGTTGGTCGAGCCTTGAAGTCGAAGAAGTTGACACCTCGATTTATTGGTCCTTATCAGATTTTGGAGAGGATAGGGGAGGTAGCCTATCGTATCGCTTTACCGCCGTCACTTGCGAATTTGCATGAGGTTTTTCATGTATCTCAGTTGAGGAGGTACATTCATGATCCGTCGCATGTAGTCCAAGTAGATGATGTCCAGGTGAGAGATAACCTGACTGTTGAAACATCACCTATGAGGATCGAGGATCGAGAGTTGAAGCAATTGCGGGGTAAAGAGATTGCCTTGGTGAAGGTAGCTTGGGGAGGACCAGCAGGTGGCAATGTGACTTGGGAACTTGAGAGCCAGATGAAGGAGTCTTATCCTGAGTTATTCACTTGAGGTATGTTTTCGAGGACGAAAACTCTTTTAGTGGGGGAGAGTTGTAACACCCCGATAAAATAAGATAATTATTTAAATTGAGTTAATAATATATTTATTAATTTAATTAAATAATTGGAATTATTATTATTATTGGAGTAATAATTATTGGAATATTATTGGGATTATTATTATTGGATTATTTTTATTGTTATTATTGGAATAAAAGTAGAAATCAGTAAAAAGGTTCCATTTGGGTAAAAAGAGTTATTTTCACGTGAAAAGGGAAAAGAGGCAGAAAAGGGAAAAAGGGCAAAGAGCCAGAGGACGAAGGTTGAAGGAAGGAAAAGCTTGGAGCTCAGAGATTGCCGGATTTACTCAGGTAAGGGGGGTTTATCATCGATTAATGGGTATTATGGGATAATATGTGATGGGTAGTGAGAAACCATTGATTTGCCTCTGATTGAATGATGTATGATGAATTTGTGAACTTTTGGGATGAACGAAATTGGGATTAAAATTGAAGAAATCCGTAGGAATTAGAGGTAGAAAGGTTAGAAATTTGTGAAATCGAAAGTGTATGATTCGTGTTAGACGAGATGAATGAATTGTGTGTAAAATTTGGACTGTGGAAGGTTGAATTGGATAGATCTCGTAGCAGGAGAAGCCATTGCAGATCTGGAAATTCTGGTTTCTGGTCATACGCGTATGGCACTAGGCAATACGCGTATGATATGGCTGGTACGCGTATGGATGGGGCCTTACGCGTATGAGTGAAAGAGATGAGGTTTTGAACGTGAAATTGTCTCTGTTGGTACGCGTATGAGAATGTGGTACGCGTAGCATACGCGTATGGGCGTGGGCAATACGCGTATGGATTTGGTCAGGAATGGGCAATACGCGTATGGGCATAGGCAATACGCGTATGGGCAGACTTGTGGTTTCCCTGAACTGTTGTGGTGCAGTTTTTGGTTGTTTAGGCTGAGTGTTGTAACTTAGCTGATGTATGACGTAGTGGGGATTATTTCCCGTTGTTTTGAGTGGTATAGGTATTATTAGAGTGTGCTAATACTGTGTTTGATTATGCGGCATGATATGATATGCTTTTGTGATAAAATGTGTTGATGATGTGTGATGGTATGCATGATGCTGTGAATGTATCAGTTATGTATGCATTGTGAATAGACTGTTTTATGGCTTAGAGTGTGAGCATATGTCTATTCCTGAGTTGTTGTTATTGTTGCATTGCTAGATGATTAGCATGCATATTGTGGCCCATTTGGGGTGGTAGCTAATTCCCATGGTGAGGAATTAGTGAGTAAATCATTTTGATTGTTGTTGATGTTTGCATGCTAGGTGATTAGCGTGCATAGCATGGCCCATTTGGGGTGGTAGCTAATTCCCATGGTGAGGAATTAGTGAGTGAGTCACTATGTCTCAAATGAGTGGGACTAGTGAGCTTGGTAGCCGTGCCTGGATTTGGACAGTGAGGTTGAACTATATGTTCACAAATAGTCGGTACCGCATGCATGGAGTCTCATTGCATAATATATGTATGGCGTATAATATGAATGGATGTATTCCAATATTATACGTGTGTTTGTGTTGTTATGGAGTATGATTTGAGATTATACTTGTGTTTTATGTTGGTGTTGAGCATGAGATTGAGTTGATGTGCTGTTACTGATTGTATGTTGCGATTAGGGTGATTAATGTGTTAAATTGCTTAACATGACATTATATTCTATAATGCTTATTATATTGATTGAGGAACTCACCCTTACAACTATTTTACAGGTAACGAGAAATGAGTTGAGTAGAAGCGAATGCTTGGAGTCTAGTGTAGTCTCCTTAGTGGGTCGTGCTCTGATAGATGTAACATCGGGATGGGTTGTCTTAACTTGTTTTAAATGTTTTATTGTTGGTTGAGAACCATTTTACATGTAATGTTTTACATGATTGATGAAATTTATATCCGCTGTGTTTTATGCAAATGTCTATGTTTTGAATTAATAAAAGAGCATGACCGTTATATTGTAGAATGGTGTGGAATATTGTGTGACACCCTTAAATGGCATAATTACTCTGATGTTGTATTTTGATATTTAATTTAAATTATTGGGGTATTTTAGAAGGGTTTTACATTAGCTATTTTGGACTTTTATAGTTTTGGGTTTTGGCTTGAGGTCCAAGTTAACCTAAATCTATAAATAGAGAGAGTAACTCTTATTTTTGTAATGAAGTGAATAAAACATTCATAACATTATATTCACAGTAGTTTACAATTCTAAAGTGAATACGAAGTTTTCCACGGTTTGTGGGCAAAGAGAAACTCTACAGAATTTTATTACTATTCTCCTTCGTCGTTCTTTACTTTCTTTCTTTCTCCGTTGTTATTTTTTTCATTTTTATTGTGTGGGTGATAACAATCTTGTTCATCAAGATTGATTAAAATTCTCCATAGGTTTTGATGGATTTCAAACATCTAGTATCAAGAGCTTCGGTTTAATTGATTCGTGGGAATAAAATCACCATGGCGATGAATCATCCAAACAGGCATTTTCCAGCTAATCTTCCGATCCTCAAGAACAACAATTATGAGAGTTGGTGCAAGCAGATAAAGGTTGTGTTATGTTATCAAGATCTTTGGGATCTTGTGAAGGAAGGAGTAATAACGCTTGCAGAAGATGCGGCAGATCAAGAAAATGTTGCACATGAAGAATTGAAGAAGAAATATTATAAGCTCTATTTATAATCCACCAATGTATTGATGTAGATAACTTTGAAAAGGTTAGTGATGCAGAGTCAGCAAAAGAAGCATGGGAAATTCTGAAGAAATCGTTTGGAGGTGCGGAGAAGGTGAAAGAGGTGAGGTTACAAACTCACAAAAGAATGTATAAATTGATTCAAATGGAAGACAATGAAAGCATAACTGATTTCTTCACCAAGGTTATGAAACTGGTGAATCAAATGAAGGTATGTGGAGAAGTGTTGACATCAAAATTTGTTGTTGGAAAGATCTTAAGGTCGTTGGCTCCAAACTTCGACCACGTGGTTGTAGCCATAGAAGAGTCAAAAGATTTGTCAAAACTGAGAAAGGAAGAGCTTTAAGGGACACTTGAATCTCATTAACAAAGAATAGCTGAAAGAGTTGCAGGAAAGTCGAAGAGTGGTATGGTTTTGCAGGCTCAATCAGCAAAAGAAAGAAAAGGCAAAGGAAGATGGAATGGAAACAAAGGTAGAGGAGGTTACAATAATTCAACTGGTCGAATAAGAGAAAACCCTAGAACCAAGGCAACCAAAGAGGTGGTGTTGCAGGTAGAAGAAGAGATAGTGGTCAAAATCCAGACAAGAGTCACATTCAGTGTTACAATTGTCATAAGTATGGTCACTATTCTAGTGATTTTCCAAAAAAAGCAGAAGAATCAAGAAACTTATGCAAAGCTGGTGAAACATGAAGAAGAAGAGATATTGTTGATGGTTACAACAAGAGATGAAGAGAGATTCAAGGACCAGTGGAACTTGGACTTAGGATGTTCATCACACATGTCTGGAAGGAAATATTGGTTTGTCAACATAAAACCCTCAATGAAGAACATGGTAAAATTTTCAAATGACAACACTCTAGTAGTTGAAGGTGTTGGTGGTGTTCTGATTATGAGGAAAGATGGCAAGAGGTCAGTAATTTCAAATATGTTGTACATACTAGGCATAAAGAGAAATTTTCTCAGCATAAGGCAGTTAGTCGAAAAGAACTACAGAGTGTCGATCCAAGACAAGATGATGGGAGTTCTCGACTCAAATGGAAGGTTGATCTTAAAGGCTCCAATGTCTTAGAATAGAACCTTCAAGATTGAGCTTAATGGGATGGAGCATAAGTGCCTTGCAATAGCAACCAGCAGAGATGAATGGATATGGCATTATAGACTTGGTCATCTCAATTTCAAAGACATCAGAGATTTGAAGAGAAGAAATATGGTTTCAGGATTACCAAAAATCGACATTCCAAACGAAGTGTGTGAAGAATGTGTGTAGGCAAAGCAACATAGGAATAACTTCAGTAAGGATGCAGGAAGCAGGTCGAAGGCAATTCTTGAAGTCATATACTCTGATGTATGTTGCCCTCTCCAAGTGGATTCGATTGGAGGTAATAAATACTCTGTTACATTCATAGATGATTTCAGTCGAAAACTATGGTCTTACCTGATCAAGAAGAAAAGTGAAGTGATCGAGGTATTTGCCAAGTTTAAATCTATGGTCGAAAGACAGAGCGGTCAAAAGATCAAGATTTTGAGGACTGGTGATGGTGGAGAATATGTGGAAAAATACTTCGATGTATTATGTGTGAAAGAAGGGATTGTGCATGAGGTGGTGCCACCCTACACTCCACAGCAGAATGAAGTCACAAAAAGGAAGAATATAACCATCATGAATATGGTTAGAAGTATGTTGAAAGGCAAGCATCTACCCAAAGAATTATGGGGAGAAGTTGTGTTGATTGCGACATATATCCTGAATAGATATCCGACGAAGAAGCTAGAAGGAATCACGCCAGAAGAATGTTGATGTGGTGTCAAGCCTAGCTTGAGTCATCTAAAGGTGTTTGGATCTATAGCACATAGACATGTGCCAGATCAGTTGAGAAGAAAACTTGATGACAAGTCGAATCAGATGATCCTGATAGGATATCATTCGTCTAGAGGATACAAGTTGTTCGACCCAGTGAATAAGCAAGTGGTGATCAGCAGGGACGTGATCATAGATGAGCTTAAGGAGTGGGATTGGACTGAGAATGACAAGAAAGATTAAGTGGGGATATTTTATGATGAACCAGCTAGTGAAATCGAAAGAGAAGGTCGACAGGAAGAAGTTAGAGGTGAAACAGGCCCAAGCATACCTCAAAGAACAAGACATATGCCTGCAAGGTTGCAAGAATGTGTGATTACATCAGATGATATGATCAATTAAGAATGTGAGCTGGTACATTATACTTTCTATGCAGATGTCGAACCTGTCAAAGTAGCTGAGACATTGAAAGATTCGAAGTGGATGAAAGCAATGGACGAAGAGCTGAAGTCAATCAAAGTCAACAACACTTCGTCACTTGTCGAATTTCCCCAAGATAAGAAGGAAATCGATGTGAAGTGGGTATACAAGGTGGATTTGAATCCCAAAGGATAAGTCACTCGACAAAAGGCGAGACTTGTGGCAAAAGGATTTCTTCAGAAATAAAGAATCGACTTCGATGAAGTTTTTACACCGGTTGTTAGGATTGAAACAATAAGGTTGGTTATTGGTCTAGCAAACATGAACAACTGGAAGATGTGTCAGATGGATGTGAAATGTGCATTCCTTATTGGCCCCTTAGAATAAGAAGTTTATGTTGCACAACCAGTTGGATTTGTGAAACAAGGTGAAGAAAGAAAGGTGTACAGGTTGCATAAAGCCCTGTACGGACTTAAACATGCTCCAAAAGCTTGGAACAAGAAGATAGATGGATTTCTAAGGGAGAAGGAATTCGTGAAGTGCAAATCTGAGCATGGAGTATATGTAAGAAGAAGCAAGAGTGAATTGCTTATATTATGCCTCTATGTTGATGACCTGTTGATAACAGGTAGCTGCATTAAAGAAGGTATGCAGGCGAAATACTCAAGAGATTTGAGATGCAAGATTGCAACCCAACTTCGACTCCAGCTTAGTCCAGATTACAACTGTCGAAAGATTCAGATTCAGATGATGTAGACCCAACCCAATATAGAATGCTTATTGGGTCACTTTGATACCTTTGTCATACAAGGCCTGACTTAGCATACAGTGTAGGTATAATGAGTAGGTTAATGCAGAAGCCAAAGGTATCACATCTAGCAGCGAAGAAGAGGATACTAAGGTATCTAAAAGGAACTCTCGACTATGGCATTTTGTTTCCTACAACTGATGAAGGAAAAGAATGAAAATTAGTGAGATACACCGACTCAAGTTGGTGTAGTGATGTTGAGGATCGAAAATTCATAGCGGGATATGTGTTTATGGTAGGTGGTGCATCAGTTGCTTAGAGTTCGAGAAAGAAGCCAGTAGTGACATTATCGTCGTGCAAAGCAGAATACATAGATGTTTCCCTTTGTGCATGTCAAGCAACGTGGATGGTGAATCTGGTCGAAGAGATAACAATAAAGAGTCATAGAGCAATTACCATGAAGATCTGCAGCATGTCAGCTATCAATCTGGCGAAGAATTCAATAGCACATGATCGAAGCAAGCACATCGGAATGAGGTTCAATTATCTTCGAGAGCAGGTAGCAGGTGAGAAGATGAATGTGGAACACTGCAGAACTGAGAATCAGATTGCAGACATCATGACAAAGGGAGTGCAGATCGAAGTGTTCAGAAGACTAAGAACTATGATGAATGTAGATAACTTAGACATAATGAATTGGGTGGTGTGTTTAATTGTAATTCCTTGTGTCGAAGCAGCTTGCTCGATAGAACAAGGAAGTGTCGAACCACCTAGTATGTTGAGTTGTGTTAGTGTGTCGAAGTATCGAAGCATGTTACGTTACACAGGATTTCGACTTATGCCTATTTTAGTAGTGTTAACTATTTTGGGCTTTTATAGTTTTGCACTTTGACTTGAGGTCCAAGTTAACTTAAATCTATAAATATAGGGAGTAACCCTTATTTTTGTAATGAAGTGAATAGAGCATTCATAACATTGTACTCACGGTATTTTACAGTTGCAAAGTAAATAAGAAGTTTTCCACAGTTTGTGGGCAGAGAGAAACCCTGCAGAATTCTATTACTCTTCTCCTTCATTATTCTTTACTGGCTTCCTTTCTCCATTGTTCTTTTTTTCATTGTTATTGTGTGGGTGATAACAATCTTATTTATCAATATTAATTGAAATTCTCTATAGATTTTGATGGATTTCCAACCGATACACAAATATTGATATATTTCTTCTTCCTCTTTTATTTATTCTTTAATTTAATAACTTATTGCATGATTTATCTACACCAAAGAGATCATTATTGGTAGATGTTATTTAGATATTGATTGTTATTTTTATTTCCTCTCCTATTTTGTTCTCGTTGGTTTGCACAAGATTTCTACTAAAGCCAAAATCGAAATCTTATGGATAACCTAACCTTCCTCCAAAATTTATACTCAAGCCACCCCTTCTGTCACCCACGCAAATCTATCCTCACACGTTAATTAGTATCCCTCAATAGTCCAAATGTAATTAATGACGTGAGAGGAGCATCATAGACTCGTCATACTTGGAAGGAAACCATTTATTGGGATTACGTACAGATTGTAATTAGTTCTATTTTATTTCTCTTGGTCAAATATATACAAGAGCACCAACCAAATCTATTGAAAAAAAACGTATAAGAAGTCTCTAAATATTTGTCATTACTCCTAACAAATCATAATCAGGTGGCCGGCAACAAACTAGATACGTTTAGATTTAGGCAAAATTGACATGTTTATTTCTTTATTTCTTGGTTTTCTTTTTCTCCCGAAAGGTATTTGAAATTCTTATAGGATATTTTTTCGGCCATTGATAAAATAATGAAGGATGAAAAAATGAAACACCAACACACGCTTCAATTAGTGGGAAAATTCTTGTTGCAAATTAATTTTTTCAATCAATATGTCTGAGAGTCTAAATAAATTGATAGGTAGATTCATTCGGGATGATTTGAAAGATATGCTTGGCTTTTAAAGATTAAATTGGTAAAAAAAAGTTTAATTGTTAATTATTTTTATTCTGTATTGTAGTATAGAATTGGTGACAGATTGAAGCTAACTCTGGTGAAAATGTTTTTGGCATTCTTGTGATAATTCTTTGGTGATCGAAGGAGTGTTTGAAAAAATTAGAACTTTGTCGTTTAAATTAATATATGAATGAGGTAGAACTTTGTAAGTATGAGTGAAAATATATATGGGTGTGATTCAGAGTCACATTTTTATAATAAGGACGGTTACAACCATATCTGCGTTTTCTGGCATGGAGCAAAAGAAATCGTTGAATGCAAATCAACTATCTTGTTGGAAAAAGGGTAGCACTTTTGTGTGTTATCAATGGATGCAAGTTTTCCCTTTTGTTAATGATTGATGTGTCTTGATTTGATTGAGTCAGTTTTTATGAGCCTTAAACCTGCCCGAAACAGTTTCTCCTCAAATCATTATGAATCTTGAAGTGAGGATTGCTAATGTAGAGATAACTGAGGTTGGTCCGGGAATCTGAACACTTCAGAGAAACAGACTGTTGAGGATGTGCACCATGGAGTAGGAACTTCGTGGTGGCATTGAGTAAGTGTAGTCGGCAACAGGAACATGTGCATTAAATGTGTTTCGTGCAGGCGTAACATTGTTGTGACGATGGTTCAAATGTACCCTCGCACATATGGGAGTAAGGTGACACACCTAGGCCTACTCAAGTGCACGTAAGCTTCATTAGTATTTCGAGAAACCATTTCAGTCGTTGAATATGAATTTTGATCTTAAAGTGGATCATGACCATTGAACCTGGCTCTAATTGTGCTTATAAAATGGAAACTTGGGTTTCAACTTCATATTTTTTATTTCCTAATCATTTCAAGAGCATTATCATAGAAAATGTGTTTCCTTTCTTTGTTGTTAGGTATTATTCACATTTAGATTGTTTAGAATAACTTTCATCTTCATTCAGTTTCTTCAAAAAAACCTTGCATATCCTAAAAGTGTTTAATTATTCTCTTTTGTGAATTTCTGAGTTTCCATTCGTGTTTTCATATGGAGAACCCGAGAAACACATATTTAGGTATCCTAGGTGGTTCTAGATGATGTGCATGTACTATCCTTAAATGATTTTGATGATGACAACTCTTTAATGGATTTCTGATGATGACATCTAAACAAAGAAAGAGATATATCAAGTATCATTCAAAAAATGTTTCAAGTTCTAGCTCAAAGTGCTAGACAAATTTTAATCAAGCAAAGGGACTTTTGAAGATATGAAGTTGTGATCTTGAAGTTATGAACATGGAGATGTGAAAGTTTGAAAGCTTGCATGATTGTATGTTCAGCATTTTATCTTGTTCTCAATCAATTATTTGTAAGTGCAAACACACACACATGCACGCAAGTACACATAGACACACACACATGCATGCATGCACGCAAGTACACACACGCACACACAACACACACACACGCCCCCCTCACCCCCCCCCCCCCCCACACACACACATACATCATTTTCAAATCTCTCAAATTTTGATAAAACTTATTCGAGAAAGTGCTTAAACGACTAAGAAGTTTGTTTGAACAATTATGAAGACAAAATACATGGGTAATCGATAAAGGATGCCTTCCAGTCAATTAAAATAAATTTAAACTCTTCCTAATCAATTAAGAAGGCTTTTATCAATTAATTGACGTTGAAATATAAATTTTCCTATTTTGATTTGGATTAATCTATTAATACATGTTTATTTTGGTCAAGTGACTCCAACCACAATAGGGGTTGAATTGTGAAAAACCATTTTCAAATATAAATCTTTTTCAAAATCAGAGTTTAAAAAGCTTTTGCAAAATAAAAAGAATAAAGGCACCGAAAATAAGAGAATGGAAATGTAGTGGATATTTATAGAGGTTTGGTCTAATGAAGTGGTACTCCTCTTCGATCCCAAGAATTCCTGCTCGAGAGTTTCCACTATGATGAAAGTTTTTGATAGGTTTTGCCAATGAACCTCCTTAAACGAGGGTTGTAGTTTTACAATGGATAACTTACCAACCAAACACGAAGTTTTAACTACGGAGACATCCATAATCAACTGATATTTTACCATTAGAATAATATCGAACCAACAAAGAGCTTTAACATAGGTTGAGCTAACGAACCAACTGAGAATTTTAATAACAAAGACCTCCCAATCAAACAGAGGTTTTAACTGGTTTACCTTAACAATCAAACAAGATTTTTTCAGTTGGTTTAGCTGACTACTAAAATAAACTTTATCTCAAAGACTATTTAAAATGTTTCTCTTTCCCTAGACTAAAACACCTCACATATATAAAACTTCACTCTCAAAAAGACTAAGGTGAATGTGAGTGTGTATATATATATATATATATATATATATATATATATATATATATATATATATATATATATATATATATATATATATATATATATATATATATATATATATATATATATATATATATATATATATATATATATATATATATATATATATATGTGTGTGTGTGTGTGTGTGTGTGTGTGTATTTCAAAAGCTGACTAAAAAAGAAAAAGATCAATGGGCATTTTTAATGCTGATAATTGATTAAGCAAGTGGAATAATCGATTATCACGTATAAAAATGGAAGGTTTTCAAAATATTTGTTACTAATCGACGATTAACCTTTATAGTTGATAGTAAGGAGTTACAAAATGGAATAATTGATTAAGCCTAAGGGTTAGTCGATTATACAGTGTAAAAAGAGCCTTCATAAATAACTTTTTGAGTTCTTAGCCAATTAACTAGGCACAAAATGATTTTATGGTAATTTTAATAAAAAAAGGAGACTTTCTAAATGGTTGAAAGTGTGAGTGTTATTTGCCTTAGTAAAGTGAAGAATTGGTCGTATACCTTTAAGACACTGAATATTAGACAAGTGACTCGAAGCACAAGAGGGGATGAACTGTGGTATTAAAAATTCACGATTAATTAGGGTTTTTGTTAATTTAGAAAAAAGTTGTGTTAGTATTTTTATGATCAAAATAAAAATAAGCAAAAAGTAAATAGCAGAAAATAAAACATAAGGGTTAAAGAGATAACACTAGAGAATTATTTAAAACCAGTCGAATGTTGGTCTACTCCTGTCCCCAAAGAGATCTTCTTGAGATTTGACTATAATATTGAACTTTTATAGGTTATATCAGCAGGTCTAGAGATTTCACACTGCCTTATCCCCAACCCAAATAAATATTTAAATATATATACATCTAAAAGAAAGATGTCAAACACAATGTTCGGGACAATGTGTATAACAAGATAAATGTGTAGCAGGCATAATAAAAACAAAATATAAATAACACATGAGTTAGTAACTCAGTTCGTTGCAAAATCACATGCGTTTGGAGGCGTTAACCCAATGAAAGAAAATTTACTCTTAGTAGTCCGAACTAAAATTGGACTTAGTTGAACCCTCTTATTTCAAAATCTTTTTTCCAAATACTACCCGTGAATTTATATTCACGAGTCCCTATAGAAAGAACCTCACTTCTCATAGTCAAAAATACAATTGGTTTTATCTGTGTTCAGTGTCGCTTTCCTAATAATACTTGTGAAGATTCAATTCGGACTCCCCCTGAATCTAAGATACCTCTCACTTTCACTCGGTCACTCTCCCAAGTGTTTATTCAATTACAAAGATGAAATATAAGACTGTAAGATAATTCACAACCCTATCCGGATAATTTAGAATTAATGCCCTAGAATAGAGTGTACAAACTATAAAAACAAGACTCAACTAAACTCTCCTATGGAGTAGATATTTTATTTGAAGTTTCAAGTCTTCACAAAGGAGATTACCTTCTTAAATAGCCACACACAATCCAGCTAGAAATCCTATTAGAGTTTATGTCTTGAATTCGGCTGGCATCACAAAAGTGCAAGGGATCAATCTCCAATAATGGTTTATTGGAAATCTTGATTAATCAAATATGAATCTCTTCATATTAAAAACATCATTATTGTTGAATTCATTTCAAAATAAACATTCTCAAAAATGCACATTAATAATCAAATCTTCATTATGATAATTGAGATCCTCAATTGATATAAATCTTGAGCAAATAAGAATACTAAATGTAATCTTACTAAAAACATATTTGTTTCCAAATCCAAACACATGCTAACACACTTATATCTCTAATAGAATAGAAAAGGAATCAATTATTAAAAGTAATAGATATACTTAAATTTATCTCTTTTTTCCAAGTAAACAGTCTAAGACAAGATGTCTGGGGCATTGTGCTTGACATCTTTCTTTACATGAATCTTCATACCATCAACTCTAAATCTTCATAAAAAATCCAATAATATTTTTATTGATAAAATTAATAATTACAAACCCTCAATTAAATGATTTAGAATAGAATATATTTCCAAAACTGAAACGCACTAAAAATCCTCTTTAATAAAGATATTCTTATTAAGTGCAAAATCATATCTTGTAATAAATGAAAACCCAACTTATAAATACAAATACAAATCTTTTGTTTAAACCATATTCAATTAACATCTTCTGCAAATAACTATAAGATTTAATCAAATATTTTTCAAACTGATTTGGATTAAAATTATTCTTTTCTAAATGCAACT
Organism: Lathyrus oleraceus; assembly: GCF_024323335.1. NCBI lineage: Eukaryota > Viridiplantae > Streptophyta > Magnoliopsida > Fabales > Fabaceae > Lathyrus > Lathyrus oleraceus. The sequence continues at coordinate 435,173,437 of NC_066585.1, read as the reverse complement.
TCAGTAAACTTCTAGAAGAATTAAAACTGAACAAATATAGAATAAAATATGAAACAAATTAGAACCCAATCTAAGTAGCACGGGTGCAAGGATGTCACACAACATGTTAGGATATATTGCTACACAAGTTGCTTACATAATTTGTCAATCAAATCTTTCTTTCAAATCAACTTCAGCAGAATCTTGGACCAAACAAAACTGAAACAAATCTTGTAATAACCTCTGAATAAAACATAGAATCAAATGAGTCAAAATGTGCTCAACATCTTTTGAGGAAACTGGCTTTACATTTTTCCTAGAAAAATAAGTCATTCCAAATGTAATAACAATCTCCCCATTTGGCTATTTTTTAGGAAGACTACATATTAAACCTGTCTTCAAGAATGCATCCCATATAGTGCACAAGAAAATATTTAAAAAATATCCTCAATGAGAAGTGTTACTTTTTCTCCCCTTATTTAGCTTAAAAGATATAAACTGCAATGGACCACCATCAACTGATTAAAGAAGAAATAACCAAAGTGAGCCATAATTGAAAAATCTTACATAAACCAACAAACCAACACCTGATCTAGCCAACAAAAATCAATAGACAATATGTTACGCACAATCTTGCCCATATTCTTCCAAATTAGATTATCAGAGTGCAGTGAAACCAAAAATATGTTAGCTAAACCACAACCATAAGCATGAGCTTACAGATAACAGCAATACACAACTTCTTATGAACACCGGGTAGAGGCAACACTTTTTCTTGCATATCATTATCTCCCCCTAACATCCTCAAAATGGGAACAAGTACAAGAGAACAATAACACAAGAACATATACACCACATATCACTGTTGAACATGAAAGTTGCAGTAGCAGTAACAATAGATTAAGATGAAGAAGGTCCGGCAGATTCGGGAGACCACACTTATTTTTTTTATAACAGACGAGACTATGGCTTTCATGAATCAAAGGCTTTGATAGTTTGACTTCTCATAGACTCATACAATATTTCTTCATCAAAAACCAGATTAGTTTCTTCAATAGGAGCAATAATGGGTATCACAACACCAACAACACATTTCCCACCAATCAACTTGTAACTCCGGGACATAACACTCGGGGAAGCACCAATCTTACCAATACAAGTAACAATAGCTTTATTTTGAACACTCAAAATACCACACATTAAAGAGGGAACAACAATAGGTGGGTGGATGGCATGTGACTCATCATGTTTAACAAATTGATAAAAATAATATTCTCCACATTCCATGGCAACATGAGTTCCTACCTGGTACCGAAAACCAGTGATGCAGCAATGCGTTGCATCTGATTGCAGACTTAGAATTTTAAAAGACCTTTACAAGCATATTCTCTGAAAGTGTATATGACAATGATTTCCTACAGAGCCTTGGCTTCATGGATAAGTACATTAAGAATGTGACTTTTCACCATACCAAACATATGCGCCCTATTAGGCACATCTTCATTACCAACTAAACCATATACATCAATAATGGGGACATTGAGAAGACTAATGACATGCACATGTTTCCTAACAAACAATTTGTAACTGAAATTCAGTAACCGGCGAGAAATAACGTGATTCTTTACACCATGAATTAAAGAGAGGAAACCAATAGGAGGTTTAACCACAAATTCCTTCACCAACTTAGGATAACAAGACTCAACATTCAGCATTGTCTTCAACAATTGAGCATCACTAAGAGGATTTATAATTTCACTATACTTTAGTGTTTTAACATAGAGTTTACCAAGAGCCATCCTCTTATTGTAAGAAAAATTCCATTTGGTTGTACTTTCTTTAGAATGAAAATGAATAGAAGGATATCTTTTTGCGAAGCTTTTTTCCTTCAATAGACATTATAAAATTTATAACACCATTTACACCATGCTCATTAACCTTCACATTTTCATGAATGTCATGCAATATATGTCTAATAAGTTCCTCGACATCATGCTCTACAATGTTAGGAGTACTCTTCTTTCCCTTTATGGGGAATGTTCTAATAGCATAAATCTCATCAGTAAATTCGTCACTAATAACCTTATTTTCATTAACATATCCACTTATAAGTTCATCCTCATTGACATCTTCATTAACATCTTCATTGACATCTTCAGTGACATATTTACAAACATTAATGTTATAACCAAACTCTTTAGGTTCAAAGTGAGTGGGAACAATATGCATGGGGTTATCAGGACCATTTTCAGAGGTGACAACCTCAACATTTAGAATAAAATTAATCACATTCTTAGGAAGAGAATTATTAAAATCATTAAAGGCATTTCTTGTATCAATAACAACTTGATTTTTGTCAAGAGTAACAATATTATCACACAAGATAAATGTTTCATAGGTTTTACTTTGAACATCCTTAAGCTTTATGAGAGTCAAAATACCTCTATACCTATCATCATCCTTTCCTCTAATCGATACACCTTTCAATGACCTCCATGAGCTTTCATAAATACAACTTATTTTTCATGCCTTTTCTTTTACGGTGTTCTCTTTATATTACCATAATTGTCCATCCCTTTCCTTTTTCCTACCATGCTTTCAGATTGATTCAAGATATTTGTCAAGGAAATTTAAGATTCAAAGATAGGTTTGAAGCGCGGAAGAAAAAATATAAAAATGTGGTCTTTTTGAAACTTTAAGCACAATAGCTTATTGTCACAGAATAATGTCATGGCATCCTGTGTAACCTTTGAGCATTTGGTTACCCCACAATGGTTGATGGTAACTACTTATAGTAACAATATACTTTGCTTCTGCCCAGTAAAGTGTAACACCCCAAAATTTGCCCTCCTCATTCATGCATTCATTTAGCATTTCATATTGCATTTCATCATGTCAATCAGAATTAGATCCAAGAAACTTTTTAAAAAAATAAAAATAATAATAATAATAATAATAATTTTTTACAAAAAAAATAAATAAATAAAAATAATAATAAAAAAATAATAAATAAAATATAAAAGAAAAACTTGGACTTGGACCTCTCTCATTTGAGCCCACAAAGCCATGAAAATCAGGTTATAAAAGAGGGAGATCAAACAGAAGAAGGAAGAGAAGCAAAATACTCTGAGGTTTCCTTGGAACAAAACCCTGGACAAAACCTGAAGAGAAACCTAACAGAGAACTCAGAGCAACCCCCAGGCAGCTCTGAAAAATTCAATCTGACTCACACACTTTCATCTCACGCAAACCCTGACATTACCTTGCAAACCCAGCCGTGCCATTTGATTTCAACCGGTCTCTCCCATCAGGTTTGCCTCATTCCCATGATTTTATGCTCTTAATTTAGATCATCTGAATGTATGAGGTATGATGGATGAATTTCATTATGTTTTTGCCCACGGGTTTAATTATGCATGAATGGGTGAAACCTATGCCTTGAATGTTTAATCATATGATTTCTGAAATGTATGTCACAGGGTTTGAGGTTTCTGAAACCATACTGTTATCCATGAAAAAAATGCTTATCGTGTTTCACTAACCCTTTTGTTGAGTTTTTGTGAGGGCTCACAGACTCTTGCAAAGATGGTTTGCGTGGTTTTCCCACTTTATTTGTGGGATACCCCCTGGAGGTTCATTCCGATTACCTGTACTGACTCACCTTTCTTTGATCGCATCAGCTTGGGAAATCCCTAGGTTTCTTACTCCTTTAATTGTTGTTACTTCGGATCTTTATCCGTGTGGTACTTTTACCTCTTTTCCGCATTTTATCGTTTTCTTAGCTGGAAGACCTCGATAGGAGGCATTTGTTTTCTTTTGTTTATTTACTTCTGAGCCCCTTGTTGGCTCATTTACTTTATACATGTTTGTTTTGTATGTGTTCGTATCCCTGCAGGTAGCGCGGTTCCTTCGTCAAGGACTGCCTTTTTGCCCTTGGGCATCCCAAACCCTAAAACCCAAAGCAACACGTTAACTCCTTCTACTACAGGCGAGTAAGTCTCCAAAGGTCGAGCATCCGGTAGATTGCGTAGTGACGTCGTTCGTCCAAAACCCAATCCATAACCCCATAGTTAGCCGAACTACGTTTTGCTCTGATTCTCAGGCCAGATGAGATACGTAGGCATAAGACGCGATGTCTTAGCGAGCACAATTACCCTTAACCCCTAGGTAGCCGAGCTACGAAGACTCTGATTCTCATATTCAGATGAGATACGTATGCAGTGGATGCGACATCCGCGCGAGTCATTTTCATTTAACCCCCCTTTTTTAGTAAATAACACATTAGATAAACCCACACCCTTTGGACAAGAACTACAAAAGTGGATCCCGTAGAGTACTACGGATGCGTAGGGGTGCTAATACCTTCCCTTTGCATAACCGACTCCCGAACCCAAGATTTGGTTGCAAGACCCCATCTTGTCCTTTCCTTTTTCAGGTTTACTTCGAGCGTCTCCTTTCCCTCCTTTGGGATGAATAACGCACGGTGGCGACTCTTCTGTCATTTTCTTTCACCGGTTGTTTTTTCGCGCACTGTATTTTTCAGGTTGCTACAGCTGGCGACTCTGCTGGGGACACTAAGAAGTTGACCTCTTGCTGGTCCATCTTCCCTAAGCGAGTCCCTCCTAGCTTGTGTGATTTCTTGTTTATTGGGTGTTCATGCTTTTGTACATTTATTTTCTTATCTGCTTGCATGCATCTGTTGTATCTGTTGGATCTGTTTGTTTGTTTGTTGGGATGGGGTGTTCTATGAGAGATAAGCCCATTACCCAGGCTTGAGTGTACACACAGGTTTTAGAGTGGATAATCATGAGGCTTGCGTGGCGTGTTGCTACGTTAAGTCGTTCATGAAGAACCACACCCAGACGAGGTTTCTTTTGGATATATTATGTCTTACGGGTGTTCCGTAACGGCAGGATGTTCCTCTAGAAATCGTCGACTCTGGTGACCATTTCCCGAGAACTTAGTCGAGGCCTCTCCTCCGAGACGTGATTATGTTAGCTCTGGTGGGCGCATTCTCGCTGCTCAATCCGAGGATCCTGAGACTGGGAACTTGCTATTAGGATGTCCTGTTGAGGGGAGTCAATGGAGGTCTTTTGTCCCGTAATAATACCAAACCTTCAGTGGTAAACGTATTATTCGCGACTGAAGGGCTGAAGCTGACGAACTTCTGTTCTTAGAACCTACCAGTGAGGGGCGGGCTAAATTCAGGAAACCTTAACCTCCAACCAACCCGGTTTTCTGGAGCAGAGTTTTGGGCTTGTATTATATTCCTCAGTGAATTTCTCTCCAGGCAGTGCAACCTGGCAGATGTTCAAGCGGATCCATCAATTCTGATTGACATGCCTTTGCATTGCATAACATCATCTGCATATTTGCATCCAACATCTCATGCTTATTCATTTGCAGGGTACTACCTTTCAAAACGGGGGTGCCTTAAAACTAAACAAGCAGTGCATCGCATACCATGCATATTAACCCTTGTCTGTTTTGCAGGTGTCACCGCAGTGTCTAATGTTTGTTCCCTGTATCAGGCAGTTATTGGTCCCAAGCGAGTCCACAGGTACCCGACAAAGGAAAATCGTCCACAGCTAGCGATGGACCAAGTACAGAAAGAGCTGGCTGATATGCGTGAAAGGATGGATCAGTTCATGACATTGATGACTGGTATGGCAGACGGCCAGGAAAAGCTGAGGGAATTGGTTGAGCAACCGAGACCCGATCCGGAGGTGGAGATACCAAATGCTGAGGGAAACCCTGGTAACCCTGGGAACGCTGATAACCCTGTGAACACTGGTAACGCGGGTAACGCAAATGCTGATGGAAACCCGGGTAATGTTGGCAACACAGGGAATATTGGAAATGGTATTGGCGGAAGGTACAATGTGAATCAAGGAATTCGGATTAACGGGCGCCCCGTTACTGAAGATTATCAGTATGATCAATTTTCTTTGCACGACGAGGCCCTCGAGACCACTCACCGTATGGATGAGCTTGCTGAGAAGCTCAAATCTTTGGAGTTTCAAAATTCCTTAGGCTTTGATGTCACAAATCTTGGTCTGGTTCAGGGAGTAAGGATTCCTCACAAGTTCAAACCCCCTACTTTTGAGAAATACAACGGGGCTTCTTGCCCACGCACTCATCTCCAATCTTATCTGGGAAGGTTGGGAGCTCACACGGAAGATGAAAAGCTATGGATGTACTATTTTGAAGACAGCCTAACTGGAGCTTCTCGTGAATGGTATTCTCATTTGTCTCGTACTACCATCAAGAGCTGGAAAGACTTGGCAGAGGCTTTTGTCAAGCAATATCAATACAACTTGGACATGGCTCCAAATCGGACCTTGTTGCAAGGTATGTCTCAGACTGCCAAGGAAACCTTTAGAGAGTATGCTCAGCGTTGGAGACAGATTGCTGCGTCCGTCCAACCCCCTATGTCTGAAAGGGAGATGGCGGACATGTTCATGAACACTCTTCAAGGAAATTATATTGAGAGATTGGCTGCTTGCCCGTCAATCAGTTTTGCAGAGATAGTAATTGCTGGAGAAAGAATCGAGAGTCTGTTGAAGATGGGCCGAATTCAAGACAATAGTGCTTCCAACTCATCAAGTCCCAAGAGACCGTTTGCTGGTAACGGTCAGCGAAGAAAAGAAGGCAAGGCAAGCGTTGTGTATGCCGGCAAAGGCAGGGGTAGAGGACGCCCTAATTATTATCAAGATCAAGTGGCCGCAGTCACTATTCCAACACCTGTTCCTCAACCGCAATATCATCCGCAACAACAACCCAGGTACAACAATCAACAACAAGGAGGTAATCCGGGTCAGCAGAGACACTATCAACAACATCCAAGGCAGACGGACCGGGTCATCGAACCAATCCCAATGCCTTATTCAGTATTACTTCCCAAGCTGATTGACATGAATCTGGTTATGTTGAGAACTCTGGCCCCACCAATCGATCCCAATAATTTGCCTAGAGGTTATGATGTCAACGCCAGATGTGCTTTTCACTCTAACGCACCTGGCCATACTACAGATAATTGCAAGGCTCTCCAGTTAAAGGTACAAGATTTGAGAGATGCCCAAGCTATCAATTTTGCTTCGGTGCCTAATGTTATCCAGAACCCGATGCCGGCTCACGGCGGGCAGAGGATTAATGCTGTTGATAGTGGGGAAACTTTGAATTTGGTTTCTGATGTGACTAAGGTGAAGACTTCGCTATCGGTGGTTAAAGACCGACTTCTGAAAGGACAGATTTTCCCGGGCTGTGGGGAAGAATGCAGAAATTGTCAAGCTGCCGAAAACGGATGTGACAGTTTGAGAAGGGGTATTCAACAACTGATAGATGAAGGTTGTCTTCAGTTCGATCAGGCCCGTCCAGTGAAGAATGATGTATCGACGGTGACGTTTTATTTCACTCCTGAAGAAATATATGTTCCCGAGAGGCTCGCTCCGACAACAATATATTTCCCAGAAAGTACAGAACCAACAGCGGTGAACATCGAAAGTTCAGCACCAGTTGCAATTTACTCTGACAGCCCTCAACCGACTTTGGTTGGTCCGATCACCATTACAATACCAGGACCCGTTCCGTATGAGAAAGACAGTGTTATCCCGTGGCACTATGGGGCTGATATCTACTGCCAGGGGCAGAAAGTTAACGAAGAAGACATTGACATTGGTAGCTCCGTTGTAGACAATGTTGGAGGGGTTGGTGGCTTCACTTGCAGTGGACGCCTATTTGCACCATCAACATTACGCGCGAATACTGAAGCCGAGGCAGCTGCCAAGGCTAAAGGGAAACAGATGGCCGCCGAAGAGGTTACTACTGAGGAAGATCCTCCTAAGACCGCATTCGAGAAGGAAGTGGACGAGTTTATGAGGATTATCAAGAAAAGTGACTACAAGGTAGTCGACCAGCTAAATCAGACACCCTCAAAGATCTCCATTCTCTCACTATTGCTGTGCTCTGAAGCGCACAGAGCAGCCTTATTGAAAGTACTGAATATGGCCTATGTTCCACCGGAGATAACTGTTAACCAGCTGGAGTCGGTAGTTTCCAATGTAAACGCTAGCCGGGGGCTAGGTTTCACCGATAATGACCTGACATCTGAGGGCAGGAATCACAACAAAGCCTTGCATATCACAATGGAGTGCAAAGGGGTGATGCTTTCCCATGTTTTGGTTGATACAGGCTCTTCTCTGAATGTTCTTCCAAAGAAAGCCTTAACGAAGTTGGATTGCGATGACACCATCCTGAGGCCAAGTAACTTAGTTGTGAGGGCTTTTGATGGCTCTAAGAGAGCTGTCTTTGGCGAAGTTGAGTTGCCAGTTAAGATTGGACCGCAGGTATTCAAGAGTACCTTTTATGTGATGGATATCCAGCCTGCCTATAGTTGTCTGCTAGGTCGGCCTTGGATTCATGTTGTCGGTGCTGTTACTTCTACCCTCCACCAGAAGCTCAAATATGAACTAGAAGGTCAGGTCGTCACTGTCTGTGGTGAAGAAGATATTTTTGTTAGCCACCTGTCTACATTTAAGTATGTAGAGATGGACGGCGAGATGCACGAGATGCTGTGTCAGGGCTTCGAATCCATAAACATCAATGAGGTCGCGCCCGAAGCTGTCTTTTCACCTGAGTTTGAGAAGGTCGGGACTTTTATCTCTTCATACAAGCAAGTTGTCGAAGTGGTTAAAGCTGGTAATGCCCAAGGCTGGGGCAAATTTGTGGAGCCAGTCATCAAAGAAGACAAGTTTGGAATGGGGTATGCTCCGGGATCTCAGAAGAATGAAACTGGTACTCTCTCCAGCGGGGGTTTGGTTTCTCCCCACATCGTCAATGCTGCAGATGAAGACAAGGCTGACAGCGACTGTGACTTAGATAGCTGGATTTGCTCGTGTGTCCCGGGAGAAAAGCTTGACAATTGGTCGTCTGAAAAAACCGTCCGGGTTACTCTACTAAAAGAGTGATTTTTATTGTTTTCCTTTATTACATGCATAATAAAGTCTTACACTTTGCCCAAGGTGTAACGGCTCATTTGTAGGGTCATCCATTTAGTTACATTTTGCAATTATTTTTATCATCAATAAAGGACGGCTTTTGCAAACAATTTTGTGTTCTCTTTCTTTCAGTTTTTTTACTTTTACAAAAAAAAAATGGCAATGTTTCTTTTTTCGTTTTTTCTTTCTTCCCAAAAAAAAATCTCTCATTCTAAGGTAGAGCATGATCCTCCATCATGCAGAGTGGACCACCCGGATCTCGCTACTAACGACACTGCTATGGCCAAGTATGACTTCGACAATCCTATCTATTAAGCCGAAGAAGGGGTTGAGGAAGATTGTGAATTGCCTGAAGGGTTAGCCAGATTGTTGAAACAGGAGGACCGAGCTATTACACCTTATCAAGAGGTGATTGAGACCGTCAACATCGGTACCGCAGACGACAAGAAAGAGATCAAGATCGGGGCAAGTCTACAGGCCGAGAGGAAAGACCGTTGATCATGTACTTGACTGTGTTAAAAAGGTCAATGGGTTGTGTGCTCGGTCAGCATGACGAGTCAGGTCGAAAAGAGCATGCAATATACTACCTTAGCAAAAGTTTACCGACTGTGAACAAAGATACTCATTGCTCGAGAAAACTTGCCGCGCTTTGGCATGGGCTGCTCGCCGACTAAGACAGTATATGTTGACTCACACGACTCTATTGATATCAAAAAGGGATCCAGTCAAGTATATTTTTGAAAAGCCAGCACTTACCGGAAAGGTTACTAGGTGACAAATGATACTGACAGAGTATGACATCCAATACACTTCACAAAAAGCCATCAAGGGAAGTGTCATGTAAGACTATCTTGCAGAGCAACCGATTGATGATTACCAACCTATGAGGTTTGACTTTCCTGATGAGGACATCATGTTTCTCAAATCGAAAGATTGAGAGGAACCACTCCCGGAGGAGGGGCCTGACCCTGAATCCAAATGGGTTATGATGTTTGATGGGGCGGTCCACGTCAATGGTCGCGGAGTTGGTGTAGTGTTGATCACACTGGAAGGGGGCTCATATGCCATTTGGTGCCAGAATAACTTTTCCCTGCACCAACAATGAAGCCGAATACGAAGCTTGTATCCTAAGACTTTAGGAAGCCGTCAATATACTGGTTAAAACCCTGGATGTATACGAGGATTCAGCTTTGGTCATCAATCAAACCAACGGGAAATGGTATACACCTCAGCCTCATCTGGCTCCTTACAGAGACTACACGAGAAGATTGTTGACTTTCTTTTGAAGAAAACCAATTTGCTGATGCTTTGCTTACCTTGTCTTCGATGATTAAGGTGCTATGCTGGAACTACGTACCCAGAATTGACGTATCTCGTTCAGAGACGAATGAAGAAAGCATTTGGTCAGAAAGTGCGCCCTCGGGGGTATCAAGTCGGTGAATTGGTACTCAAAAGATTTCTTCCTCCCAACACAGATCACAGGGGCAAATGGACACCGAACTATGAGGGTCCGTACGTGGTTAAAAGGATTTTCTATGGCGGAGCTTTGATGCTAACAACCATGGATGGCGAAGGATTCCCGTCCCCTATTAACTCAGACGCAGTTAAAAAAAAAATACTTCGCATAAAATAGACCCGCTGGACGATAAAAAGAATAGTCCAGGCAAAAAAAGGGCATCCCGACGAACCAAAAAAAAAGAATAAAGAGGTTCGGGCAAAAATTAGGGATATAAAAAAGAGTACACCGGGTGAGTCGAAAACCCAAAAGGGTGGCTCAGGCAAAAAAGGGTATCCCGGTGGATCGAAAACCCAAAAGGGCGGTCCACGCAAAAGTTAGGGAATAAGCGAATGACTGCAACCTGAGTTCACCTGTGTTACATCACCGTTTCATTCAATCCGGCAATCTTCGAAGGTTAAAGATCGTTTAACCATCCACTTCGAAGAGGCAAGATGAGCAGAGCGTCTTGAGGACATACGAGCCATAGCAAAGTCGAAACTCAGTGGGACCCTGTTTCCATATTGCCATTAGGATAGTTCTCTTCTTATAGCGATCACCTCTTTTCAGGGATCAGCTTCCTGATACCCTCGCCTATTCCTGGCACAAATTTTCTCCCCAGTAAGAGTCGAATAATTCAGTTAAAGAGCCTTTTTATTTTTCATTTATCAGTTTGTTTGCAAAAATGTCCGAATTTTTGATAAAACATATTGCATATGAACATAATGGTGGCTTTTGCAGATGATTTGCACAGGAAAACATTTAAAATTGCTTTGAATGTGCTTAATCCCGGACGGTGAATTCAAACCGAGTAATTCCCCCGAGGCATACGTGTATTTTTGGTTGCAGGTCACAGGAACCGGATGCCAAGTCATGAATCCTCATCCCCAAGCGGTTGACAAAGTCTCTCCTCAGCAGAGCATGTTCCCCAGCAGAGTTGACAGTATCCAGACTATATATCCCCAACGGAGTTGACAGTATCATATTGTATCTTCCTAGCAACAGCGGAGTGGTTGCATAACCAACAGATGAGAGGGTGGTGTTCCTAGTGTTCATCTCATTCCCCAGCAGATTATTTTTAACAGATTTGTTAATCCCCAGCTTGAGGGCGATTAGCAAGTTCATATCCCCAGCAAAGGTCGTTTCCTACGACAATTCCCCAGGAAGTGTTTTCCCCACAGACTCTCCTCACAGAGCCTCGCCGAACAAAGTTTCCATAGTTGATACTCCCCCCGCAAGGTCAACTTTTCAAGCAGCCAATTTATTTTTGGTGGCTCATTGGTCCCGGCAAACGGATCATTCCCCACAGAGCATTCAAGGATTGATACAGCGATCTGTTCCCTACCGGAGTTTGCTTCCCCAAGCAGATTTTTTTTTACACCATGCATAACATTTGCATTTGCATGCATATCATATCAAGCATACATATAAGTTGATAAACAGGTTCTTCCAAGCAGACTGAAGAATTACTTTACAACCAAGGTCATGAGATCCAGCTAGAGGATCAAGCGTGAGTGATCCAGCCTGAGGGTCGTTTTGAAGATTCAACCTGAGAATCGTTTTCCAGTGATCCAGCCTGAGAGTCATTTCGAAGATTCAGCCTGAGAATCATTTTCTAGTGATCCGGCCTGAGGTTCATTTTGAAGATTCAACCTGAGAATCGTGTTCCAGTGATCCAGCCTGAGGGTCATTTCGAAGATTCAGCCTGAGAATCGTGTTCCAGTGTTCCAGCCTGAGGGTTATTTCGAAGATTCAGCCTGAGAATCGTGTTCCAGTAAGCCAGCCTAAGGCTCAATTTGAAGATTCCCCAGTGAAGTCGCCTACAAGCTTTATTTCCCCAGCAAGCCCAAGTCTAATTGAGGAGTCGTTACAACATGTTTTAGCCCGAAGAATATGTACGAAGCCCAAAAGTGGAATATTCTTGAAGCTGCATATCTAATATGAAGGTTGGGTGTAGATTTCAAAAGAGGGTCAACCAGCGCATGCCTCAGATGCGGGATCCTAATGATGGGAATTTATCATTAAAACAATCCAGATCTAGCCAGAAGATCGAAGTAGATTCAGCCAGAGAATCGAAACAAAGAAGATCTAGCCAGAAGCTCGAAAATCGCAACAATTCAGATCTAGCCAGAAGATCGAAGTAGATTCAGCTAGAGAATCGAAACAAAGAAGATCTAGCCAGAAGATCGAAAATCGCAATAATTCAGATCTAGCCAGAAGATCGAAGTAGATTCAGCCAGAGAATCAAAGGAAATAGATTCAGCCAGAGAATCGAAACGAAGGAGATCTAGCCAGAAGATCGAAGAAGATCTAGCTAGAAGATCAAAATCGTATCCAGCCCGAGGATCAAAATTAATATCCAGTCAGAGGACTAAATTGAGTATAGGTTCAGCTAGAGGATCGAAACTCCAGATTAAGCCAGAAGACTGATTCAGATCCAGCCAGAGGATCGGAAGAAAAATAAACAGCGCGGTGTATTTCTGTGTTTTTGTGGTGTTCTCGGAGCGCAAATTTTCGGTCTGTCTTTGGTATTCAATCACAGCTCACCCCGTTTGTCTGATAAGCTGTTCGCTTTCATCCTACTCGGGTTAGCTGATGATTGAATAGGGGCAGCTGTAACACCCCAAAATTTGCCCTCCTCATTCATGCATTCATTTAGCATTTCATATTGCATTTCATCATGTCAATCAGAATTAGATCCAAGAAACTTTAAAAAAAAAAAACGAAAAAAAAAAAAAAAAAACGAAAAAAAAAAATTTACAAAAAAAATAAATAAATAAAAATAATAAATAAAATATAATAGAAAAACTTGGACTTGGACCTCTCTCATTTGAGCCCACAAAGCCATGAAAATCAGGTTATAAACGAGGGAGATCGGACAGAAGAAGGAAGAGAAGCAAAATACTCTGAGGTTTCCTTGGAACAAAACCCTGGACAAAACCTGAAGAGAAACCTGACAGAGAACTCAGAGCAACCCCCAGGCAGCTCTGAAAAATTCAATCTGACTCACACACTTTCATCTCACGCAAACCCTGACATTGCCTTGCAAACCCAGCCGTGCCATTTGATTTCAACCGGTCTCTCCCATCAGGTTTGCCTCATTCCCATGATTTTATGCTCTTAATTTGGATCATCTGAATGTATGAGGTATGATGGATGAATTTCATTAGGTTTTTGCCCACGGGTTTAATTATGCATGAATGGGTGAAACCTATGCCTTGAATGTTTAATCACATGATTTCTGAAATGTATGTCACAGGGTTTGAGGTTTCTGAAACCATACTGTTATCCATGAAAAAAATGCTTATCGTGTTTCACTAACCCTTTTGTTGAGTTTTTGTGAGGGCTCACAGACTCTTGCAGAGATGGTTTGCGTGGTTTTCCCACTTTATTTGTGGGATACCCCCTGGAGGTTCATTCCGATTACCTGTACTGACTCACCTTTCTTTGATGGCATCAGCTTGGGAGATCCTTGGGTTTCTTACTCCTTTAATTGCTGTTACTTCGGATCTTTATCCGTGTGGTACTTTTACCTCTTTTCCGCATTTTATCGTTTTCTTAGCTGGAAGACCTCGATAGGAGGCATTTGTTTTCTTTTGTTTATTTACTTCTGAGCCCCTTGTTGGCTCATTTACTTTATACATGTTTGTTTTGTATGTGTTCGTATCCCTGCAGGTAGCACGGTTCCTTCGTCAAGGACTGCCTTTTTGCCCTTGGGCATCCCAAACCCTAAAACCCAAAACAACACGTTAACTCCTTCTACTACAGGCGAGTAAGTCTCCAAAGGTCGAGCATCCGGTAGATTGCGTAGTGACGTCGTTCGTCCAAAACCCAATCCATAACCCCATAGTTAGCCGAACTACGTTTTGCTCTGATTCTCAGGCCAGATGAGATACGTAGGCATAAGACGCGATGTCTTAGCGAGCACAATTACCCTTAACCCCTAGGTAGCCAAGCTACGAAGACTCTGATTCTCATATTCAGATGAGATACGTATGCAGTGGATGCGACATCCGCGCGAGTCATTTTCATTTAACCCCCCTTTTTTAGTAAATAACACATTAGATAAACCCACACCCTTTAGACAAGAACTACAAAAGTGGATCCCGTAGAGTACTACGGATGCGTAGGGGTGCTAATACCTTCCCTTCGCATAACCGACTCCCGAACCCAAGATTTGGTTGCAAGACCCCGTCTTGTCCTTTCCTTTTTCAGGTTTACTTCGAGCGTTTCCTTTCCCTCCTTTGGGATGAATAACGCACGGTGGTGACTCTTCTGTCATTTTCTTTCGCCGGTTGTTTTTTCGCGCACTGTATTTTTCAGGTTGCTACATAAAGGTCACATTATCAAACGAGAGAAAAGTTGGTATCAAAAAAGTATAAAAGACCATATTCACATGTTCCACTTATGTATATAATGTTTCTCTTGACTTAAGTAAGATGAGTAGTTTTAAGATTTACTTAAAAGTAAACATGCATAAAAACAAATAAAGTAATCTCAGGACGACTGGTCATGAAATATATGAGGCTACCAATCATACTTCTGTAGAGGCTTTGATCAATAGTCACACCTTGTTCATCTTTAGAGAGCTTAACATGACTATTAATAGGTGTACATTTTTCCTACCATTTTCCATTCCAAATTTCTTCACAATGTTTCTAGCATACTTACTTTGAGAAACAAAGATTTCATCATTCATTTGCTTCACTTGAAAATCAAGAAAGTAGGTAAGTTCACATACCATGCTCATCTCGAGTTTAACTTGAGTTTGTTGGATAATATGATATAACATCTTACTTGGCATCCCTCTAAACACAATGTCAACATAAATTTGAACTATCATAAGATTCTTATTGTATTTCACAATGATTCTTTCAATGTTGTTGACATTAGTACTGGCATCCTAGCAGACTTCCAATAATCATCCTTCTCAATTACACCACCCATATGTTGGAGAATTGCCATCCAAGGCGCAGCGGAATTTAAAATTTTCTCCATTTAGTGATCCTTACGAATGGGCATGATCAGTGATAGAATCGTTACCTCTTGTGGCGATTCAAACCTTTGTTGCAGATCTCTGATAATGATCAAAACCTTTGATACAGATCCACGAGGCGATCACGAACGTTGAACGATGACAACGTCTCTACTCAGTCCACACGAACGGATTCCTTCAATCGCATTGCTAGCTGTTATGAATGAAGGCTTTGAGTGAGAGAGAGAGAGATACGAAATTCGAACTCTTCAGTTGTGTTTTCTGTCTCAGTGAGTTACATTGCTTCTACCCAAGGGGTTTTATTTATAGAACCACTTGTGTGGGCTTCAAGCCAAAAAGCCCACTTAAGTGCATTTTGGCCCATATCTCATAATATGCCAAAATCACTTAAGTATTTGGTACCTTACCATATTTCGTATTCTACTTAAGTACATCGTACCTTACGATGTTCCTTAATTATTCTATCTCTCATCAATCTGTCCTTTGTGTGTGACCCTATAGGTTTTCGCGACGTTGGCAATTATATTAAATCACGCATTTAAAATAATAAACAGTGAGCGGTATCTAGCAACACATCACTGCTACCCAAGTCACGAAAATGTCATGTGATCTGACAAAACCTCCTGTGATAATAATTATGTGTATAATTACCCCTTTACCCTTATGTCTATATTGAACACAATGTATAAACCGTGTCACCCTTGTCCATTTCAATATTGGGCCCATAGACATTTATCCTGTTACGCAGGATAGGCAAATTCCATCTAGGACACTCATGTCCCTAAGCATGCTTTGTGGAGTACCCATCAAATGTCTTTATGGTTATCCAGTTACGGACAACGTTGGATCAACAAAAAAGCACTCGACTCTACATCTAGGATCCATAGTGGTTTCAGGTCGAAGAGTGGTATACACTATTATCACCATGAGAATAACTTATGACACTTTGCATAACTTTCTATATAGTATTCTCATAGCGGGTCAATCCGGTATAAATATTACTCTTAATATTCATACCTATGTTTAAGACTTGATAACTCTTTATCCATGATCCATAAGATGTGATCATCAGTCTACAAACATAATAGTCTTAATGCTTTAATGTTATCCCACTTCACAATAAAGCTCGACTACGGATACTTTAAGAATATTGTCCTTATGTTTAATGTGATCTCATGATTAAGTCATACTTGATACATTAAACGAACTAGCTATTATAGGGACTTTATTAATCAAACATAATAAAGAAAAAGCCTTTTAATTATTAATAAATAATTCGATAAAAGTTCCAAAAGTATTGGCCTCTAGGGCTTACACCAACAATCTCCCACTAGCACTAGAGCCAATCAGGCATACCCCTTATGCCCATTGATCTAGTATGGCCATCATGCTTCTGTTGCGCAAGAGGCTTTGTCAGTGGGTCAGCAATATTGTCAAGTGTAGGTACTCTACATATTTTCACATCTCCTCTATCTATTATCTCTCGAATGAGATGATAGCGCCTGAGAATGTGTTTGGATCGTTGGTGAGATCTAGGTTCCTTAGCTTGTGCGATAGCACCATTGTTATCACAATAGAGACCAATGGGATCCATAATGCTAGGAACTATGTCAAGTTCACTAATGAACTTTTTGATCCAAACAGCTTCCTTTGCTGCACTTGAAGCAGCAATATACTCGGCCTCTGTTGTAGAATCAGCAACTGTATCTTGCTTTGAACTTTTCCAGCTCACAGCGCCACCGTTTAAGCAAAACACATAACCAGATTGCGATCTAAAGTCATCCTTATCTGTCTGGAAGCTGGCATCGGTGTATCCAATTACAGCCAACTCTTCCTGACCTCCATATATCAAGAATGAGTCCTTAGTCCTTTTTAAGTACTTAAGGATATTCTTGACAGCTACCCAATGGGCATCACCAGGATCAGATTGGTACCTACTCGTTGCACTTAAAGCATATGAGGCATTTGGTCGAGTACATAACATGGCATACATGATAGATCCTATTGCAGATGCATATGGAATCTTATTCATGTGATCCCTTTCTTCCTTAGTTGAAGGTGATTGTGTTTTTGATAGACACATGCCATGTTGCATAGGTATGAATCCTTTCTTGGAATCATGCGTATTAAAGCGTCTCAGCACTTTGTCCATGTATGTACTCTGACTTAGGCCAAGCAGTTTTTGTGATCTATCTCTATAGATTCTGATTCCTAATATATAGGCTGCTTCACCTAGGTCCTTCATAGAAAAGCATTTCCCCAACCAAGTCTTTACTTGTTGCAGGGTAGGGACATCGTTTCCAATGAGCAATATGTCATCTACATATAATACCAGGAAAACGATCATGCTCCCACTAACCTTCTTGTAGACACAAGGCTCATCTTCGTTCTTAATGAATCCATATTGTTTTACCGTTTCATCAAAACGAAGATTCCAGCTTCTGGAAGCTTGCTTCAATCCATAGATTGATCTTTGTAGCTTACATATCTTATGGGCTTCTTCTGGTATGTCAAATCCTTCAGGTTGTGTCATGTATACATCCTCAAGAAGATTCCCATTAAGGAAAGCAGTTTTGATATCCATCTGCCATATTTCATAATCATGATATGCAGCGATAGCAAGTAAAATCCGAATAGATTTAAGCATTGCAACTGGTGAAAAGGTTTCATCATAGTCAACACCATGAATTTGTTTATATCCTTTTGCAACCAGTCTTGCCTTATAGGTATGTACCTTACCTTCCATGTCAGTCTTCTTTTTGAAGACCCACTTGCATCCTATAGGATTAACTCCTACAAGAGGCTCTACCAAGTTCCAAACTTGGTTCGTGTACATGGAATCTATTTCGGATTTCATGGCCTCTAGCCACTTCTCAGACTCGGGACCAGTTATGGCCTCTTGGTAGGTCACAGACTCATCTTGATCCATGAGTAATACATCACCTTGATCTGTTATGAGATATCCATATCTCTCAGGTAGGTGACGTATCCTGCCTGACCTACGCTGGTCTTGTTCTACTTGAGCAGGTTGCTCTTCCACAACCACTTGTGTTTCCTGCTCTAATTCCTCCATAGGTGTATCGATGCTTTGTGATTCTTGAATTTCTTCAAGCTCTACTTTCCTCCCACTGGTTCCTTTGGAAATAAAATCCTTTTCTAGGAAAACTCCAGTTCGAGCGACAAACACTTTGCCCTCAGAAGGATTGTAGAAGTAATATCCTCTTGTTTCTTTAGGATACCCCACAAATAAGCATTTGTCAGATTTGGGCTCAAGCTTAGTTGAAATTTGTCGTTTCACATAAACTTCGCAACCCCAAATCTTCATGTAAGACATATGTGGTTTCTTACCACTCCATATCTCATATGGTGTCTTTTCAACCTTTTTGGATGGAACACGGTTGAGTGTGTAAGCTGCTGTCAATAGCGCATGTCCCTAAAAGGAGTTTGGAAGATCGGCGTGACTCATCATGGATCGGACCATGTCTAACAGGGTTCGATTTCTTCTCTCAGACACACCATTCCATTGGGGTGTTCCCGGAGGAGTGAGTTGGGATAGGATCCCACACTCTTTTAGATGGTCATCAAACTCTAAGCTTAAATATTCACCACCTCGATCTGATCGAAGAGCTTTAATATTCTTACCTAGTTGGTTTTGTACTTCATTCTTGAATTCCTTGAACTTTTCAAAGGACTCTGATTTGTGTTTCATTAAATACACATAACCATATCTACTGAAATCATCAGTGAATGTGATGAAGTACTGAAAACCTCCTCTGGCTGGTATGTTCAGTGGACCACATACATCAGTATGTATGAGGGCCAAAAGATCATTGGCTCTTTCACCTTTTCCTGTGAATGGAGACTTTGTCATCTTTCCAATTAAACAAGATTTGCATGTCTCATATGATTCATAATCAGAAGATTCCAACAGTCCATCTTTATGGAGTTTGGAAATGCGTTTCTCATTTATGTGGCCTAATCGACAATGCCAAAGGTAAGTTGGATTTAACTCATTAGGTTTCATCCTTTTAGTATTAATGTTATAAATAGGCATTTCAAGATCAAGGACATATAGTCCATTGTTCATTTGTGCAGTAGCATAGAATATATCATTCAAATAAATTGAGCAACAATTGTTCTTTATTATGAATGAAAAACCAAACTTGTCCAAACAAGAAACGGAAATAATATTCCTGCTAATTGCAGGTACATAATAACATTATCTAACTGAATTATTAAACCACTAGGTAAAGTCAATTCATAAGTTCCTACGGCTAAGGCAGCAACCTTTGCTCCATTACCAACTCGTAGGTCGACTTCACCTTTTGCCAATTTTCTACTCCTTTTTAGTCCCTGCACATTTGTACAAATGTGAGAACCGCATCCAGTATCTAATACCCATGATGCAGAAATAGATAAATTAATTTCAATAACAAAAATACCTGAAGTTGAAGTCCCTACTCCATTCTTCTTATCTTCCAGGTACTTTGGGCAGTTTCTCTTCCAGTGTCCGGTCTTACCGCAATGGAAGCAGGTGCCTGCTTTTGCTATGCCTCCACTAGGTTTTAAAGTAGCAACGGTGGGTTTGGGTTTGGCAACTTCCTTGCCTTTCCCTTTATCACCTTGCTTAGTGGGCCTTTTGTTCTGTCTCTTTCCATTTCCGATCATCAGAATGGACTTCCCTTTTGACTTCAGATTCTGCTCGGCAGTTCTTAACATGGCGAGCAGTTCAGGAAGAGATTTGTCCATATCAATCATATTGAAATTTAGGACAAATTGACTGAATCTATCTGGCAACGATTGCAAGATCAAATCAGTCGCAAGTTCCCTTTCGAGGGGAAAACCCAATCTCTCAAGGTTTTCCACATGCCCAATCATTTTGAGCACATGGGGATCTACAGGGGCTCCCTCAGCTAACTTTCTTTGAAAAAGGGCTTTTGAGACTTCAAACCTCTCATGCCTTGCTTGCTCTTGATAGAGCATCTTCAGGTGTTCGATCATATCGAACGCTGACATGTTCTCATGTTGCTTTTGCAATTCTGAGTTCATGGTAGCTAGCATGAGACAAGCAGTCTCATTAGCATCATCGACATGCTTCTTATAAGCATCTCTTTCTGCCTTAGGTGCAGAACTAGGAGGTTCCTCTTCAGGAACAGGTGTCTCCAAGACATACAGCTTTTTATCATGTTTGAGGATAATCCTCAGGTTTCGGTGCCAATCCAGAAAATTTGTCCCAGACAATTTTTCTTTGTCAAGGATCGATCGCAAGATGTTGTTAGAGGTGTTTGTTGTCATGGTAATCTACATAAGAATTAATGAAAATATAAGTATCATTGACATATTTAATTAGGCCTTTAATTAAACATGCTCCCACTATTTTATTCAAAATAAATGACCCTCATCATTTGATTCGGAAAACCCCGTTGGAAGATCTTCTAGTGGGTCGAGATCCATATTTCACTTCGTTCTAAGTCCGCGTAGGCGGATTACACAAAACTAGGTTATTTAGGTAGGAACTCCTTCCAATTGTATCTCATACAACTCTCGAAAATTTCAGTTGGGTGAATAACTCCTTATTCCAATCCATCATATGGATTATTCCCAACTCTTGCTTCTAAATATATATATAATCTTATTATAATTTGTTTAGTTAAGTTTGACCCATTCTTTTAACAGTTGGATATTACAATTATCCCATCGCACCTTACTAATATATAGATCATGCACCTCGCGTAGGCGAAACCTACATTATCCATTACTAGTCTTGATGAGTGTTAAAACTTGGAAAGCATAAACTTAATATTTAATTTTAGGGAATTGCAATTATTCTGATCTCACCGACTTGTTTATCATATAAATCGTCTCTCACATGCATCAACATACATTCACATGCATCAACATACATACAAACAAAATGAAACAGTTATGGCCCCTAGCGCAATTGTTCTCCCAAGCCAATGAGAGAACCTAAGCTAACCTACAACGATCTAAGCTTCTCCAAGCAAGATCTTCAAGGTTGTCCTCCTTTGGCATTGACTTCTTTGCTTTCTTCATATCATTACTTTACATAAAAGAAACTCGTTTTACATACGAGGGAGTGAGATGAGAAAAGAAGTTACATTTGGGAGATTAAGAGAGAGGCACGACACGCAGGTCGTATTTTGAAAACCCAAAGCAAAATAAAGGAAAACTAAGGCCATAACCGATCACCACAAGACAATAATAAACACTTTTATTATTATTATTATTAATTCCTTTAATTAATTAAAATCAAATTAAATTTCGACGACCGATCACACTACGCGGAGTTAGCAGCGCCCCTGCTCGAAAATTTTAATGAACAATTCATTTAAAATTGACGTCGTTTTTCGTATCAACACTTGATACTTCAAAGCACTTTTTCTAGGCGAACGGGTGAATTTTTCCTTGCGTTAACCGGTTAACCATATGCGTTAACCGGTTAACACTGTTTGAAAACTTTTAGAAAATTCTTTTCTGCCTTGCGTTAACCGGTTAACCATATGCGTTAACCGGTTAACACTATTTGAAAATTAAAAAAAAAATATTTCGTATTGCGTTAACCGGTTAACCATACGCGTTAACCGGTTAACACTGTTCGGAAAAGTGTTTAGAACGCACAACTCTTGTGCAGTCAAACCCCAATCGCATAACTCTCTAACAACACAACCCTTGTGTCGTCACTAACCCTGATGCACCAATTTCAGACCGTCAAACACATCTCGATTGTTAATTCAATATGATTGATCAACACGTCATTGCTTCACCATACTAATGTCGGATCAAGAAGCAAACGACCATTGATCGCTCAAAGGAAAACAATCATTGAGGGTTTGAATGAACGAAATGAGAACACTATATCATATATAATGTATTTTGCATCAGGATTACATATATCACATATATGTAACTTGATCGATCTCAATTTAACCTTTGATTCATTCTGTCTTTAATCATATTATTACAGAACAAAAACAAATATCAGATTCATGGTTTCGTAAGTGGCTCTGATACCACTGTTGGAGAATTGTCATCCAAGGCGCAACGGAATTTAAAATTTTCTCCATTTAGTGATCCTTACGAATGGGCATGATCAGTGATAAAATCGTTACCTCTTGTGGCGATTCAAACCTTTGTTGCAGATCTCTGATAATGATCAAAACCTTTGATACAGATCCACGGGGCGATCACGAACGTTGAACGATGACAACGTCTCTACTCAGTCCACACGAACGGATTCCTTCAATCGTAGTGCTAGCTGTTATGAATGAAGGCTTTGAGTGAGAGAGAGAGAGAGATACGAAATTCGAACTCTTCAGTTGTGTTTTCTGTCTCAGTGAGTTACATTGCTTCTACCCAAGGGGTTTTATTTATAGAACCACTTGTGTGGGCTTCAAGCCAAAAAGCCTACTTAAGTGCATTTTGGCCCATATCTCATAATATGCCAAAATCACTTAAGTATTTGGTACCTTACCATATTTCGTATTCTACTTAAGTACACCGTACCTTACGATGTTCCTTAATTATTCTATCTCTCATCAATCCGTCCTTTGTGTGTGACCCTATAGGTTTTCGCGACGTTGGCAATTATATTAAATCACGCATTTAACATAATAAACAATGAGTGGTATCTAGCAACACACCACTGCTACCCAAGTCACGAAAATGTCATGTGATCTGACAAAACCTCCTGTGTATAATTACCCCTTTGCCCTTATGTCTATATTGAACACAAGGTATAAACCGTGTCACCCTTGTCCAGTTCAATATTGGGCCCATAGACATTTATCCTGTTACGCAGGATAGGCAAATTCCATCTAGGACACTCATGTCCCTCAGCATGCTTTGTGGAGTACCCATCAACTGTCTTTATGGTTATCCAGTTACGGACAACGTTGGATCAGCAATAAAGCACTCGACTCTACATCTAGGATCCATAGTGGTTTCAGGTCGAAGAGTGGTATACACTATTATCACCATGAGAATAACTTATGACACTTTGCATAACTTTCTATATAGTATTCTCATAGCGGGTCAATCCGGTATAAATATTACTCTTAATATTCATACCTATGTTTAAGACTTGATAACTCTTTATCCATGATCCATAAGATGTGATCATCAGTCTACAAACATAATAGTCTTAATGCTTTAATGTTATCCCACTTCACAATAAAGCTCGACTACGGATACTTTAAGAATAGTGTCCTTATGTTTAATGTGATCTCATGATTAAGTCATACTTGATACATTAAACGGACTAGCTATTCTAGGGACTTTATTAATCAAACATAATAAAGAAAAAGCCATTTAATTATTAATAAATAATTCGATACAAGTACCTGTAACACCTCAAAATTTGCCCTCCTCTCTTGGGAATAGCATATCATATTGCATATCATTTTTTAGGTCATTAGGCATTACATATTGCATATCATGTGGTTACATTGTGCAAGCCATCTTCTCAAGTCTTGATCAGGAGATAAGAGGTGGAGATGCAAGCCTAGGGTTTTATGGACTGGTCATTAATCATCTGAGGATGGAGGTCCAAATTAGGGTTTCATGGTTCTCAAAGGATATTGGTCTTCATCTTGTTTGAAATGATACATCATCATCATCATGGTTTGTTATCATCAGCAGAATCAAGTGTTGGATCAGGATTCCTTGAGATTAGGGTTTTGACCACTGGTCAACCCTAATCAGTTGCATTGGGCCAGTCAAGGGCATAATCAGGAGATGGGGTCTATGATGGCTATGGGGTTCATGAAATGATTATATTGTGCTTATTGGGGCTAGGGTTTCACCCTTGAGCCATTTCATCAGGAGATTGGAGCTCAGTTGGATCAGTGCATGGCCAAATTCATCTATCAGATGAAAAGTCAACTGTGGTCAACTGTACATGATTTGAGGGATTTGGAGGTGGAAATGAGTTGGATACACAACTTTCATGTTGGAACAAGTGTTATATGACATCTCAAAGCTTAAGAATGAAGGAAATCAAGTCAGGACAAAAACTGCCAAAAATAGAAAGTGACTTGTAATAGAAGTTTCCAAAAATGGAAAGTTTTTGACCTCAAAATTACATGTCCAAGGAAGCTTCAAATGGAAATTTGTTCAACATGAAAGTTGTAGATCTTGTTCTCACCTTTCCAAAAAGTCCAAGAACTTGAAAATCCCATGTATGGTTGTCAAATTATGGCCCAGTGAATTTCAAAAATGACCCATAATCAGGAGGGCATAATTTCCACATGGAGTGTCCAAATTGGGTGTTCTTTATATGCACAAACTCCATTTGACATGTACTTTCATGGTGCATAATTGGATTTCTTCAAAAATGGTCAATGCAAAAAGTCAAATTTCAACTGGACAGTTAAATGAACCAGGGGCAAAATTGTCCAACTTGTGAAATAATTGGAATTTTTGAGTGGGGATTTTTGCAACACTTCACAAATGGTATTTGAAAGTTGTTGGAATCATCATAACATGTTAAAGCTTCATGGTTTGGAAAATAGCTTTTGGAATGAACTTGCAAAAATGGACAAAGTGCCATCACATAGTGAATTTCCAAAATACTCATCCAATGAAGGTGAAACAAGTTGCAACAGCTCACACATGTCATTTTGAGAGTGTGTGAGCTGTCCATGAGGTGGCAATGAGCTGGCATGTGGAAATACAATTTTGCCCTTGCTTGAAATTAACACATTTCACTAACACATTCCAATTGATTAATTAGCATGGTTAAACATGGATTAAGCTAGCATATATATTGTTAATCACATCTAAATCATAACAGAATTCACAATTCCCCAAAATCAGATCCAAATTCATCACATTCTCTCAAATTCTCAAGAACCACATAACACTTCAATTGACCAAAACTCTTTGAATTCTTGATCAAATTCGAGGATTCTTGTTGTGTTGATCTCTATTCAACTTCTTCTTCATCTGTTTGTGAAGATCCACCTCAAATTCACCACCAATCGTGGCTGTCCAAAGTGCACTCATCAATGGCGAAGTGAGATTGCTCATGCGTGGAACCGTGTTGGATCAAACTGCAAGTTGAATTCACTCTTCCAAACCTTCTACTACATCTGTTTCCCATCCAAACGCGCGAAGAACACCAAGCTCGACACTGCATTCCAGGTAATCGATTTCTTCGACTGTCATGATTCCTCAAATGTTTATGTGTGTTTGGTAGAGTGAAGGACATAGATCATCGTGATGCTTTTAGTTTTAGGAATGGTGAACTGTAGAGGATGAAATCTGGATTGAAAGTTTTGAAACCAAACCCTAACTCGATCGATTCAGAGGATTTAGGAACTTGTAGGTTAAATCATTGACATATTTGGACTCCTTGTTCTTAGACGGTTCCATTGACTATTCATTTGTTCATTTTGGTGATGATTCGTGTTCTTCGTGTTCTTGGTGTGCCTGGGTTGAAGACGATGGTTTTCTGGAAAAATAAGCTGTTTGATCCATAATTCTGTTTGAAAATTTAAACTAGGAGTTTCCCGCGGTACTGTTCCCTTATTTACGGATATGCCATTAGTGAATTCATTTAATTAATATTAATTCAAAAAAATTGTTAAAAATCATAAAACACTTTAAAAATTCATAAAAAATGTTTTAAAAATCAGAAAAATACGTGGATTTTTTTGTTGACTTCCTAATTGACTGTAGAATTTTATTGACCTATTGATTGAAGTTGTGCATGGTGAATTTTTAGATTGACTTAGGGTTGGTTAACATGTGTGCCATTTTGATACATTGTGCCATTTTGATTGTGAAATCCTCATGCTTACAAAGAAATGCTTGAAAAATTTTGTGATGATTGTGGACTGGCTAATGGTGATTTACATGTAAATTTCATGAATTTTGGATTCCTGGTGTTTGAGTTATGAATTTTGGAACCTAGGTGTGACAATTTGTGTCACACCTCATTATGTCAACTTGCTGGATTTATTTGAATGACCTAGGCTTGTTGAATTGATATGAAATTTTGCATGGATGTTCATTAACATGTTAAGAAGCTATGTGAATTTTTGTGGAATTTTATGTGGCATTTTCAATTTGATTGCTATTTTTTCATCTCTGTTGGTCAAATATGCAAGTCCATGTGGTACATGTTTGTAATTTGGATGTGAAATGTTCATATGGTATTGGATAATCATGAAATTTGGTATGATTGTTGTAGACACATGGTATGACATCCCTGTTTTGGTCTCATTCATTTCTTTATTGTTTTCATGGACTTATGAATTTTTGAAGTAAATGCATGTGTTGATGTTGTGATTTGGCTCATATAATTGTGTCTGTTTTTGTTGATTTTCATTAACATGGTTCCCTTTGCCCAATCGAGCTAAAATTTGACATGCCATACCTTGAATATGCCCTGTTTAGGTGTAAATTATTTGAGGATTTTTGGAATTGTGTTGATATGGATTTGAATGCAATAGTTCTGTTTGGATGTTTGATGCTTCATTTAACCTAAATTGAATTGTTTGGTGAATGAAATGAATATGGTGGATGATATAAACATGGGACTAATTGTGTTGGCTTTTGTTTGACATTAATTTGACTTTGGTTAGAGATCCCTTGCTGTTTAGACATTTTTGTCACCTTTGGACCCTAGGCTTGGCCTAGTGGTCTAGTTTCTAACATTTGATTGATTTTTCAGGATGAAAAGGTGCAATGTGTATGGAGATTGAACCAAGTCAATTCAATTGATGTTGTTTGATGTTTGTACACTAACATAACTTTGTTTTGTAGGTTGTGAAGATTGGGCTTGAGCTCATAGCTTGCCTTTGTTATGCATTAGTTTGTATAGTCTGACTGATTAATACTTGCTGTTCATTTTTGTCTGTCTGAGTACTAAGTGTGTTTGACTGTTTCCAGGTACTTTTAGTTGCTCAGTTCCTTGTGAACTTTTGCTTTGCTTTGCTTAAGCAACTTGCATTGAGGTATAACTTCCTAACTTCATGTAGTCTGGAAGACCTGGCCTGTTACTTGGCCAGGCAATTGTCTGAAGTCCTCCTTAAGAGGCGATGCTTGTGTGTGTTTACATTTGTGCCCAAGCAGGAAAAGTCCTTTAAATAAGGCAATTGGTGGAAGGTAGGGATATGCAATCTATCCCCCACTATTCAGTTGAGTCTTCTCCTTGCTCCCATTACATGGTTGTAGCATTGAGATCACAAGCCCAAGATCTTGTGCAGTGCATATTGTGTCAGAGTCTCTGAGTATAGAAGGGTTCCCCCATTCTGGACCCATGCTCCTTTGTCAGAAGCTCTCCCTGGTCAGGGATAAGAGCTGTGAGGTCTGATCCTCACTTCACCTTTCATCTGCTTCACCTTAGCCTCGTAATGGCAAGGTTAAGAGCAAATACAGCCCGTACAGATGACTTGCTGAGGCAGTCAAACCTATTGTGTGAGCCCACTTGTTTGGTTATAGTGCGTGCTATGTGGATATCTGTTTGAGATGCTTGTTCTCATTTGATGTATGCTTGAATTATTTTGTATGCTTGTATGCTTGCTTCTTTCCTGGATAGGAGTAGTTTGCTTATGCAAGTAGGATAGAAAACTGAACTTAGGGTAACGATGCATGACAACACTAGGCTCGAGTCCAGCTCCCTGGTAGTGTGTCTTCCCCTGGTTTCTGGCTAGTAATTCAGTCCCTTTCAGGGGAACTACATCGCCCTGATCCTTGTTCCAGACGAGGTATGTAGGCAGGTGGTCGTGCGAGACCACTCCGGGCAACCTTTTTCTTTTTTGCGTGTGTTTACTTGTTGTCTGATTGTGTTTTGATTCGGATGCCGACGTAAGTCCAGTGATTGGCTGTCGGGCTCCACGTTTGCCCTTTTGAGTGTGTTTTGGTTCGGATGCCGACGTAATTCCATCAAGCGGTTGTCGGGCTCCACGTTTGCCCTTCTGAGTGTGTTTTGGTTCGGATGCCGACGTAATTCCATCGAGTGGTTGTCGGGCTCCATGTTTGCCATCTGTTTGTGCGTTTTGTGTTGTTTGGCGTGCGTAAGCCGAACTACAGTGGCTCTGATTCTTGTTCCAGACAAGATATGTAGGCATAGGATGCGACGTCCTATCGAGCTCCCTTCTCCTAACCCCACCTGCGTTCCCTTGTGTGTGTGTGTGATGTTTTAGCAACCTTTTCTTTATTTTAGAACGTGGATCCCGTCGAGTACGACGGACGTGAGGGGTGCTAATACCTTCCCCTTGCGTAACCGACTCCCTTACCCTTTCTCTTTGGTCGCGAGACCATTTCCTTCCAGGTTTCTCTGAGCGTTTCCTTTCCCTATTTTGGGATAAATAACGCGCAGTGGCGGCTCTGTGTTGTGTTTTTATTTGAGTCTCGCCGGTTGTTTTTTCGCGGATGCGACAGCTGGCGACTCTGCTGGGGACCTATTAAGATGTTGACCTGTGCTGGTCCATCTTCCCTAAGCGAGTCCTTCCTAGCGTTCTAGGATAGTTTAGGTTGTTTGTTTTGCTTTATTTATTGCATTTATTATTCTAACCATTGTATATATTTGCATTAATATCTGCATGCATCATACTATCATGTTGTTGCCGTCCTCTGTGCAGGTGGTTCATCTGTTTGGGGTGGGTGTTCTGAGTGGGGCTAAAACCCAGGCCCGAGTATACACCTAGGATTAATGTGGTCTCGCGTTCCTCATTTGCTTTATCAGCATATTGTTGCAACGTGACATACCACAAGCCAGACGAGGTTCATTTGATAGTGCTTTCCTCTGTGGGGTACTCCACTTTGGTTGAGTTACTTCATCTGAACTATTGACTCTGGTGACCGATCATTTCCCGGATCTTTGGTTTAGACGATCTCAGGGGAGCTACAATGGCACACCCGAAAGGGCAAACCCATTGAGTATCTCCGCCCGATTGTCGAGACTATTATCCGCCTTAGGATGACCTGTTTAGAATTTACCTGTGAGGGGAGGGTGATTCTTTCAGATGCATGTTCAGATGGTGACTTAGATGGTGACTTTTTGTTCCGTGGATCAGAGTCATATTTATAAGTCGGATTTATGGCCGTTTATTTCTGAGACGCCGGAGTGCTGTCCGTGATTTATCAGTGGGGATCCGTTTATTTCAGGATTCCTCGGGCCGAGTTATTTATCAGTGGGGATCCGTTTATTTCAGGATTCCCTGGGCCGATTCAGATGATTGTGGTTATCAGATCAGTGAATCTCTGGTGATGATGGTGATGTATCTTTCAGTTCCGTTTATTTCGGAACCCTTAAGGTGGATTTGTGGTTACATACTCCTTCAGATGGTTGTGATCGGTTCAGAAATCAGGGTTGTGATTCAGAGCAACAGATGATCAGATGACTTGGAGGATGGCACAATGCATTGCATTCACGCATCTGCATCATTCTCATTTTGCATTCATCTGCATCGAACCTACGTCTAGCCATATGGGGAGTATTATTGATTGAGAATCTGGTTGAGAGACATCTTGAATTTCAGAATGTGGATGTCAAAATATTATCTGTCTCGATGAAACCAGAATCAAAGGACGGAATTTTCCTCATATGGATAGATGTTGCATCCATGCATACTAACCCATTTGTTGTTTTGTAGGTGTCAACCGGTGCGCCCAGCTCGTTTGCTCAGACATCCTGCTGGGGGCAACAAATCCAAACTGATGGATCCTCCCAACGCCGACATCCTCGAACTGAAAGAGATGGTGAGGGATTTGTTCAGTGTTGTGCAAGGGCTTGCCTTGGGGCAGAAAGTCATGGCCGAGAGATTAGAAAGGATTGAGGGCTGGATGATCAAGGAGAAAGTTCGGGGAAAGGTTCCGTCGTCCGAAGTAACAAATCCCTCTGGCTCTGTAGCGAAGAAATCCCTTGACAGTGGTCGGCCCAAGAAGAAGGTTGAATTAGGTGGTGCACATACTAAAAGAGAACGTGGTAAGGATCGTTATCACCCATATGCTGATATGGTAACAATCCCTACTGGTAATCAATCTGCACAACAGCGGCAACCACCACCTCAACAGAGGATCCAAAGAGCAGTGGGCCAAATGAGAAGGAGGACGACAGATCGTCATTTCAATAAGCCGCCCGTGACTTACGCCTCTCTGTTTAAAAAGTTGAAGGATCTTGGGTTGGTACAGCCAAGGATGTTGACTCTGTTGGGACCTGATCAAAGGCCAGCCAATTTTGATGAAAATGTCAAATGTGAATTCCATTCGGGTGCTCCCGGGCACAGTGTAGAGGACTGCAAAGCTTTTAAGCACGTAGTCCAAGACCTGGTGGATTCCAAGGCTATTAATTTCACACCATCTCCGAATGTTAATGCCAATCCCATGCCGGCACATGGTCAGGCGGTGGTGAGTGCAATTGCTGAAGATTCGGATCACGCCTATACAGTGGGTAAAGAAACTGACAGTGACCGCAAGTTTGATGGTTGGATAAAGCCGTGCATACCAGGAAGCTGGAAGGCTTAAAAAGATCAGCACTGACACTCGTCCGGAAGAGTAATATTTCTTGTTTTCAGTTTTATCTGCATGAAAGCCATATGTGTTGCCCGACACGTAATGGTCCATTGTAAGGGCCACCTCATGTTCATAATTTGCAACATTCTGCATCATTAATAAATGGATGTTTTTCAATTAAAAGCGGTGCTCCCTGTTTTTCATTTATTTTTGCAGTTTTAAAACGAATAAAAATGGCAATGTTTATTTTCATTTTTCTTTTTTGATTTGTCTTGTTCCGAATTCAAAAACAATTCTCCGGATCTCATTGATAACAATTTGGTTACACCTCATATGACTTCGACGATCCAAACTGTCATGCCGAAGAAAAAGGCGAAGAAGATTGTGATCTGCTGGAATTAGCCAGGATGTTAAACAAGAGGAGAAGTTGACTCATCCGCACGTGAAGCAGGTTGAGATTGTTATTCCAAGCACCGCCGAGGTCAGGAAGGAAGTGAATTGGGGCCGTTTCAGAGGCAAGCCGAGAGCAGAATGGTAGCCTGTTGAAAGAGCATGTGGATACCGTCACCTGGTCGTGTCAGGATATGCCAGGGTCGGATACCAATATCGTTGTGCACAAGCTACCATGGAAAGGAGACTGTCCTATAGAGAAGCAGAACGCCAATGCATGTATCAGAGAGTCATGGTGACTTTGTTTCATGATGTGATTCATCATGAAGTTGAATGCTATGCTAAGACATGATAGCAAAGTCCCAGACAGAAGAGGGGCATCTGGCAGATCTGGCAGACCGGGGCAAGTCGTTTGGCCGGTTGAGGCAATTCAAACTGAGGTTGAATTCAAGCGAGTGCACTATCAGAGTGCGATCCGGTAAGCTGTTGGGGTTCATCGTAAGGGAGGAATCGAGGTTCATCCTGCAAAAAAAAAAAAAAAAAAAAAAAAATGAGAAACGCCTGAACCGAGAAAGAAAAAGAGAGGTTCGTGGTTTCTTAGAAAGATTGAACTACCTGTCATGGTTCACATCTCATCTAACAGCCACGTGCGAACCTATATTCAAGATGTTGAAAAAAAAAAGATCAAACGGTCAGGTGAAATAATGATTGCCAAAGGGGCATTTGAAAAATAAAAGAATAAGTTGCAGGAACCTCCGATTCTGTTGCCTCCTGTGGAGAGAGACTGTTAATCTGTACTTGACAGCCTTCGAGGGGTCTATGAGGTGTAGTGGGTCAGCATGACGAGTCTTGTCGAAAAGAGCATGCAATTTACCTAAGCAAAAAGTTTACCGACTGTGAAGCAATACATTCACTGCTCGGGGAACTTGATGTACTTTGGCATAGGCTGCTCGCCGACTGAGACAGTATATGCTGGTTCATACCACTTTGTGGGTTTCCAAGATGGATCCGATCAAGTATGGGTTTGAGGATCCAGCATCGACCGGACAGGTTGCGAGAGTGCAAAAGAATGTTGACTAATTTGTGATACTCTCAGGAAGCAATCAAGGGGAGTGTATTGTCTGATTACATAGCCCAGCAACCCGTGGAGAATTGTCAACCGATGAAGTTTGAGTTCCCTGATGAGGACATCTCGAGGTGCTCTAATCGAAAGATTGAGAGTAACCGATCCCGGAGGAGGGGCCTGACCCTGAATCCGAACGGATTCTGATGTCTGATGGGGAGGTTAAGGTGAACGAGCTTTTGTTGCCCGGATAACGTTTGAATGCACCGACGGTGTGATTGAATAAGAAGCTGGTATACTGGGTATCGATCTCCGGTGCGTACATCTACTGGGGCGACTTCTTTCTTGTTGGTATATGAAATGGAGGCTGTATTACTTGTTGAAGTTCAGATTCCCTCTTTAAGAGTCCTGATGGACGTAAAATTGCAAGAGGCTGAATGGGTAAGGACCCGGTATGAAGAGTTGAGCCTGATAGAGGAAAAGAGGCTAGTAGCCATCTGTCATGGGCAATTATACCAGCAAAGGATGAAGCGTGCTTTTGACAGAAAGGGGCGACCTCGGGTATATCATGTGGGTGATACGGTGCTGAAAAGGATCCTTCCTCCTCAAAACGATCGAAGGGGCAAATGGACACCCAATTATGAAGGTCCATTCGTGGTCAAGAAGGTTTTCTCTGGCGGAGCCTTGTTGCTAACGACCATGGATGGTGAGGATTTTCCATCCCCTGTGAATGCGGACGCAGTTAAAAAATACTTCGTATAAGAGACCCGCTGGACGAAAAGAAGAAAATAGTCCAGGCAAAAATGGGTATCCCGGCGAACCAAAAACAGCAAGAAAGGTTCGGGCAAAAGTTAGGGATAAAAAATGAAAAAATGTACACCCGGCAAGTCGAAAACCTGAAAAGGCGACTTGGGCAAAAATGGGTATCCCGGTGGACTGAAAACCAGAAAGGAAGGTCCAGGCAAAAGAGGGATTAAAACGAACAACTGCGCCCCGCATGATCGTTTGTGCTTTGGTTAAAGCATCATGGATAATACCCGGTAGGGATCAATCAGAAACGTCTTGTTCAGAAGGCAGAAAGCATGGAGAGTCTGAGGACATATGGGGTGTAACCGAGTTGGAACTTGATGAGATCACGAGTTTCACATTGCCATTAGGATATATTTTTCCTTTTGTGCGCAATTACCTCTTTTCAGGAATTGCTTCCTTTTGTATTGCTCATTTGAGCCACACTTTTCAAATCAATAAAATGCAAATTTAGTCAAATAATTTTGTTTTTGTCTTTCATAACCGCTTTGATTGCAAAAACATCCAGATATTTTTGATAAAGAATCTTGCATTTTTAAAACATACAGGTTTCCTTCCAATGCATGTTTATAAGATTGAAAGCCTGAAATTTTAGTTGGAAGGATGGGTGACCCAAGTGTTGAAATCTTGACACGCCTGGGGCACGGTTTTATCTGACGATCTGTTTTGCAGGAACTGTTATGTATGTTCACTCACTTGCAGGTTGTGATGTGGAAGCTTTGTAACAGATCCCCAGAGAGTTCGCTCAGGGACGAATGAATGAAAAACGACGAAGTGACGTTGAGGCGTACGACGATCCTTGATGATAATCAAGAAGACTCTTCAAATTCAGAAGATTGGAAAGTCTGTAGAAATTCCCCGCAGGGTCCAGTCAGGGACGAGGGACGGTGAAGAGACGACGTCGAGACGTTCGACGACCTTCGGAATTAATCAAGAAGACTCGTCAAAGTCGGAAAATTGGAATTTCTGTATAAGTCCCAGGAGTTCGCTCTCCGTCGAGCACGGGGCGATTGGGGGGTACAAGATGATGGAGCAGAAAAGGTCCAGACGAGTCTGGGAGTTCTCAAAAGGGGAAAGCTGATGCGAGATTGGGAGGTGGATACCAGGGTTCGACGAGTCGACGGGTGTTCTGTACCAACTTTTCTCATTTCCCCAGCGGGATCCCCAAACAGAATTAAAGGACCAACTCCCCAGCAGATTCCAGATCTATGACTTCTCCAGCCGAGTCAGGATGGTTACCCGGCAGGTTTACGACGGTGTTTCCTCAGCAGCCAGGAGTTGAAGGTTGCTATTCCCCGAGTGGAGCGGGTTTCAATGATATATCTCCAGCAGTGTTCATCCTACCAGTGGATTGAACAAGTTCCCGTAGCGGACGGATATCTGCATCCCCAGCTGAGTTGATGCTATCTATGGATTGCATGGGTTGTCCCCAGCGGAGTAGTATGCGGTTCCCTAGCAGGGCCAGGATGGTTATCCCCAGCCGGTGATAGATTGATGTTTCCCCAGTCAATGAGCCTGGAGATTGCTATTTCCCCAGCGGAATTGCTGTGAGCATTTCCCCAGTGAAGTCATCAGGTATCTGTGAGGGTTTCCCGAAGCAGAATCAGGATTGATATCCCCAGCAAGGCAAAGACTGTTGTATCCCCACAGAGTGTTGGTGGTGTTTATCCCCAGCAGTTTCTCGAGCGGATTGGGTGCAAAGGAGGTTCTTCCCCAGCGAGGGTTGCCTTATTCCCAGCAGCAGTGCTATTCCCCAGCCGGGTGGAAATCGGAGCGGTGACGAGTTTCTCAGCAGAGTGTCTCGTATTCCCCAGAAGAGTCCCTTGAGGGGGATACTTTTTTATGCATTCATCATGAAAAAATAACATGGCATATTACATAGAAAAATAAATAATCGCGTAGCATTTCCATGTTTATGGAGCATTACGCAGAAAAAATCAATCATGCATCATTGCAAGCATAAGCTAGTCTCAAGCCGTGGTTACCGTTTGAGAAGTGGTTTTGGCCAGACAGTGAAGGTGTTACTCCGAGGAGTTTAGCCTCATGATTTGATCAAAGGTATTTCCCCAGTAGTGCGATACTGGAGAAGTTTGTTTCCGTCGTGCGGAGATGGAGATATGCCGCGATCAGCGCGACTCAAGCCGTGGTTACCGCTTGGGATTTGGTTTCGCCAGATGGTGAAGATGTTGCTCTGAGGAGTTTAGCATCATGACGTCAGATCAGCAATGTTCCCCAATAGTGCGATATTGGAGGAAATGTTTCCGTCGAACGGAGATGGAAATAAAGTCAAAGGACGTGACGCGATCAGCGCGATTCCGGGGTTCAAATGGAGAAAAGGAAATGCTGAGGTATTTTCTGGGGTTCAAATGGAGATGGAGTTGAAGATTGTATCCGGGATGAGGTCCTCAGGATTATCTTCTGATCATGTGTTACCTTAGACTCTGGCTGAGGCCAATGGAGGTCGTTATAGGTGTCTTCTGAGGAAGAGATGCACATGCTACCTTCTTTATGAAGGTTTACCCTCTGACATGTCGCCCTCAGAGTGGTTTGGTGTTATTTCCGACGTTGCCAGCGGAATTATCACGGAGAAAAGGATATGCTGAGGCATTTTCCGGGGTTCAAATGGAGAAAAGGAAGTGTTGAGGCATTTTCTGGAGACGGGGTTCAAATGGAGAAAAGGAGATGTTGCGGCATTTTCTGGAGAACGGGGTTCATATTGGCGATCGCGAGTTATCGTCAGGCGACTGGGGTTCAAAACGGAGAATGGGGTTCATTATGTGGCAAATAGGAGAGCGGGGTTCAAATGCAGAGATCCGAGGATCACTTGCGCAAGAGAAAATTTCGGGGTTCAAGAAAATGAAAAAAACAGAGAAAAATTTCGGGGTTCAAGAAAAGCATAAAAAGAAGAGAATGATAATCCCGAGTGGATGTGTGGTGTTCAGGCCATGGTTATCCCTGTATTACCATTTATTTTGGTATCCAGGTCGACGTTTTTCGAGTTTGTTTCTTCGCCGATGCTGACAGGCGTTGTTAATTATTTCCCATCAGAGTGCAAATTGTTCGTCTGTTCTTGGTATTCAATCACTCTTCATCCTGATCATCTGAAAGCCGAGGCTGTTCATATCGACAGGTTCACAGTGGACTGAATAGGGGCAGCTGTAACACCTCAAAATTTGCCCTCCTCTCTTGGGAATAGCATATCATATTGCATATCATTTTTTAGGTCATTAGGCATTACATATTGCATATCATGTGGTTACATTGTGCAAGCCATCTTCTCAAGTCTTGATCAGGAGATAAGAGGTGGAGATGCAAGCCTAGGGTTTTATGGACTGGTCATTAATCATCTGAGGATGGAGGTCCAAATTAGGGTTTCATGGTTCTCAAAGGATATTGGTCTTCATCTTGTTTGAAATGATACATCATCATCATCATGGTTTGTTATCATCAGCAGAATCAAGTGTTGGATCAGGATTCCTTGAGATTAGGGTTTTGACCACTGGTCAACCCTAATCAGTTGCATTGGGCCAGTCAAGGGCATAATCAGGAGATGGGGTCTATGATGGCTATGGGGTTCATGAAATGATTATATTGTGCTTATTGGGGCTAGGGTTTCACCCTTGAGCCATTTCATCAGGAGATTGGAGCTCAGTTGGATCAGTGCATGGCCAAATTCATCTATCAGATGAAAAGTCAACTGTGGTCAACTGTACATGATTTGAGGGATTTGGAGGTGGAAATGAGTTGGATACACAACTTTCATGTTAGAACAAGTGTTATATGACATCTCAAAGCTTAAGAATGAAGGAAATCAAGTCAGGACAAAAACTGCCAAAAATAGAAAGTGACTTGTAATAGAAGTTTCCAAAAATGGAAAGTTTTTGACCTCAAAATTACATGTCCAAGGAAGCTTCAAATGGAAATTTGTTCAACATGAAAGTTGTAGATCTTGTTCTCACCTTTCCAAAAAGTCCAAGAACTTGAAAATCCCATGTATGGTTGTCAAATTATGGCCCAGTGAATTTCAAAAATGACCCATAATCAGGAGGGCATAATTTCCACATGGAGTGTCCAAATTGGGTGTTCTTTATATGCACAAACTCCATTTGACATGTACTTTCATGGTGCATAATTGGATTTCTTCAAAAATGGTCAATGCAAAAAGTCAAATTTCAACTGGACAGTTAAATGAACCAGGGGCAAAATTGTCCAACTTGTGAAATAATTGGAATTTTTGAGTGGGGATTTTTGCAACACTTCACAAATGGTATTTGAAAGTTGTTGGAATCATCATAACATGTTAAAGCTTCATGGTTTGGAAAATAGCTTTTGGAATGAACTTGCAAAAATGGACAAAGTGCCATCACATAGTGAATTTCCAAAATACTCATCCAATGAAGGTGAAACAAGTTGCAACAGCTCACACATGTCATTTTGAGAGTGTGTGAGCTGTCCATGAGGTGGCAATGAGCTGGCATGTGGAAATACAATTTTGCCCTTGCTTGAAATTAACACATTTCACTAACACATTCCAATTGATTAATTAGCATGGTTAAACATGGATTAAGCTAGCATATATATTGTTAATCACATCTAAATCATAACAGAATTCACAATTCCCCAAAATCAGATCCAAATTCATCACATTCTCTCAAATTCTCAAGAACCACATAACACTTCAATTGACCAAAACTCTTTGAATTCTTGATCAAATTCGAGGATTCTTGTTGTGTTGATCTCTATTCAACTTCTTCTTCATCTGTTTGTGAAGATCCACCTCAAATTCACCACCAATCGTGGCTGTCCAAAGTGCACTCATCAATGGCGAAGTGAGATTGCTCATGCGTGGAACCGTGTTGGATCAAACTGCAAGTTGAATTCACTCTTCCAAACCTTCTACTACATCTGTTTCCCATCCAAACGCGCGAAGAACACCAAGCTCGACACTGCATTCCAGGTAATCGATTTCTTCGACTGTCATGATTCCTCAAATGTTTATGTGTGTTTGGTAGAGTGAAGGACATAGATCATCGTGATGCTTTTAGTTTTAGGAATGGTGAACTGTAGAGGATGAAATCTGGATTGAAAGTTTTGAAACCAAACCCTAACT
This sequence comes from Lathyrus oleraceus, assembly GCF_024323335.1. Classification (NCBI taxonomy): domain Eukaryota; kingdom Viridiplantae; phylum Streptophyta; class Magnoliopsida; order Fabales; family Fabaceae; genus Lathyrus; species Lathyrus oleraceus. Next base: position 435,135,121 of record NC_066585.1, on the reverse strand, counting down.
CGATCGATTCAGAGGATTTAGGAACTTGTAGGTTAAATCATTGACATATTTGGACTCCTTGTTCTTAGACGGTTCCATTGACTATTCATTTGTTCATTTTGGTGATGATTCGTGTTCTTCGTGTTCTTGGTGTGCCTGGGTTGAAGACGATGGTTTTCTGGAAAAATAAGCTGTTTGATCCATAATTCTGTTTGAAAATTTAAACTAGGAGTTTCCCGCGGTACTGTTCCCTTATTTACGGATATGCCATTAGTGAATTCATTTAATTAATATTAATTCAAAAAAATTGTTAAAAATCATAAAACACTTTAAAAAATTCATAAAAAATGTTTTAAAAATCAGAAAAATACGTGGATTTTTTTGTTGACTTCCTAATTGACTGTAGAATTTTATTGACCTATTGATTGAAGTTGTGCATGGTGAATTTTTAGATTGACTTAGGGTTGGTTAACATGTGTGCCATTTTGATACATTGTGCCATTTTGATTGTGAAATCCTCATGCTTACAAAGAAATGCTTGAAAAATTTTGTGATGATTGTGGACTGGCTAATGGTGATTTACATGTAAATTTCATGAATTTTGGATTCCTGGTGTTTGAGTTATGAATTTTGGAACCTAGGTGTGACAATTTGTGTCACACCTCATTATGTCAACTTGCTGGATTTATTTGAATGACCTAGGCTTGTTGAATTGATATGAAATTTTGCATGGATGTTCATTAACATGTTAAGAAGCTATGTGAATTTTTGTGGAATTTTATGTGGCATTTTCAATTTGATTGCTATTTTTTCATCTCTGTTGGTCAAATATGCAAGTCCATGTGGTACATGTTTGTAATTTGGATGTGAAATGTTCATATGGTATTGGATAATCATGAAATTTGGTATGATTGTTGTAGACACATGGTATGACATCCCTGTTTTGGTCTCATTCATTTCTTTATTGTTTTCATGGACTTATGAATTTTTGAAGTAAATGCATGTGTTGATGTTGTGATTTGGCTCATATAATTGTGTCTGTTTTTGTTGATTTTCATTAACATGGTTCCCTTTGCCCAATCGAGCTAAAATTTGACATGCCATACCTTGAATATGCCCTGTTTAGGTGTAAATTATTTGAGGATTTTTGGAATTGTGTTGATATGGATTTGAATGCAATAGTTCTGTTTGGATGTTTGATGCTTCATTTAACCTAAATTGAATTGTTTGGTGCATGAAATGAATATGGTGGATGATATAAACATGGGACTAATTGTGTTGGCTTTTGTTTGACATTAATTTGACTTTGGTTAGAGATCCCTTGCTGTTTAGACATTTTTGTCACCTTTGGACCCTAGGCTTGGCCTAGTGGTCTAGTTTCTAACATTTGATTGATTTTTCAGGATGAAAAGGTGCAATGTGTATGGAGATTGAACCAAGTCAATTCAATTGATGTTGTTTGATGTTTGTACACTAACATAACTTTGTTTTGTAGGTTGTGAAGATTGGGCTTGAGCTCATAGCTTGCCTTTGTTGTGCATTAGTTTGTATAGTCTGACTGATTAATACTTGCTGTTCATTTTTGTCTGTCTGAGTACTAACTGTGTTTGACTGTTTCCAGGTACTTTTAGTTGCTCAGTTCCTTGTGAACTTTTGCTTTGCTTTGCTTAAGCAACTTGCATTGAGGTATAACTTCCTAACTTCATGTAGTCTGGAAGACCTGGCCTGTTACTTGGCCAGGCAATTGTCTGAAGTCCTCCTTAAGAGGCGATGCTTGTGTGTGTTTACATTTGTGCCCAAGCAGGAAAAGTCCTTTAAATAAGGCAATTGGTGGAAGGTAGGGATATGCAATCTATCCCCCACTATTCAGTTGAGTCTTCTCCTTGCTCCCATTACATGGTTGTAGCATTGAGATCACAAGCCCAAGATCTTGTGCAGTGCATATTGTGTCAGAGTCTCTGAGTATAGAAGGGTTCCCCCATTCTGGACCCATGCTCCTTTGTCAGAAGCTCTCCCTGGTCAGGGATAAGAGCTGTGAGGTCTGATCCTCACTTCACCTTTCATCTGCTTCACCTTAGCCTCGTAATGGCAAGGTTAAGAGCAAATACAGCCCGTACAGATGACTTGCTGAGGCAGTCAAACCTATTGTGTGAGCCCACTTGTTTGGTTATAGTGTGTGCTATGTGGATATCTGTTTGAGATGCTTGTTCTCATTTGATGTATGCTTGAATTATTTTGTATGCTTGTATGCTTGCTTCTTTCCTGGATAGGAGTAGTTTGCTTATGCAAGTAGGATAGAAAACTGAACTTAGGGTAACGATGCATGACAACACTAGGCTCGAGTCCAGCTCCCTGGTAGTGTGTCTTCCCCTGGTTTCTGGCTAGTAATCCAGTCTCTTTCAGGGGAACTACATCGCCCTGATCCTTGTTCCAGACGAGGTATGTAGGCAGGTGGTCGTGCGAGACCACTCCGGGCAACCTTTTTCTTTTTTGCGTGTGTTTACTTGTTGTCTGATTGTGTTTTGATTCGGATGCCGACGTAAGTCCAGTGATTGGCTGTCGGGCTCCACGTTTGCCCTTTTGAGTGTGTTTTGGTTCGGATGCCGACGTAATTCCATCAAGCGGTTGTCGGGCTCCACGTTTGCCCTTCTGAGTGTGTTTTGGTTCGGATGCCGACGTAATTCCATCGAGTGGTTGTCGGGCTCCATGTTTGCCATCTGTTTGTGCGTTTTGTGTTGTTTGGCGTGCGTAAGCCGAACTACAGTGGCTCTGATTCTTGTTCCAGACAAGATATGTAGGCATAGGATGCGACGTCCTATCGAGCTCCCTTCTCCTAACCCCACCTGCGTTCCCTTGTGTGTGTGTGTGTGATGTTTTAGCAACCTTTTCTTTATTTTAGAACGTGGATCCCGTCGAGTACGACGGACGTGAGGGGTGCTAATACCTTCCCCTTGCGTAACCGACTCCCTTACCCTTTCTCTTTGGTCGCGAGACCATTTCCTTTCCAGGTTTCTCTGAGCGTTTCCTTTCCCTATTTTGGGATAAATAACGTGCAGTGGCGGCTCTGTGTTGTGTTTTTATTTGAGTCTCGCAGGTTGTTTTTTCGCGGATGCGACAGTACCAAAAATATTGGCCTCTAGGGCTTACACCAACACCATGTCATTGTCATCATTAATAACATCCTGACCGACTTCCACATTCAAGGACCTATTGAGGAAGATACTTTCACATCCATTTGGTAAAGTGAGAACATACGGACACAAGAAATTCCTAACAATAATATGATGGCTTCAAGATGAGCAAGATGAGAGAAGGTTTCATCAAACTCAACCTCTTCGATTTGAGCATATTCTTGAGCTAAAAGTTTTTTTTCTAGTATCTCCTTAATTTTCTTGTTCAGAGGAATCTCTATGTCATTCAATTTGTTGTTAACATCTTCTTTCCTATCTTATACTATAAGAGTCTTCTTTCTTTTTGGTGTAGATTCTCTTTTAACCACATACTTTTCAACAACAACTTCACTTACTTCAGTTGACTATAAGTTATTCCATATGTTGTTAGTAACTACTTTCTTAGCATTATAACCTGTGAGATCCTAATCTTCATCTTCATGGGAAGTCACTTCAGTTTGAATTTCATTAACCAATACTTTTATGGATTACATCAAGGATTTTATATGCTTGTTAAACACTATAGATGCCATGTTATTCATTGAGCATCCCATAAATATCCCTTTATAACTTCTTGCCAAGTCTTCATACATAGAAAAGGTCTCAACATATTTCTCGACATTTTGTATAACAGCTTAAAAAGATGACGTACCAACAACCTTTATATTTAACATTTGAATAAGTACTTTGAGTAAATGGCTTCTAATAGAACCATATGTAGGAAGGGTATCAAGAATATCTTCACCAATAACTAGATTAGACTTATCAAAATATGAAATATTGGGAAGAACAATGTATGTGACTTGTTTCCTGATAAAAAATTTATAACTAAAACTCAACAAACTAAGAGGAATATAAGCTTTATCTTCAGTAGACACAATATCATGTTTTTTATTAATCAGAATTTCTGAAATCACATGAGGAACCCCAATAGGATGTAATTATGGCATAGATAACGACTCTTTCCATTTCTGGCAAGGTACATGTCGCGGCTGGAAAAATGACAGAGTCACCACCATCCTTTATTTGTTCCTCATAAATAAGTAAATAATGATAAAACCTATAAACTAAGGGTGAGATACTGGGTTCGGCAGTCGGTTAAGTAAAGGGAAGGTACTAGGCACCCCTTACCTCCATTGTATTCAATGGGATCCTCCGTCAATTCTAGGTTTAGTGTGTATTCCTAATGTATTTGTTTGATTACTGGTTGATTATTTAATTATTTATAAAATGTATTCTACTTAAATGGATGAGAGACCCAAGAAGGTTTTTTATAAATGTACTCGCTAGAGATGATGGATCAGAGTACCGTAGTTCTTCTTGAAAATGTTGCTTGGTTGGTTGGTTTTACCCCTTGAAAAATTCTCACGTACCGGGGACGGAGAAATACTCAATTTTGGAAAATGTCTCAATACACTAGGGTAGAGGTCTTACAATTTGAAGTGAGTTTAAATTGATTTTATCCTTCTATCCCTTGAAAAAAATAGTATTTTAATTTACTTAAGAAAATAAATTATGAGTCATATTTAGATATTGTAGCGGTAAATTCATGACCATCAAGTTATGGATAAACTTGACATCAATAAAACTAGAGTCGCCACCGCGCTTTTATTGTTTCCAAGGGAAAATGAAAAAAGTACGAACAAAACCCGAAGATAAGAAGTTTTCAAATCAAAACTAATAAAATGTCATATATTACAGGTAAGGGGGTTGGTTAGACAAAGGGAAGGTATTAGCATCCAAAGTGTCATAGGTACTCCGAAGGAGCCATTTTTTGTGTCCAAGTGTTTTGGTCAAAAAGATGTTTGATAAAAATATAGAGTGAGGGGATGAGAAAAGAATTCATTAATTATATTTTTTTTGTTTGATAAGACCTTTGGTCTTATTCCTACGTACCAACATAAAAATGAGGGATAAAAACCTCGTAGTTCGTAGTAAAAATTTCAAAGAAGTTGGTGAATTGGTTTTACCAAAAGCTTAACAGGAAAAGGCACAAAAAGGACAAAGACTTGAATGGGGTTGTTAGTTATTTTTGTCATTTGAAATTAGAGTCAATATGGTTAAGTTCACTCACAAGTTTCATTTAAGACAAAAGTTTAAAAAATTCAATGGCATAAGGCCAAAGTTTATAATCATTAGAACATGTCTAAGTTGAACACACAAACAAAAAAGGTTTTGAAAAGAGGGAGAGATTTATAAAATTAAAGAAGTGGGAGGAGATGAAGGGACTATCCTAGACAAAAATGAAAAGTTAAGAGTTGAAAAGGTCTGACCAATGGGATGCAATCCACAAGACAAGAATGTCAGATAGAAACCCATTTTCCTTTGGACTTTTGAGCAAGAAACAAGCATAAGCAATATCCAGGCAAACCATATGAAGACCAAGACATCAAATAAAGATAGCCATAATATTCAAGCAAGCACTCCAATAGCTAGAAGTCTTCAATGTCTTCCAATGTATTAGATGAAAATATTCCTTGGTAAATTCTCAAAAGCAATCATTAGACATAAACAATAATAGCAGTATAACAATCAAGCACAAAGACAAAGTGACAGATGAACCAAGGGCTCTCAAGGTTTGCATCATATGAAAGACACAGTCAAGGATAACTCAGTCTTAGATAGTGGCATTGGCCAAGTCCTCAAAGCATAGGGAAGTTGCCTACTCTAAGTCCAAAATTTCAGATGAAGTCCAATAGTCCACCAAGATATTTTTTAGGTTTTTTGTTGTGATTAGGTATTTTAAGGTCCTAAGACCACAAACATAACAAAATCACAAGCAAACAATATATACAATCACAAGATATGGCTCAAGTGAGCAAAGTGAAAAAGACTGAAACATAAACATCTTGCATGGAATGTAAATGGCAATGAATGATAAAGGTACTAAAATTTAAATTGCACTAAGTAAATGACTTGAAAATAAAGAAATATTAATAAGTTAATCAATGTTAGTGAAGAATTTTGATTTGTTGAAGTCATTCTTTGGAGAACACTCAACCATTCATTCACAAGTATGAATACATGAACCAAGACATCATCCATGAGAAGGCTCCAACTTGGATAAATCAATAAGTATGCTACTAGCTCTCGCGAATGGAAAAAAGGTCAAGTTTTCACACAATGCCATGAAGAATGGGAGACTTAAAATCTCACTTACAAGAATGATATTCCTTTTGGAATAAATTTAGCTCTATGTTAAGCAGTCGTAATTAGACTTATGTATAAGTCACAACTATCTGAGGCCGGACAATAAAAATATGGGTGTTAATGCATGCTAGAGACATGGTTCAAAGAACCAAGCTCCTAAATCATACCAGACACAAAAATAAAATGGGAAGGACCTATCTCAGTCAGGCTCATGTTGATTCATTTGACACAAGGTCGTTGATGAATCAACTAGCATTTGACTTGAAGAGAATTCATTGGTCAATGATGGATTGGGGAAGAATAGGGATGAAGATGAAGAGGGAAGGGGAAATAGAAACCCAAATTGATCATATGAGGAATTTCATCTGATCAATATTATCCATTCATTTTGGGAGATGAAATGTACATTTCATCAACCCCCTAAATCCAATAGTATTGATCAAATGGAAGTTCAAATCAACCATGATCAAGGCCAAACAGAAACTCAAACATTAAAAAGTCAATTAAATGGCTCAACAATATTTTTAAATAATTAATCAATTAAAAATCAAATTAAAAATGAATTAAAATGCATTTTAAAATGGACAAAACCTCAAATCCCTTCAAATCACGAAATAAATGGACAAGAGATTTATCCTAGGTCAAACAAGGTCAAATGACCTTAGACAAAAAATTTCATGATTTTTGAAAAGTCAGAAGTATTTTACATTCATTGAGTGGTTCATTTATTGCTTATTCAACATCATTATCATAAGAAGATACTTTGTTATTAACCTCTTCTTCTTCATCATCAAAATGGTGTGAGTCATCAACGCAAGATTTGCATATTATTCAATTTCCAAATCGGATGATGAACTCACTTCATTATCATCCCATGTAATATAGGTTTTTTTGGACTTTGACTCTTTTCTTTTGTTGAAACCATTTTTTTGGGTGATTTTTAGGCAATTTTCCTTTTTGTGTCCTTGCTTTGCACATTCATAGCAAGTGACCTTTTATGTTGACATAGAGGCTTCTTTTTTCTTGAAAAAAATATTTCTTTTTGCAAATTTTAAAGATTTATCATTATTATTAAAAAACTTACCAAGCCTTTTTACAAGAAGCATGAAGTTCTCATCTTCATCCAGAGCATCTTCTTCTAGTTCTTCCCTTGAGTCAACTTTTAAACAAATGCAGTTGAATTTCTTCTTTTGAATCTCGTGCTTTTCTAGTCTCCCAAGTTCAATCTAATGCTCTTGAATTTTTCCGAATAAAGATGCGGATGTCATCGTAGATAGACTCTTCTTTTCAGATATTATCGTCACCTTTGGTTGACATTACCTAGATAAAGATCTATGCACTTTAATATTAATTTCATCGTTAATAGAAGTCTTACCGAGAGAAATAAAGTGATTGGCCAAGTGTACAAATCTTTTCTGCAAGTCATGAATTGATTCTTCGGACTACATTCTGAATAACTCATACTCTTGACATAAGGTGTTTAATCTTGATCTTTTTACTTCAACAGTTCCTTCATGAGTTTCCACTAATGTATCCAAATTTATTTTGTCGTTGTGCATTGAGAAACGGAAGAATTCATCCATGCTTAGAGCTTCTTGGAGTAAGTGTATTTATTTCTTGTTGTGGAGGAACTTTTTCTTATCATCTCCATCCAATGAAATTTTTATCTTTGTTGTTCTAACACCATTTTCAACACTTGTAGGAACAAACATACGATTTTCTACAACATCCCAAATTTCTTCTCCATGTTCTTCTAGTTGTGCCTTCATACGTATTTTCCAAAAATCAAAGTGTTCACCACAAAATATCTGAGGCTTGTTATTGCTACCATTATCTCTAAAAAATGGATTTGTAGAAGCCATTCTGGATCTTTAGGACCAGGTTACCTATAACATACGTTGATCCTAATTTTAAGTATTGAGTCCACCTAAGAGGAGGGTGAAATAGGTATTTTAATTTTTTTTGGATTTTAGATTGAGTGTTTCTTTATTTTTTTGGTTTATGATTAGGTGATGAAGGTAGTAAAGCACATAAAGTAAAGAACATTGGAAATTATTCTAGTTTCCCTCACAATACGAGAGTACGTCTTGTCCTCTTACATACTATGACATATTTCAATATTATTATAACTTTTTACAAGCCTAAACCTAGCTTATATACACAAGCTTCTAACTTAATCACCAAGGCAAACCACCTTGTGATATTACAACACAGAAAACGAAACACACTTTCTTTTTTCAACCTTCTTGTTTTTAACAACCCTCGACAACAATATACAAACACAAATATTTGAGTTTTTGATACAGATAAGTTATGGAGCAGTAGGATAGAATAAATCCTAACAAAAATAATTTCTTCCCTTTCAAAATATGGTATATCATAGTTGTCATACCTCAAAATCTTCCCTACATTTTTCATTCATTCAATCCATCTAGATTAGGATTTTGTACTAATCTGCATATTTAAATCATTCATTTAAAAGTCATTCATGCACTTCTGCATATGGTGGCATTATTGGTTCAAAGGATCAATAGTAATGGATCATATTGTTCAACTTGATGTCTCATGTTAGGGCTATTAACGGATTAATCTGAATTTTCTTGTGGATTAAGGTTTTATCATAGGGTTTGATAATTAGATGAATTATGAAGATTGACTCTCTGACTTATGACTCATGTAGAAAAATTACATCTATCACTTGATAAGAGTTACAATTCAAAGTTGTTACACTAAACCTGTATATATGGATATCTACTTGAGGATTTGAAGAAGACTGACATTAAGCATTCAAAATTGGGTTGCTTGGATTACAAGTTACAAGTCTGAGCTTTACAATAAGAGAAAATCATTACAAAAATATTTTCAAAATGAGAATTACAGGGAAAGATCAATTGTTGACTATTGACCTAAAATTTGACTCTTGACTTTAAAGTCCTAAAAACTATCCCACTCCAATCTTCAATCTTTCATCTTCTTAATTTGTTTTCAGGGCCATGCCAACCATGTCAAGCACACGCCTAAGTAAACCTGCATAACAGATCAACTCCAATATCAGTGCAGTGCAAACCAGTTCAATTATTAACTAAATAAAATATCTCTACATTTCATATTTTGTCTTAACATTAACACTTCAAACAAGCTAGAAAGACTCCAATTCACATAGCATGATAGTTGCATTCATATCTACATGTTATTTTCCACAATCAGCCTCCTAACATCATAATCAATTGTTTATTAACAGTGTCGTGATTTCAACATCACATTAACATTAAAACTGTCCCTAATGCTAACCTATACATCACATCCAAAGCGCTAATCTCACTCTACCTTTCATTAACATAATTACAGGGCAAACAACTGGGACTTCAAACCATTTATATGAGGACCCTATTGTTCCTAACTAACATAACCTCAAATAACATCCAATGCAAGCTCTAACATACATTCACCAACAGTCATGAATCCATGGCATATGCATTAACCATAATAGCCTTGAAACCAATCCCAAATAACATAAACATACAACCAAAATCACACTAACATGTCAACATTAACATAGCAGTCCAAACAAACTTCAAGCATAACACATCATCATATTAAATTTTAGCAAAGGCATTCATTAATGCAGCTAAATTCCATTCATCAACCTAGTCAGCCTAACAGTCCAATCTCATGACAATTAAGCTACTAACTTGCATCACTAATTCAATAACAGTCAAACTATCTAACTTGTAGTGCAATATTATAACAACAATGCAAATTCACTTCAGTTCAAAAAGGACTAATCAACTAACCATAACTAAGGTTCAACATCAAAACCAACTGACATCATACATATATAGCATAACATTCAATCCAAAGCACCCGCATACTTAATCATAAACAACAATTCATTTCAGAACACAGTTCAAGCCTATTTAAATTCAGCTTAGGACAAAACACCATTCAGTTCTAGCTCATTTTTGCAATCAAAATCCTCTCATAAGTCCAGCCACTTAAGCCATTTAACCTAATTCTAGCTCAGAACTTACTAACAGTTCAACTTTCTAATACTCCCTAACATTCAGTTCATAACTTTTTTTGCATTGACAAAGTAAAATCAACTAACTTCTAAAATTCCGCACTAACAAACTAACTCAATGCTAACAGTCACCAAGTTCAAATTTCAATACTAACTCTAACTGATAACCAACTAATTCAAACGGTTTCACAATTAGATTAACATTCCAAATAGTTTCCAATTTCACAATTGTAATCAACTACAAATAATAGCTTTAACAAATCACTCTCAACCTTACTAATTGAACTCGACTCTTAACTCTAACTAGTTCAAACTTAACTAACTCAACCGCAACTAACAGAATCATAACACTGTTAAAATTCCTAGCAGACTTTCCTTTCAATTTCACTAATAATTAACCCTACCCTAACCATGCTAACAGACTTGACCAACCTACCCTAACCACGTTTGAACAAAATGAAAAATGAGATGGAGATTCTAAACCCTCCTGTCTTACTTGGTCGTGTGTTTTGGGCTTCAAGACCACTAAACCTACTTCTAGCACCCCACTAAAGTGTTTTACCCCCTCTATAAAGCGTTGTACCCCCTTTGTTAGTTGAATAAGCCAGGCGTCGTCATCCTTGGGCTTTCTGAGCCCAGTCCAGGCTATCTTGTAGTCCACACATTGGATTGCTTATGCACACACCCTGTTGTTTTCTACTATACCCTACTTCTCTTTTGTTCTATTTTCTTTAATCTTTGATTGTTTTTTAATATCCTTTTTTAGTTAAATCTTTTAATACATTTTAATACTTTAAAAATAAAAATAAAAATAAAAATATTTTACTTAAGAAAAAAACTTTGAAAATGAACAAAAATAAAAGTGATGTTAATGCCTAGGAATTGGTTAGATTTTAGTTGATTTTAGTCGTATTAATCCACTTCTTGTTTGAAATATAAATAATCAAGATACTTACCATTAGACTTTAATTTTTAATTTTGGTTATATTCCTTTATGCATGACTTTACTCTTCATTTCAATTTTAAATTCATGATTTGTGATTATGGAGGGTTGCTTGAATGATTTATTTTGGTGCACTTGGATGATTCATATGTGCTTATGATTTAATTTTGCATGGTGTATGATTATTCCCCATTTGGGAAAAATGTACCCCACTCCGATAAACATGTAACAATTTTATCACTTTCCATTTTATCGCTTTCCTCACTCGTCTATTAACTAAGGAGTAATCCAAAGCGATCTAAAAAGAACCTTTTTTCCAAAAGAGAAAAAATAAACTTGATCCAACGTCAAGTGTTTTTCAAATCATGTTTAATTGAATGCGACGCGTGTGCTTGATGTGATGCATGTGCTTAATCAAATTTAATTGAACGCGAACTTAACATTGTCCACTAAAAATCTAACAAATACGTATTTTCCACCACGAACTACAGAGCTCTGATTTTCTCATTGCACTATGAGAATATGTATGCACGAGAGTACGAATCCTTGACGAGCACACTAATTATTAAAAACTTTTTTTCCCCCTAATTAAAACCTTATAAAGTAATCTTTAGATAATAACACTCATTCGTGCAAAGAACAATCAAAACGATTCATATTGAGTACAACAAATGTGAGGGGTGCTAATACCTTCTCCTTGCATAACCGACTTTCGAATCCTAATTTGATTGCAACGAACATCGTCTTTTCTTTTAAGGATTTTATCGATATTTTCCATTTCCTTTGGAATAAATAAAGTTCGGTGGTGACTCTTTATTTTTCATGGCGTGACAACATTATAACTTTGAGTGCCTAAGAACTTTTACCTTATGTGAATATGAAAATAATGTACAAGTTCTTGAAGATTGAAAATGACAAGTGCAGTGAGAATACTCATGTAAGAAATTTTTAAAGAGGTGTATTTTAATAAGATAAAATACTCTTTATTTATATGGAACTTACACCTTTTGAATCAAGACATAGATCTTGATAAAATATGATAAGGTGTGTTTTAGATCCTAAGGGATGATTATTCAACCCTAGATCATGAATCTCTCTTGTATTATAGATCTTCGAATTTTTGTGTGGCCTGATATGTTTATTTTTTAGTATGTATATGATCATTAATTCATGGTTTGTTTTGATGTTGATGTGTTATGATGGATTGATTGTGTTCAATTGATGCTAAATGATGCTTTGGTATGTTATCATCTGAAATTTTCATTTATGTAGTGTTTATTTTTGTCCTTGAGTTGAGAGAACTAAAGGTGACATTTAGATACAAGATTATGCATAAACAACTTTTTTTATTCTGGTAGATTGTGTATTCAAATACCACCTTTTAGTATTCGAATACCAACGAGAAAAATGTGAATTTCTGACTTATGGATGAGTGATAATCGAATACCACATTTTGGTATTCGAAAAAATGTTTAAAATGTAAAATTATGACTTCTAGATGAGTGTTAGTCGAATACCACTATTTGGCATTCGACTACTAGTGATAAACATTTTAAGACAGAATTTAAAATAGCATAACTTGAGTTTAGAATCTCTGATTGAGACGCGTTCAGAACCGTTATGAAGCTAATGAAAAGTTCTATCTCATGGACTAGTTTCATGATCATTACATGTGTATGTAATATTGTTATTAATAAATTATTATGAGGTAAAGTATGACATGAATCAAAAGTTTGGTAAAACTATTGTGAAACCCTAATATGCCAATCAAGGTGAATGTTTGGTAAAACCACTATGAAGCCCTAATGCGGAAATCAAAGTGAATATGTGGTAAAACTAAAGTGAAACCCTAATGTTGTAATAAAAGTAAATGTGTTTCAAAATAGGAAATAGGTTCGGGAGGAATTCGCGTATGCCTAGTCTTCATGCATCATACTAGAGTTGGAGTAGGTTTGCGTTTAGAGAAAATGTTGTAGAACGAAAGTAGCTCCCATGTTCCTACACTATTAAATTTAGTGAGCGTGTTGTAGTACATATGTAGCTTGCATGTAATCTTAAGTTAGAGTTTAGTGAGAGTGTTGTAGTACATATGTATCTCTCATGTACTTCTAAATTATTGAGTTTAGCGAGAGTGTTGTAGTATGGAACATAGCTCACTTGTACTCATAAACTATAGAACTTAGGGAAAGTTTTGTGGTATAAAATGTAAATGTAGCCCGCATGTACTCTTAAAATATGTCATGAGTTCAGTGACTTGTACCTGAAGCTAGCTGAAATATGCCCACCGAATGCATCGCACGCTCGAAGGTATAATATAGTCTCCACCTAACTTTATTTATCCCAAAAGATAGTGAAGGGAAAATATCGATAAAACCCAAGGGAAAAGAAAATAGAGAAACGGGTGCCGGACTTAGTTATGCAAGGGGAAAGTATTAGCACCCTCACATCCTGGTATTCCATGGGAACCATTTTGAAAGTTCTTACTTAGATGGGTGTTATAATCTTCATGTGCCTGCAGAAAAGAAATGGAGTGCTCGAGGAGGATTGTGGCCCTCATGCCTACATATTCTTATAGTGCAATGAGAAAGTCAGAGCCTCATAGTTCGTGGAACCGGGGAGGACAGAAAAGGAAAAGAAGGCTCTCGTCAAGGATTCACATTCGTGTGCCTACTTATCCTTATAATGCAATAAGGAAGTCAAAGCTCTGTAGTTCGATGGACAAAGACTAAGAAAGGATATGATTGGGGGTGTTTAAACCAAAAGGAGAGAAAAAGGGGTTAACCATAAAGGTGTCTCCCTAAAAAGGAAAGGAAATTGCAATGGTGTATAAACCAACATAAAGGGAAAACTTGTCAAAGTCGGAGACTCACATGACAAGGGTCTTACCAAGGCACTGGGACTGATACGATAAGTAAGGAAAGCAGGAACCTGTCAAAGGCTAAGACTCACATGACAGTGATCTTACTAAAGCACGGGGACTGACAGGGTAATGAGAAGGGAATAACCATGAAGGTGTCAACCCATGGAATAACCATAAAGGTGTCAACCCTAAAAGAAAATGATTGCAATGGTGTTTAAACTCGAAAGGAAACTTTTTAAAGCCATAGACTCACATGACAAGGGTCTTACCAAGGCACTGGGACTAATATGGTAATGAAGAAAAGCATAAACTTGTCAAAGCCTGAGACTCGCATGACAAGGGTTTTACGAAAGCACAAGGACTGACATGGCAAGGAAGAGGAATAACCATGAAGGTGTCAACCTAGGGAATAACCATAAAGGTGTCAACCCTAAAAGAAGTGATTACAATGGTGTCAAAACCAAGAATAAAAAGAGCCACAGGGGCAAGTTACAGACTTGACAGTGAAGTGACATGGAATTGCACTAAAGTCTATGAATAAAAGCGAATACTCTGAGCAGCTAGGGTCTACATCATGTGCATAGAGGTACTCTAGACAAGGGTAGGGAAGATACCCTCTCATCATTTTCTATTATTTAAGGTTCATGGCATGCAATCCTAGTCAAAGACTGACAAGATGTTGAAGCAAGTTCCCAAACGATGTTGTATGGGGATGAGTCAGATGATTGACTATTAAGGAGGGATGTACTACACTAAGGGTCTTGATCATGTTGGGAGGTTGAATACTCTAAGGTGACAGAGGCAAATCCCATCAAGTGACCAAGGGACTTATGGTCACTTGAAAAAGACAAGGGGGATATATAACAGATGAAGGGATTTAGTAAATCCAATGTGAATTGGATCAATACAAATCAGGATTGATGTAGAATCAAAGATGCATGACCATACAAAACTATCATAGGGTCTCATTGTTAGGTAGCCCAAGAGAAAGCCATGTGGGTGCAAAGTGTATTGTCCTATGTCTCATTTTAAGGTAACCCAAGAGAAAGCCATGTGTGTAAGAATGTACTAAACTTAAACAGATGCATGCAAGAGGTATTAAGCAGATGAAATAACACATAAGCTCAACAAATCAATAGGGGCAAGGGCAAGTCAAAGTGTCCACAAATTCTCAGATCCAATTGTTACTCCAAGTCAAGCAAAGGGTCCTAGATCCTAAGTCAAAGTCCAAAGTCCAAAAGGTTTTTAATACTCCCGATCAAGCATGGGGTTAGAATTAGGTTCAAGTTACTTTATCATGTTTTGATTCATTATGTTTTAACAAGCCAAAAGTCATACAAGATAAAAGCAACGGATGAGTATAGATGGATAGAGTATGGAAAGATGTAAAGATCAATGGGACATAAAATAAAAGTGCATTAAGTAAATGACATAAAATTAAATGACATAAACTTAAATGACTTGAATTTAAATAACTTGAATTAAATGTAATAATGTAAAGAACAATGATTAATGTTAGGAGTTCATGGTTGGTCAATGATGTCGGGAGAATTTGGCTTTATGTTAAGAAATCGTAAGTAGGCTTATATAGAAGCCATACTTATCTGAGGCTGGTCAATTAACAATGTATGTATCAAACATGTTAGAGAATTAACACAAAGTTAATCTCCTTCAACATGCCATAAAATGGTTAAAACAAGAGAGAGGGGTATGAAGGTAGGAAGAATGAAAGAGAGAACCAAGTCAATCACAAGGGATCATTATATTCTCAAATTGAATGATTCAAAATATGGATCATTGAGGGTTAACATATGATTTATACAAAGTATTGAAGATTATTCACAATCATCTATCAACAGTTTTGGATCAAAGAAGGTTGATCAACCTCAAGTCCATCTATCAATGATTTGAGATGAGGAAGAAAACATCAACCAAGTGATCAAGCTCAATTCAAAATATAAAAATCATCATCAAAATAAAATGAAATTCAATTAATAATGATTTAATGTTAATTAAACAAAAAAAATAAAATGAAAATTGTCAAAGAGGGGTAAAAGTATCAAACCAAAGTCTAGCAAAAATATGGGAGGTCAAAAAAATTCAGAGTGAATGGACTTCAAAAGTTGGGGTTTAAAATATTTGAAAATGATTAAAATAAAAATGCAAAATAAAATATGCATTTAATGCAAAAATGATCTGTTTAAATTGCAAAAAATGGCATGAGGTAGAAAATATTTTTATGGAATTATGGAAAAAATCTGGATAAACAAATAATAAGGGAGCTATTTTTAATTAATTTTGAAAGAAAATGAAATATAATGAAATGAAAAAAGAAATTAAAACAATTTGAACACAACGACTAGCAAGGTGCCGCGCGCTGATTGGCTCAGAGTTTGAATTTTCCCACTGAAGTGCGCGAAGCACTTCATCTTCAACCTCATAATTTATGATTTTGCAACATTGTGAACTCGTGTTTTTAACTTGAATCAAGCATGGATTCAGATGTGAAACACTTTATCATTTATATCTCCCTACATCAGAGCAATTGATTTGCTCTTAGCAGGGAGAATTTACTAAAAAAATCGAAGAACCCTAGTTCTTCAAAGTAAAACTAAATGGTTAATACTAAAAATAAATGACCAATAGGTTAGGGATTTTGATCAGTGGAACAAGGCGAAGAGTGTGGTAACTTATTTACTCAATGTTGTAACTCGTATCTACCTGTTTAAAAGAAGCTTCAGAAGTCAATAATGGTGGATTCGGGAGCTAGGTTTCAGAAGAATTCAGACCAAAGAAAAGCTTCAAACACCTTTAGGGGATGACAATAAAGGATTATGGGTAAAGAAATGGAAATAAAAGAGCTCGAAACGCAAAAAAACTTAACTAATTTTTAGAGGTATCGGGCTTCAACGGTGGTAGGGTTTCTTTGGATTTCAAAGCTTTGAAATGAATGAAATAGATTCCACTATATATAGGAATGAATCGGGATCCAAATACATGTGGAATTGGCTCGAATTCGTGTGAATTGAGTGAGAAATTTTTAGATCCCGAGCATATGGAATTTAAATGCCAAACTCACGAATTTGGATGTTTTCAAGTCGTTTCAACTTGCCCTCAGATGTGTTTAGTCATGGGTAATTGATTTGCACATGTAATAAGTGGTCCCAATTTAATTTGTTCAAGTTTCAACATTATAGGTCACATATCAAAACAGAGTTAGGTCACCATGTTCAAGCTTAGGCCAAATCCAATCCACCTGTGCATTTTGTGATTTTTTTCAAGCCAAATGATCACCTCGTGAAGTAGAATAAAGTGTAAAAAGTATCAATCCAATATGATTTTTTATTTGAATGTTATGGTCTTGTGAATTTGAGGTTGTAGCCTGGTTTTGTGGGCTAGGCAATTGGTTAAGCACTTTGCAGCATGTTTGGTCATTTTAGGGCCTTATGTTCATGATGCCATAACTTTTGATTCCCACGTCCATTTTGAGCCAAACTTAGATCAAATGATATTTTATATAATATTAACAAAATGTAAAAGGAATGGGATCAAGAGAGTGATTGAGCTGAAAATGGCAAGGGTGGAAAGTATGGGTCATGGCAAGGTTTTGACCCATTTTGGCAACTTGGCCATTGGGACAAATGAGGTCTCAAATGGATAAAAATTGATGTTTTAACCTTGAATCAAAGTTGTATAAGATCCCAAAAGGAAAATTTGTCTCAAAGAATCTTGGCATCTGATGAAAATTGAAGGAGTTATGGAGTTTGGACCAAAGGCATGGCATTAGGTCAAACCACCTTGCACCCTTTTGTGCAAATTCGAAGTTTCCTTGCATTTTGAACCATGATAATGATGGAATGAGTATCCCTTTATGAAATATTTATTAGGTATTTAATTATATGTGTTTTGTCTTGGAGATTGAGGGTTGTGGTATAAAGATCAACACATGAAACACCTTTGACACAACTTGAACCATACTTGCCTTTTGCTTGATTAGAGACTTTGATTTTGGCTTGATTTGAAGCATAATCACCTACTTGGATAAAAAAGGAAAACAAGTACCAACTCTTCATGAATTTAGGATTAGTTTTCAAGTAAAACAAAGTAAAACTCTAGTGTTAATATACAATATACAATATACAATGTGGGGGCTTGTGATTCCATGACCAAATATAATGGTCATGCATGATATGATTTGATGTATGCAAATGAGGTATGTGAGAGGAAGAAAAGGGAGGGTAAATTTTGGGATATGACAGTACCACGTGAATGTGAAGTAGAGGATAAGGTCCATAACATAAGTATTCATGTGTATATTGCGTAGTGTCGTGTAAATTTATGTAATATTATATGATTAGTGTTATGACGTGTGGTTACAATATTTAGTTTGTGTTGTGATTTATGCAAACCTATGTTGTTATTATACCTTATCAATTTCACAATGTATCTCACCCCTCTGTTTCTTTGTTTCCATGGTATGAATCCATGTGTAGGATATCCTTAAGTTGAGACCGAGGAATAGTTGTGTTGATGTAAGCTTATTGAGGATGGTGTAAAAGACCAATCTACTAGACTTCATTTGTGTTTATGTATGCTAACATGTTATGTTAGTTAGTGTGTTTAAGATGTAATAAGGATTTAGTATTATGATATCAGAGTTGGGATTCACTTTTAAATTATTATGTTTGGTAATGGTTAAACAAGTAAGCATATATGAGATATGTTTATGTTATTTTGAGTTGATGTGATGCTTTATTTGTTGTATGAAATAAATATTCTACAAAATAATTCTTTATATAAAAAAATTGGGTTTTAGGGTGTTACAGAGTTGGTATCAGAGCTGTTATGTCCATCAGGCCTTATGTGTTATAAGTCTGTTATGCATTTTGTAAGACCCCAATTTTGACCCTAAGATCCCTCATGCTATCTCATCATATGCATTAGCATTGGGATCACACCTTGGCATCCTCTTTACCCCTCATCCATTGGGTTTGCATTGGGAGAGATCACCAAGAATATTTTATTGTATCATACTTTATTTTTATTTGTTTACTAACCAAAATACCAAAATATGTCAATGTATAGTTTGTTGCTTTTATAGGTAGTACGCATGCTCACCTATGCTCTATCAAGCTCATATCTAGGGTTTGAGACCCTCAATGCAAGGAGAACAATCAAGAAATGGTTCACGTTGGCTCTAAGCATCATATATGGAACACCATGATCTTCACATGATATTTTGATCAATAAATCATCAAGAGTTTGGAGTTTTGTTTGCCTTGGAAACCCTAATTCATCTGGGTATCTTATGTGACTTCTTCAACAAGTTTCTTCAACATTTAATCAAATATTTCAAGTGATACTTCACATTACATCATCCTACGCATATATGATCCTCCATGAGTCCCAAAAGTCAAGAGAATGTCAAACTAGCAAGATGGTTCATGGTGGTTGACCAGAGAAAGTCAACTAGTCAAAACTGGGGTTCCCTAGACCCTATCTCCTACAATGTTTGTCATATGAAAATGATTCCAAGAGAAACGTTACTAAAAATGACATTCCTAACAACTTTCATGTTGAAGTCAAGAGGTAGTTTTGCTTTTAAAGTCATTTTTTATGGTAAAAGATTATAGGTCATTTTGTCTAAACCCTAGTTTGGAGGTCAACTTCCCAAGACCATAACTTGCTCAATTTTTATGAGATGAAAGCCATTCAAAATCCATGATCACATTCAAGATTATAATTCAACTATGATGTTTGGAGGAAGCTCAAATTCAACTTGCAAATTCATGTGCCAAGAGGAAACATTATAGGTCATTTTGGGCCAATACCATTGAACAAGTGATTTTCCTCAACTTCTAAAATGCATACCTCCTTCATGCCAAATCCAAATGAGTTCAAATTTGTGACCAAATTTAAGAGGTTTGAAATAGATACAACTTTCATGAAGAAATGATTCTCATTTGAAATCCATAGAAAAAGTTATTCAAAGAGGAAGTGAACATTTGACTTAGGACTTAGAAAATTTTCAAATATGTTTGATTTCCTAAACTTCCACCTCAAAATTAATCATGATCCAAGCTTCAAATGAAAACGTGCTCAACATGAAAGTTGTTCCCCTTGACCTCACCTTTCCAAAACATTCAATATCATCTCATTTGGATCAAAATTGAGGGAAATGCGCATGGCTCCATTGTGGAAAGTGTTTGGGTAAGTTTTGAGCTCAAATGATCATTCTTCTTTGTATGCTTCCATATGATGAATTTAGTACACTTTGCACACGAATTGGAAGTGGATTATATCATTCCTTAGGCCCAAGCCATTTCCCATGCACCCATGTAATAACGTTTCCAAATTTGGACAAAATTCAAGTGGTGTAAAAATCAAATGCATTGCCTATTTAAACAAGCTCAAGGCTTCATAATCAACATCAACACCTTGTCCAAGCTTTGCTAGACTGTTCAAACCCCCACTGCCATAGAATTTATGAAGATTTCTCTTAAAAGGAGCTTGAACTTCATCTTCTGTTTTGAAGTTCAAACTCCACAAATTCACTTCCCTTTTCATGTCAATTTGCTTCTACAAGCAAGAGGAAGAGCAAGCAATCAAATCCAGGTCAAGATCAAGTTGAATTGGATCAACTCGAAGGTGATTTTTCAGAAACTTCATCTTTTCGATTCTCTCTCAACTCTTCATCATTCTTTGCGATTTTTGGTTGTCTGAAGTCTTATCAATGTAGGCAAGAAGATTGAGTTGCTTTGAGGTCAAATCGAAGCAACTCAGTTCATGATCCTCAAAATTCAAATCCCTGTATCTTTTTATATACTTGGAATTGGAGAAAATTGAGGCCAGATTCGTGCTCCTGAGCATTTTTCCTTCAAATTAGTATATTCATTTTTCATAAGGTTTGGGTTGGATTTGTTCGGTGGTCCTCACCGGAGAAGATGACTAGAGCTAGGGCTCCAAGGATGCACTGGATAAATCCAGGCCATCTGATCCATTTGAAATGTTTTAATCTCACGCGTCCAAACTGATTACCATGCCTGCGGCGCGTTTGACTAGTGACCTTGTGGAATACGCGCTCTTGGCCATCTAATCTGCCACCTCAATTAATGAGGGAGATCTGATGGGCCTTATTTTTTATTTATTTTTATTTTTATGTTTAATCCATTTATTTTGATTAATTCATATTAATTTCATTTTTAATGCAAAAAAATATGGGACTTTCACCAAAAATCTTTAAATATTTTCCTCTTTCATTTTATGAATTAAAACTATTTTTTGGATTAATTTTGATATTTTTCATGAATTAATTGTTTTTGTGCATATTTTTAATTGTTTAAAAGTACTTCTGACTTTTAAAGAATTATGAAATTTTTTGTCTAAGGTCCTTTGACTTAGTTAGACCTAGGATAAATCTCTTGGTCATTTATTTGGTGTTTTAAAGAGGTTTTAGGTTTTTGATCAAACTTTATTCAATTTAAAAGCATTTTAATTTGATTTTTAATTGATTAATTATGTAGAAATTATGTTGAGACATTTTTATTGACTTGTGAAGTTTGACTATGTGTTTGGGCCTTGGTCAAGGTTGATTTGACTTTTGTTGGATTAAAATCATTGGATTTTGGGGATTGATGAAATGTACATTTCATCTCCCAAAATGAATGAATAATTTTAATTTGATAAAAATCCTCTCATGACCAATTTGTGTTGATCTCACCTCCCCTCCCTCTTCATCTTTAATCCCATTCTTTCCCATCCCTTTCATTGGACAATAAAGTCTCAATATCCTAAGGCTAATTGGTTCATCAATAACTTTGTGTTAGATGAACCAATACAAGTATGGATGAGATTAGGTTCATCCTTTGATCATTTTCTTTTTGTGTGTGTTATGTTTTAGGAGCATGGTTCATCATACTATATCTCTAACATGCATTAACACCAAAAATGTTATTGCCCGACCTCAGATAGTTGTGACTTCTACATAAGTCCAATTACGATTGCTTAACATAACGCTAAATTTTGACCCAAAAGCATAGCATTCTAGTAAGTGAGATTGTAAGTCTCCCCCCTTTCATGGTATTATGTGGAAACTTGGCCTTCCTTCCTTCCTTTGGAAGATGTCTTGGTTCAAGGATCCATGCTTGTGAATAGAGGGTTGAGTGTTCTCCGAAGAATGACTTAATCAATTGAAAAACAAAACACCACTAACATCTAATCAACTAAAATTTGACTAACTTCTATTATTATTGCTTTTAATTTCAAGTCTTTTACTTTATGCAATTTAAATTCAAGTTATTTACCATTTCATTTTCCATTTACATATCATTTAACTTGATTTTGTTTATGCCATTTTCACTTTGCTCACTTGAGCCATATATTATATTGTATATATCTATTTGTGTATCTTGTTTGTGTTTGTGGTCTTAGGACCTTAAAATACTTAATAAACAACAAAACCCCTAAAAATGTTTGTGTGTGTAAGACCCCAATTTTGACCCTAAGATCCCTCATGCAATTTCATCATATGCATTAGCATTGAGGTCATACCTTGGCATCCTCCTTACCCCTCTTTCATTGGGTTTGTTTTGGGAGAGATCACCAAGCACCATGTGATTGTATCATACTTGTACATTTATCATTATTACTAACCAAAATACCAAAAAATATGTCTTTGTATTTGCCTAACTCATTTGTAGGTAGGGCATGATCCCATTGATTTGTCAAGTTCATATCTAGGGTTTGAGACCCTCATGACAAAGAGCACAACCATGGATTGATCCAAAAATGGTTATAAGCATCATATATGAGTCCCCATGATCTCTACATGTCACATTGATCAAGTTTTCTTCAAGAGTGTGGAGGTGATTTGCCTTGGAAACCCTAGTTTGACTGGGTATCTTGAGTAACTCCTCCAACAAGCTATCTCACCAATTGATCAAATTCCTTATGGTACACTTCAAAATTCATCATATTATGCATATATGATCTTCCATGAGCCAAGAAAGTCAAGAAAATTGAAGGCTAGCAAGTTGGTTGATGGTGGTTGGCCAGATGAATTCATCTGATCAAAACTGGGTCTTCCTAAACCCTATCTCCTACAATTTTCTCCATATGAAAATTGTTCCAAGAGAAAAGTTACTCTAAATGACATTCCAAACAACTTTCATGTTGATACCTAGAGCTAGTTTTGCTTGGAAAATCATTTTCTATGTTGAAACATTATAGGTCATTTTGTCTAAACCCTAATTTGAAAGTAAACTTCCCAAGGCCATAACTTGCTCACTTTTTATGAGATGAAAGATTTCCAAGTTGAAAAAACGAATTAAAGATGTATACTTCAACTTTTATGTTTGGAGGGAGAGCTAATTCAACTTTTATGAGCATATGATATGAGGATACATTATAGGTCATTTTTGACCCATACCATTGAACAAGTGATTTTTCCAAACTTCAAAATTGCATAACTCTAGCATTCTAAATCCAAATGCCATGAAATTGGTGACCATTTTGAAGGTATTTGAAATATTTACAACCTTGATGAAGACACATTTCTCATTTGAAGCTCACATACAAAGTTAAGCAAGGTGGAATATTGAGATATATGGCTTGACACTTCGAAAAATTTTCAACATGTTGAAATTTCCAAATTCACCATGATCCAAGTTCCAAATGAAAAAGTGTTCAACATCAAACTTGTTCCCCTTAATCTAAGCTTTCCAAAGAACCCAAGTTCATGCATTTTGGATGAAGTTTGATAGGTCTGCACATGGCTTCAACAGAGCTGCATCATTGGAGAGAATCAAATGCCTAAAACCCCACATATCATTGCCTTGCCACTCAAGCCTCATTTGAACTTTAGAACAGTTGGATATGGATCAAAATGGATTTCTTCATGGGCATGTACACACCCATGCAAGCTTATGCATGAAATGTCCAAATTTAGCAATTTCTCAAATATGCAATTATCAATCCCAAATGCTATAAATACAAGGCCTCTGAGCTCATTTCAAACACACCTTGCGCGCCAGCTTTGCCCCCCAATTCAAACCCTCACACTTCAAAGGAAAACCTCTGAATTTAAA
This sequence comes from Lathyrus oleraceus, assembly GCF_024323335.1. Taxonomy (NCBI): domain Eukaryota; kingdom Viridiplantae; phylum Streptophyta; class Magnoliopsida; order Fabales; family Fabaceae; genus Lathyrus; species Lathyrus oleraceus. Next base: position 435,110,913 of record NC_066585.1, on the reverse strand, counting down.
ACATGAAAATTGAGTTTGAATCTCACTGTTTGGAGATTCAAGAACTCCAGGATCCAAAGCTTTGCACCATTGCTAAACCTCTCCTATAAGCTTCTAAAGTGCATTCAGATCAAGGTTGAAGTAAGCAACATCAAGTTCTGCACATCATTGAAGGTAATTCTTAGAAAACTTCATCTCTTTGATTCTCACTCAATTCTCTTGGAGCTTTGGTTGTCTGAAGTCCTACCAATGTAGGCAAGAAGATTGAGTTTCTTAGAGGTTAAATCGAAGCAACTCAGTTGACACACCTCAAAATTCAACTCCTCATATCTTTCTATATATTTGGAGTTAGTTGAAATTGAGGTCAGATTCGTGCTCTACACCATTTTTTCTTTCAGATCATGTCCTCTTTCTTCATTTTCTTGATGGTGATGAGTGAACCAGTATGGTGGACCTCGCTTGAGAAGGTGACCGAAGGTCCAGCGCCGGTGGTGTGCTGGACAGGTTCTGAGCCATTGATCTCATTTGAAATGTTTTAATCTCACGCATTGGTTTTAATTACCATCCCTGCAGCGCATTGACTTAGGTCTACTGGGGAACGCGCACGCTAATCCACTTGATTTTCCACCTCAATTAATGAGGGAGATCATGTGGTCCACATTTTTTCTGGTTATTTGAATTTCATTTAATTTAATTTATTTTCATTTATTCATATTAATTTTAATATTTATCCAAAAAATATGAGAGTTTCCCCAAAAAATTTCAAATAATTTCCTCTTTCATATTTTGAATTAAAATTATTTTTTTGGATCATTATTAATATTTTTCATGATTTAATTGATTTTTTGAATATTTTTAATTGTTTAAAAATACTTTTAAGTCTTTAAAAATTTGAATTTTTTTCTCCAAGGTCCTTTGACCTTGTTTGACCTATGATAAATCTCATGGCCATTTCTTTGGTGTTTTGATGAGGTTGTAGGAATTTGGCAAACCATATTTAATTTAAATGCCTTATTTTAGTATTTTTTTTTAATTTGAATAAATGCCAAATAATTGTGTTGACCTCTTGTGATGATTTGTGTAAGTTTGACTTATGTTGTTGGGTCTTGGTCAAGGTTGATTTGACTTTGTTGAGTTAATATAATTGGATTTAGGGGATTGATGGAAAGTACATTCCATCTCTAAATATGAATGAATGATATTAATTTGGTAAAAGTCCTCCTTTGATCAATTTGAGTTTTGATTCATTCCCCTCCCTCTTCATCTATTTTCCATTCTTTATGCATTCATCTCATTTGGCCTATGATATCTCTAAGTCCTAAGGCTAGTTGATTACAAAATCAACATAAGTATGGATGATATTAGGCCACCTCTTTTGCATATTCTTTTTGTGTGTGATATGTTTCATGAGCATAGTCCATTATAATATGTCTCTAACATGCATTAACACCAAAATTCTATTGCCCGACCTCAAATAGTTGTGACTTCTACATAAGTCCAATTACGATTGCTTAACATAGCGCTAAATTTTGACACAAAAGGCATAAAATTCTAGTTAGTGAGATTGTAAGTCTCACCTCTTACATGGTATTGTGTGGAAACTTGACCTTTTTTCCTTCCTTTGGAAGATGTCTTGGTTCAAGGATCCATGCTTGTGATAAATGGGTTGAGTGTTCTCCAAAGAATGACTTAAAATAAAAAAAGCAAAAACAAAACAATATTAACTTCTAACTCATTAACAACTAACATTTAATTTCAAGTCTTTTACTTTTAATGCACTTTATTTTTAAGTTCTATTCATTTGCCATTATTCATACCATTCTAATTGTTTATGTTAATGCAATTTTCACTTTGTCCATTTGGACCATATTGTGTGATATATCTTGTTTGTGTATATTTTGTTTGTTTGTGTGGTCTTTGACCATTAATGTACATAATAAAAACAAAAACCCTAAAAAACTTTTGTGTGGACTGTTGACTTGATCTTGGACAAATTGGACTTATAATCTAGGCAACCTCCTTATCCTAAAGGACTTGCCCAATGCCAACATTTGTGTAACAAAGTGCTTGCAATATAAAACTTCATCTGATACATCTTTGAAGATCCCTTTGAGTTCATCTGCAACATGATTATTGTGAAGCTGTTATTTTGAATCTGTGACTTGTGGAATTCATCTACTACATGAGCTAATTTGAAGGAGATCATGTAGTGGCTAAAGCTTGGATGCAGCTATCTTTATTTGATGCCTTGCTCTTCAAGATTGATATAATTGTGCATTGTGTGTTGCTTGATTCTAAATGTCCAAGGGAATTTGGGTTTCTATAAGACATTCTTGTCTATTGGATCACTACCCATTGGTCAGATCTTTTCAACTCTAAACTTTTAATTTTGTGCATAGGAATAGTCTTTTCATCTCCTCCCCATCTCTTTAATTTCAAAATATATCCCTCCTTTTAAAAAGTCTTCTTTGTTTGAACTAGTTTTGTTCTAAACTTTGACCATTTTGCAAACTAGAAACTTTGGCCTTATGCCATTGCATTTTCAAACTTCTTTTCTTAATCAAACTTGTAAATAGACTTAACCATACTTGACTTAAACTTTCAAAAAGCCAAAAAGAACTAACTTATTCAAACCATTTTTAGGCCTTTGTGCCTTTCAAACTTAATTTTTGTTAAAAGCAATGTATCCACTTTGAAATTTGTATCACAAACTACGAGGTTTTGATCCCTCATTTTTGTGTTGGTACGTAGGCACAAGTCCGAAGGTCTTATCAAACACAAAAATATAATTAATGAATTCTTTTCTCATCCTCCCACTCTATTTGTTTATAAACATCACTTTGTACAAAATACACATGCACACAAGAAAGGGCTCCCTAGGAGTACCTAAGACACTTTGGGTGCTAACACCTTCCCTCTGTGAAACCAACCCCTTTACCTATAATCTTTGACATTTTATTAGTTTTGATTTGAAAACTTCTTAATTTTTAGGTTTTGTTCGTACTTTTCTCTTTTCCCTTGGAAACAATAAAAGCGCGGTGGCGACTCTGGTTTTATTGATGTCTAGCTTATCCATAGCTTGATGATCATGAATTTACTGCTATAGAAATTAAGTGGCGACTTTGCTGGGGAGTAGTCTCCAGTGGGTTTAGCCTACTTTCTTGTGTGTATATAATTATATATATTTGATGTACGTATATTTGTTTGTATGATATAATCTGCTTGTTGTGCTTGGTGATCTCTGAGTGGTGAAATAAGTTCTAACCCGAACTTGAGTGCAATTACGATAGGAGGATTGTATAGTCATGTTCGACTTGTGTGTAGTAGTCCTTAACAAGTTGGCTTGAGATCCATCTTCTCATTGGAGACCCTTTTAGATTTGGAAATGCCACACAAGTATTTTTGGTTAGACATTACTATCTCTAATTTGGGTCCGAGAAGCTGAGGACCGTAGAACATTTACCCCTTTTTGGCCTATTTAGGACGTAGTGCGGAAACTGTTCAAGTGTAGAATTGATAACAATTGTTACGCGATACTACACTCAGACGAGTTTCTCTTGAGAATATTATGGGTCGATGAGTCAGTCATCTTAACCTGTAATATCCGATAGATGGAATTAAGACTCTGGGAACTTTTTAGAACATGATTTATAGGTTTTTACCCTTAGTTCACTCGTTTGGGATGGTTCTTACCTAGACTCCATGCTCGTGACTTACAACAAACCCTTGATTCTTGGTTGATCCAATCAAGTCTTATGAATATCAATGGAACTTGGGTGTTGATAAGATGTAAACTATAATTCACCAAAATGGATGATTAATCTTGACAATGACTTGGTTTCATCCCTTGACCTTTGTTTGTTTGCCTTGTGTGTGATCCCTTATTTGTGATTGTTGCATTCATGCATTCATGCGCATTGGGTGAAGAAAGGAGGTTTATTTGGATTTCCATCTAATTTCCTCATCAAGGAAGCTACTTCTTTTGCTCAAGCCGATAGTGTGGACGCTTTTGAAGCTATCTTTGTGTTGCTCATCTATGGATTAGCTTTGTTCCCTAACATTGAAGGTTTTATTAATCTTAACGCCATTAGACTTTTCTTGATTGGGAATCTTGTGCCTACTTTGTTGGGTGGTATGTATTTCTATTTGCATCTAAGGAATTCTAAGGCTGGAGGAACTATTGTCTGTTGCATTCCTCTTCTGTACAAGTGGTTTATTTTGCACTTGCCTCAGACACCTGCTTTTGTGGAGGACAAACAATGTCTACGGTGGTCTCAGAGACTTATGTCTCTCACTAATGATGATATAGTTTGGTATGATCCCTCTTTGAGCGGTTTGAATATTATTGATTGTTGTAGTGAATTCTTTAATGTACCTCTCATTGGTACACAAGGAGGAATTAACTACAACCCTGCTTTGGCTCATCGTCAGCTTGGGTTCCCCTTGAGAGACAAACCTAATAACACTTTGTTAGAAGGTCTTTTCTATCAAGAGGGTAAAGATCCCCAAAATTTGAAGCAGTAGATTATGCATGCTTGGCATAATATGCATAGGAAAGGAAGATTCGAGCTTGGTCCGTGCAATTGTGTAGCTTTGGAATTGAAGTTGCCTTATCCTTATGAAAGACATATGTATATGGTTGTGGTTGAGCCATCAACTCTCCCTAACTAAGACGTAGAGGAGTTGGAAGACGCACTCACCAAGATGAAGCAAGAGAAGGATATGTGGGAAGAGCATTTCTGTGCTTTAAGAAAGAAGCATGAAGAGTTGCAGTTGGAGTCTAAGGACAAAGATGCCCTTATTAAGCTACTTGAAGACCGAGTGACAAAGAGACAGAGAGAGCCGGATGTGTCATCTTCTAGCATGCCTCAACCTTCCGTTGCTTGGAAGAAGATTGTCGATCAGCTTGTCCTCGAGAAGACTCAGAAGAAGGCTTCCTTCGAGATCAAGATCTGACGCATCCGAAGGAAGTACGCGCCTGTAGCCAAATCTTCCGAGAAAAGGAGACTAGTCTCCTTTTCTCTTGTATTTTTCATTTCGTTTCTGAAATTGCACTCAGTGTAATCCTTCCAATTTATATAAATAAAAAGAGATTTTTGGTCATATCAAATTGTTGCAATTATTGTTAAATATATATATTTGCAAATAATGTAGTAAGTTCCTTGAAAATAAAAATAAATAAACAAGCATTGCATTTCATGCATCATTTGCATAAGCAGGTTTCTCTTTCGCCAGATGTCTCATTGGTGTTTTTCTGTGCTTCATCCAAGATGACTCATCAATACAATACTCACGCCAATCATATCAGAATCATGGAACATTTGGAGAAAGAGAATAGAGAGCTGAAGGACGAGATCGCTCAACTGACTGCCATGATGGAGTCAATGTTGACTGCTCAGAGCCAATCTTCGCCAACACCCGCAACTCCTCCTCCTTAGAAGACTGTTATTTCCGAGGTGGCTACCTCTACCATGCCTGCTGCTACCGCTCACTTTGCGCTTGCTATGTCTGTCGGGTTCCCGTGGGGAATACCGCCGAACTTCATGCCTGAAGGCTTTGCACCTACCTTTGCTTCCATGTTGGCAACTAGCCCGATCATGTCTGTGCCACCTCCCGTTGTGCACACCTTACCTCGTGTAGGGGACACCATTTATCATTCTGAGCCGTCTGAGGATCCGGAAGTTTATGAGAAAATGGACGAGATGAATGATCAGTTTCTTGATTTGCGCAAGGAATTGAAGACGTTGAGAGGAAAGGATTTATTTGGGAAGAGTGCTGCTGAGTTATGTCTGGTGCCGAATGTGAAGATTCCGGTGAAATTCAAAGTGCCTGACTTTGAAAAATACAGAGGGAACACATGTCCGCTCAGTCATATAGTGATGTATGCCCGCAAGATGTCTACCCAAACTGACAACAATCAACTGTTGATACACTACTTCCAAGACAGTTTGACCGGTGATGTGCTCCGTTGGTATATGGGGTTCGACAATGCAAGCATTCACACTTTCAACAACTTGGGAGAGGCTTTTGTCAAGCAGTATAAGTACAACGTGGATATGGCACCTGATAGAGACCAGCTGAGGTCTATGTCTCAGAAAGATAAAGATACATTCAAAGAGTACGCACAAAGATGGAGAGAATTGGTTGCTCAGATCACTCCTCCCTTAGAGGAGAAAGAAATGACAAAGATCTTTTTGAGGATCCTGAGTTCATTTTATTATGAATGCATGATTGCTAGTGCCCCTAGTGACTTCACCGAAATGGTAAACATGGGGATGGGGCTTGAGGAAGGTGTCCAAGAAGGACGTTTGTCGAAAGATGAAGCATCGTCAAGTAAAAGGTATGGCAATAGCTTTGGGAAGAAGAAGGAAAGCGAAGCTAATGCAATTTCTAGTGGGAGGCAGAGGAGGCCTCAGATCAAAAGGAATCAACCACCCCGTCAACACCATCATCAAGTATCCTCAGTCATTCCAGTATTTTCCAATAACCAATCAGTACCAATTCAACAACAACAATGTCAACAACAACAACCGCAATAACAAACAAACACCTACAACAACAGCAATACCAACAACAATCATCATCAACAAAACTTCGAGAGGAAGAAGGTCTCTTTCGACCCAATTCCTATGTCTTATGCTGAACTTTACCCATCATTGGTTCTCAAGAACCTACTTCAACTAAGAAACCCACTGCAAGTTCCAGAACCACTTCCGTGGTGGTATAAACCTGAACTCCATTGTGCTTTTCACCAAGGGGCACCTGGACATGATATAGAAAACTGCTATCCACTCAACTATGAGGTTCAGAAGCTGATGAAGAGTGGAATGGTGTCCTTTGAGGACAGTGCACCGAACGTGAAAGCAAATCCACTACCCGCTCATGGAAATTCTTCTATTAATATGGTGGATGGTTGTCCTGGAGAATTCGAAGTATTTGATGTTCATTTCATCCGAAGGTCCTTGGTACAGATGCATAAGGACATTTGTTTGGTGAGTGATTGTGAGCATGACCATGATGGTTGTGCTGTTTGCAGTATTAATTCAAGAGGTTGTGAGGTTGTGAAAAGGGACATCCATCGACTGATGAATGAAGACATGATCCAAATTGTTCAATCCCGTCATGTAGATGACGATGTGAATGTCATAGTGCCCGTTTTCAAGAATCCCGAGAGATTGGTAATCCAGTATGACAGCAGTAATAGTAACAGTATCAGCAACAGATCAGTATCACCGCTAGTTATACGGTTAGCGGGTCTAGTCCCGTATTCATCTGATAAAGCTGTTCCGTATCAGTATAATGCTACAATGATGAAAGATGGTCAAGAGGTCCCATGGCCTACGACCAGTTCTGTAGTGAGCATTGCTGATGTTACCAAGGTGACCCGCAGCGGTCGTGTGTTTGGGCCGGTGTTCCCAAAAGATAAAGAAGAATCAGTTGTCAGTAAGAAGGTAGAAGTGCCTGCTATGGATCCAGTTAGTGCTTCAAAGGGTAAGTATGGTGAATCCAGCGATTTAAAGACTAATGATGATGATGAGGTACTTAAATTAATCAAGAAGAGTGAGTTTAATATGGTGGAGCATCTGCTCTAAACCCCCTCAAAGATTTCAGTGTTGTCTCTGCTAATGAATTCTGAAGCGCATAGAGAAGCCCTACAGAGAGTTCTAGAGTAAGCATTTGTGAAACATGATGTTACAGTGGATCAGTTTGATCATATTGTGGCTAACATCACTCTTGCAACAATCTTAGCTTTTGTGATGAAGAACTCCCTAAGGAGGGTAGAAATCATAATCTGGCTTTGCATATCTCTATGAATTACAAAGATGATGCTTTGTCGAATGTGCTTGTTGACACTGGGTCATCACTGAATATGCTGCCAAAGTCAACTCTGTCAAAGCTATCATATCAAGGAGCGCCTATGAGGTATAGCGGTGTAATCGTTAAGGCTTTTGACGGTTCGCGCAAAACAGTTATTGGTAAAGTGGACCTTCCAGTTAAGATAGGTCCGAGTGATTTTCAGATTACTTTTCAAGTAATGGATATCCACCCGACCTACAGTTGCTTATTGGGAATGCCGTGGATCCATGAGGCGGGAACTGTTACCTCCACGTTGCATCAGAAGCTCAAATTTGTCAAAAATGGAAAGCTTGTAATCGTTGGTGGGGAAAAGGCGTTGTTGGTTAGCCACCTATCATCTTTCTCTTATGTTAAAGCTGAGGATGAGGTTGGAACTCCGTTCCAAGCCTAATCTATTGTTGCTGAAAAGAGAGTTGGGGCCCCTATGTCCTCATTGAAAGATGTAAAGAAGATTATGGAAGAAGGCAATGTTGATCAATGGGGGTGCATGGTAGAGGTCTCCGACAACAAAGGCAGAACCGGTCTGGGTTTTCAGCGAGGTTCATCAACTACAAGGTCTAATGATATGCAACTTAGCTTCCGTAGCGGAGGGTTCATTCATGGCAATGAACAACACTTAGCTATTGTACTAGAGGATGACGAAGAGGAAGACTACACCAATTTTGTGACGCATGGAAAGGCTTGCAACAATTGGACTGCTGTTGATATTCCTGTTATTTTGCATCGATCTAAGTAAATGCTTTTATATGTTTTCAAAATAATTCTCCTATGCCTAAGGGAGAAGTGAAAATTGTTGGGCATTTTCAAATTGATCATTAATAAAATTAATTCTATTCATCCACATCTATGATGTTTGTTTTTACTTTTTGCTTTATTCTGGAAATGGTAATCACAAAAAACATAAATAAACAATATAATTGTCCATCTGCATAATATTTGGTCACAAATCCACTTCTCTAAAATCAAAATATCAAATCATTATGCAGGTTGGTTTTTAACCCCATTGAATATAATGATCCTTCTCCTTCTCTGAATTTTGAATTCCCTGTGTTTGAGGCCGAGGTGGAAAGTGATGAAAAAGTGAGTGATGAATTATCTCGTCTTCTTGAGCATGATGAAAGAATCATTCAGCCATTCGAAGAGCAGATTAAGCAAGTCAACTTGGGTTCCAAGGATGATATGAAGGAAGTCAAGATTGGGTCTCGACTGTGTCCAGAGGTCAAGAAGGGGTTGATTGATCTTCTTCGAGAGTATTCAGATGTGTTTGCTTGGTCCTATCAAGACATGCCTGTTTTGGATTCTGAGATTGTGGAGCATAGATTGCCGTTGAAGCCAGAATTCTTTCCAGTCAAGAAAAAGTTGAGAAGAACACATCCTGATATGGCAGTGAAAATCAAAGAAGAAGTGCAGAAGCAGATTGATGCCGGTTTCCTTATGACCGCTGAGTATCCGCAATGGGTGGCCAATATTGTGCATGTTCCTAAGAAAGATGGAAAAGTCCGCATGTGTGTTGATTATAGAGATTTGAATAAATCCAGTCCGAAAGATGATTTCCCTCTGCCGTACATTGATATATTGGTAGACAATACTGCTAAATTCAAAGTCTTTTCGTTTATGGATGGATTTTCCTGATATAATCAAATCAAGATGGCACCCGAAGATATGGATAAGATCACATTCATTACACCTTGGGGAACATTTTGTTCTAGAGTGATGCCTTTCGGTTTAAAGAATGATGGTGCAACTTACCAAAGAGCAATGACTACTCTTTTTCATGATATGATGCATAAAGAGATTGAAGTTTATGTCGATGACATAATTGCTAAATCGATTGATGAAGAGGAACATGTTAAGCATTTGTTGAAGTTGTTCCAGCGTTTGAGGAAGTATAAACTCCGCTTGAATCCCAATAAATGTACTTTTGGTGTTCGTTCTGGTAAGTTGTTGGGCTTTATTGTCAGCGAGAAGGGCATTGAAGTTGATCCTGCCAAGGTCAAAGCAATACAAGAAATGCCTGCGCCCAAAACTGAGAAGCAAGTCAGAGGTTTTCTTGGCCGCTTGAATTATATTTCCAGATTCATTTCCCACATGATTGCCACATGTGCGCCTATATTCAAGCTTCTTCGGAAAGATCAGTCTTGTGATTGGACCGAAGACTTCCAGAAAGCTTTTGATAGTATCAAGGAATATCTGCTTGAACCTTCGATTTTGTCTCCGCCTGTTGAAGGAAGACCTTTGATCATGTATTTGACTGTGCTTGAAGATAGTATGGGTTATGTTCTTGGTCAACAAGATGAGACTGGAAAGAAAGAATTTGCAATTTACTACCTCAGTAAGAAGTTCACCGACTGTGAGACTCGGTATTCTATGCTTGAGAAGACTTGTTGCGCATTGGCTTGGGCTGCTAAGCGTCTGCGTCAATATATGTTGAATCATACCACTTGGTTGATATCCAAAATGGATTCAATCAAGTATATATTTGAGAAACCTGCTTTAACTGGGAGAATTGCCCGTTTGCAGATGTTGTTATCAGAGTATGATATCGAATATCGATCTCAGAAAGCAATCAAATGTAGTATCTAGGCTGAACATTTGGCTCACCAACCGATTGAAGATTACCAGTTAGTGTAGTATAATTTTCCCGATGAAAAGATCTTGTACTTGAAAATGAAAGATTGTAATGAATCATTGCTTGAAGAAGGGCCAGAACCTGGTTCCCGTTGGGGCATGGTATTTGATGGAGCTATTAATCAGTATGGTAATGGCATTGGGGCAGATATTATTACTTCTCAAGGCACGCATTTTCCATTTATAGCTAGATTGACTTTCAAGTGTACAAACAATATGGCAGAATATGAAGCTTGCATTATGGGGCTTGAAGAGGCCATTGATCTCAGGATCAAGTATTTAGATGTCTTCGGAGATTCGACTTTGGTTGTGAATCAGATCAAAGTTGAATGGGAGACGAATCAATCCGGTTTAATACCATATAGAGATTATGCGAGGAGGATTTCAACTTTCTTTACAAAAGTTGAATTTCATCATATCCCTCGAGATGAAAACCGGATGGCAGATGCTCTTGCAACATTGGCATCAATGATTATAGTGAAGTATTGGAACTAGGTTCCCAATTGGTCTGTGATGCGTATTGATAGGCCAACTCATGTGTTTGTTGTTGAAGAAGTCAAAGATGAGAAGCCATGGTATTATGATATCAAATGTTTCCTCCAAAGTTAGATTTACCCATCTGAGGCATCTTTGAAAGATAAGAAGACTTTGAGAAGATTACCCGACAATTTCTACTTAAATGGTGATATATTGTACAAGAGAAACTTCGACATGGTTTTGCTCAGATGCGTGGATAGACACGAAGCATACTTGTTGATGACTGAAGTGCAAGAAGGTTCCTTTGGTACTCATTCCAATGGACATGCAATGGCTAAGAAGATGTTGTGAGCAGGTTACTATTGGCTGACAAGGGAACGTGACTGTTGCAAGTTTGTGAAGAAATGCCATAAGTGTCAAATTTATGCTAATAAGATTCATTTTCCTCTGACACTATTGAATGTTATTTCTTCCCCACGACCCTTCTCCATGTGGGGGATTGATATGATTGGGATGATTAAGCCCAGAGCTTCGAATGGACATTGTTTCATTTTAGTGGCAATTGACTACTTCACAAAATGGGTTGAAGCGACATCATATGGAAATCTAACCAAGCAAGTCGTTGTAAGGTTTATCAAGAATCATATCATATGCCGTTATGGTGTGCCAAGTAAGATCATTACTGATAATGGATCAAACTTGAATAACAACATGGTGGAAGCTCTTTGCAAAGATTTCAAGATTGCACATCATAATTCTTCTCCCTACAGACCCAAGATGAATGAGGCTGTTGAAGCTGCGATTAAGAACATCAAGAAGATTATTCAGAAGATGGTTGTGACATATAAGGATTGGCATGAGATGCTCCCATTCGCTTTGCACGAGTATCGTACATCCATCCGCACTTCAATAGGGGCAACCCCTTTCTCTCTTGTTTGTGGCATGGAAGCAGTGCTCCCCGTAGAGGTTGAGATTCCTTCATTACGTGTGCTCATGGAAGCCAAGTTGACTGAAGCTGAATGGTGTCAGACCAGGTTCGATCAGTTGAACTTAATTGAAGAGAAGAGATTAACTGCCATGTGTCATGGTCAATTATATTAGCAAAGGATGAAGAAAGCTTTTGATAAGAAGGTCAGACCTCGGGTGTTCAGAGAAGGTGACCTTGTGCTCAAGAAGATTCTATCTTTCAAACCAGATTCTAGGGGAAAATTGACTCCTAATTATGAAGGCCCATATGTTGTTAAGAGAGCCTTTTCAGGCGGTGCTTTGATTCTTATAACTATGGATGGTGAAGAGTTCTCTCGTCCTGTGAACGCAAATGCAGTCAAGAAATACTTCGCCTAAAAAAGGAAAAGAGCAGCTCACTAAGTTGAAAACCCGAAAGGCCAGCTTAGGCAAAAATGAGCGTCTCGGTGGATTGAAAACCCGAAAGGGCGATCCAAGCAAAAGTTAGAGACATAAAACAGAAAAAAAAATCCCGATAAGTTAAGTACCCCACCTTGGGGAAACTTATGCAAAAATTAGGGATTATGGCAAGTAACTGCATCCTGCTGATCTTCAATTTTGGAGAAACTTTGAGCACAAGGGATGACATCAATTCATCATCCCTGGTAGCGGTCAAAAGCACAATGGACATCAAGAGTTGGCAGAAGGATTAATGGTCATTTGTATTCAATGTAACCCTTTTCCATGAAAATTACCATTTTCAACTTTGTAAAAATCTATGGAGTCTTGTCATTTACAGACTACCATTCTATTAAACAAAGTTGAGTTTTTACCCAATTATTTTCACTCTTATTTTACTTCAGCCAATATTTTAAATTTTATTATGATCATTTTTGAAATTAAAATTTTAATCAAAATCATTTTCTTAAATATATAAAAGCAAGAATTTTTCAAAGCAATTAAAAAGAAACATTAACAACATTTCGAAAGCAGCAAGTCTTAAGTGTGAAGCATTGAGGGTTCCCCAAAGCAGTTAACCCTTCAGGTATCCCTAGCCGAGTTTGTTGATCCAGTTCCCCCTACGACATGTTTGATCCCCGGCGGAGCTTCCATACCTTGTCCCAACTGAGTTAGTGGATTCAATACCCAGCGGAGTTGTATTTTATCCCCGACAGAGTTTCTGTATCCCCTGCAGAATTTGTGTATTCCTCAGTAGTTTTGATCCTCAGTGGAGTAAGTTGATTTCCCAAGTAGATGGCGTTGGTTTCTCCACCAGTCGCCATCTGAATCGCTTTTCCTCCTGGTTTCTGAGCAGCTATTTATGTTATCCTCTGTATGGTTGTCTCCCATTTGATATGGTGTTGACCTAAAATTCCCCGCAGACTCGATAACATTTCCTTTCCTCAGCATATCTACTCCTTCCCCAGCTAGGGTTGAGCCTTTGGGATGTGGATCTTTCTGTTCTCCGGCAGTTGTCTCCCCCCTTTTTGTGGATTGGTCGAGGATTGTACCGATGATTCAAATTTTGCTCACCTTTGTATCATTTGAGATTGTTTTGTCAGCATAATCATCATATATACATATACATATACACTCATATAATTTCATAATTGCATATTTACATATTCATATTTGCTTAATCATTGTCTAAGATTCTTATGCTCTGCTATGGCAGTACTTTATCCCCAAACAAGTTCGGTGTCTGTCCTCTCTCAATTGTAGAATGTCGGCCCCTTAAGTAGAAGGACTTTAACCTTTCTCCTTTCCCCACTAAGTTATTTCCTCGTGGATGATCATTGTTTCAGTTTTCCTCCCCAATTGATTATCTGGATGGAACCACTCCCCTTGAGATATATCCTCATTGGGTTGAGTCTTGATTGACCGTTTCTTTCTAGCTCTTGTCTAGATAGATGCTTTGAGTCTTCTAAGAGTTTATTGCCCAGTAACTGGTAATATTCTTCTTAGTTTGCAGTTTTTTACTTCTTGCCCAATACCCGACAAAAGTATCCCTGTTTTTCCCCTCAGTAGAGTCCCCAGTGGATTCATTTTTCCAGGAAAGTATATCCTTGATATGTTCATTCTAGCCGGTGACGGATATCTTTGTCTCTCCTGCCTGAGTCTATCCTCGATATGTTCATCCTAACCGATGACGGATCTTCTAATCTTTGGTATTCTACCTAGTAAAAAGATAGTTGTAATCCCTATTTTGTTCCCCAGAGAGTTAATCCTTGATATGTTCATCCTAACTGATGACGGGTTTCCTTCTCTTTGCCGTCTTCTGCCCAGTAACCGGTAGTTGTAAATCCTGTTGTTTCCCCTTTGCAGAGTTTATCCTTAATATGTTCATCTTAACCAGTGAAGGATTTTCTCTTTGATGATATTCTATCCAGTAACTGATAGATGTAATTCCTATTTTCTCTCCTCACATAGTCTATCCTTGATATGTTCATCCTAACCGTTGACGGATTTTCTCTTCGATGGTATTCTATCCAACATTCGATAGATGTAATTCCTACCTTTTGCTTAGTTGGTTTATCCTTGATATGTTCATCCTAACCGATGACGGATATCCTCCTTGACATTTCTAGGCAAGTCTATCCTTGATATATTCATCTTAACCGATGATGGATTTTATTCGCTGTTGAGTTTATCCTTGATATGTTCATCTTAATCGATGACCGATACTCTCATCCTTGGTCTTCTGCCCAGTAACTGGTAGTTGTAAATCCTATTTTTTGCAGTTTTCCCCAGCAAGACTATTCTTACCCAGTAACCGATAATGAATACTCCCTTCTGGTGGTTCTCAGTGAGTCATCCTTGATATGTTCATCCTAACCGATGACGGATGTCCTCTTTGTCAGATCTTTATTATCTCCTTACCCAGTAACAGGTAGTAGATAGTAGATTTCTGCTCCTCTTGTGTTGAAGTTTATTTCTCCGCAGTTGAGTTGAGTGTGCATTTCCTTAATGAAATCGCTTTTCCTGCATGATTTGAGTACTTCAGTGTTATCCTGATCTACTCGCTTCCCCTGCAGATGTTTTGTTTCCCCGATTGAGTCTTTCCATTTTGTATGGAATTCCTCTAGTTCCCCAACAAGTTTTAAGTCGTAGCCTGGCCTACGTATAACCTCATCCCCCCCCCAAAGTCTCTGTCTCCCCAGTGAGTTTTCTTTACGGAATGCATTATACTCCTGTGGACTTTCAGTCTCTCTAATTTCTTTTCCTTTGTGGCAATATTTCCCCCATAGAGCATTAACTTTGGCAGTCATATCATAAACATCATGTGGTCTCTTAGGGACCAAAATTTGTCTATATATGTTGTTATTTAAGCCAATTCTACTGAGTCGAGTCGAAGATTTTAACCTTCACCTCCTCAGTTAGAATGTCCTTAAATAGGGGCAGCTGTAAGACCCTAATTTTGACCCTAAGATCCCCCATGCAATTTCATCATATGCATTAGCATTGGGATCATACCTTGGCATCCTCCTTACCCCTCTTTCATTGGGTTTGTTTTGGGAGAGATCACCAAGCACCATGTAATTGTATCATACTTGTATATTTATCATTTTTACTAACCAAAAAACCAAAAAATATGTCTTTGTATTTGCCTAACTCTTTTGTAGGTAGAGCATGATCCCATTGATTTGTCAAGTTCATATCTAGGGTTTTAGACCCTCATGACAAAGATCACAACCATGGATTGATCCACAAATGGTTATAAGCATCATATATGAGTCCCGATGATCTCTACATGTCATATTGATCATGTTTTATTCAAGAGTGTGGATGTGATTTGCCTTGGAAACCCTAGTTTGACTGGGTATCTTGAGTAACTTCTCCAACAAGCTATCTCACCAATTGATCAAATTCCTTAAGGGACACTTCAAAATTCATCATCTTATGCATATATAATCTTCCATGGGCCAAGAAAGTCAAGACAATTGAAGGCTAGCAAGTTGGTTGATGGTGGTTGGCCAGATGAATTCATCTAATCAAAACTGGGTCTTCCTAGACCCTATCTCCTACAATTTTCGCCATATGAAAATGGTTCCAAGAGGAAAGTTACTCTAAATTACATTCCAAACAATTTAAATGTTGAGCCCTAGATCTAGTTTTACTTGGAAAATCATTTTCTATGTTGAAACATTATAGGTTATTTTGTCTAAACCCTAATTTGAAAGTCAACTTCCCAAGGCCATAACTTGCTCAACTTTTATGATATGAAATATTTCCAAGTTGCATAATAAAATTCAAGATGTATACTTAAACTTTGATGTTTGGAGTGAGATATAATTCAACTTTTATAAGCATGTGATATGAGGATATATTATAGGTCAGTTTTGACCTATACCATTGAACAAGTGATTTTTCCAAAGTTCAAAAATGAATAACTCTAGCATTCTAAATCCAAATGCCATGCAATTGGTGACCACTTTGAAGGTCTTTGAAAGATCTACAACTTTTATGAATACATTTTCCTCATTTGAAGCTCACATAAAAAGTTAAGCAAGGTGGAATATTGAGATATATGGCTTGACACTTAGAAAAATTTCCAACATGTTGAAATTTCCAAACTTCCACCTCCAAATTCACCATGATCCAAGTTTCAAATCAAAAAGTGTTCAACATCAAACATGTTCCCCTTGATCTAAGCTTTCCAAAGAACCCAAGTTCATGCATTTTGGATGAAGTTTGCTAGGTCTGCGCATGGCTTCAACAGAGCTGCATCATTGGAGA